>NC_040078.1:79678534-79994506 GCF_003369695.1 Bos indicus x Bos taurus
CAGGTCCTGGCAAGTTTTTTGTAAAACTCAGCCAATGGAAAAGAAATACTGAGTGTGCAAGGCATGAATATCTGGGCACTAAAAAAACTGACTTCAAACATTCATTTACTCCACAAATACCTCTTGAGTGTGTATGATGTGCTCAATGAAGTTTTAGGCAACAGAGACATTCTAGTGATGAAATTAGACCAAAATTACATTCTAGGCAAGTCAGAAAGAAAACAAACAAAAAAGCAATAAGATATTTGGCTATGTTGGATGATGATCCATTCTACTGAAAAAAAAAAAAAAGAGAGAAAAGAAGGAGACTAACAAAGAAGTTCAGTTCAGTTCAGTCGCTCAGTTGTGTCCGACTCTTTGCGACCCCATGAATTGCAGCACACCAGGCCTCCCTGTCCATCACCAACTCCCGGAGGTGACTCAGACTCACGTCCATCGAGTCAGTGATACCATCCAGCCATCTCATCCTCTGTCGTCCCCTTCTCCTCCTGCCCCCAATCCATCCCAGCATCAGAGTCTTTTCCAATGAGTCAACACTTCACATGAGGTGGCCAAAGTACTGGAGTTTCAGCTTTAGCATCATTCCTTCCAAAGAAATCCCAGGGCTGATCTCCTTCAGAATGGACTGGTTGGATCTCCTTGCAGTCCAAGGGACTCTCAAGAGTCTTCTCCAACACCACAGTTCAAAAGCATCAATTCTTCGGTGCCCAGCTTTCTTCACAGTCCAACTCTCACATCCATACATGACCACTGGAAAAACCATAGCCTTGACTAGATGGACCTTTGTTAGCAAAGTAATGTCTCTGCTTTTGAATATGCCATCTAGGTTGGTCATAACTTTCCTTTTCCTAGGTTGGTCATTACTTCCAAGGAGTAAGCGTCTTTTAATTTCATGGCTGCAATCACCATCTGCAGTGAGTTTGGAGCCCAAAAAAGTAAAGTCTGACACTGTTTCCACTCTTTCCCCATCTATTTCCCATGAAGTGATGGCACCGGATGCCATGATCTTCGTTTTCTGAATGTTGAGCTTTAAGCCAACTTTTTCACTCTCCCACTTTCACTTTCATCAAGAGGCTTTTTAGTTCCTCTTCAGTTTCTGCCACAAGGGTGGTGTCATCTGCGTATCTGAGGTTCTTGATATTTCTCCCGGCAATCTTGATTCCAGCTTGCGTTTCACATGATGTAGAAGGGTATAATTCTAAATAGATTGATGTGCTTGTGAAGTTGATTCAGTCATGCCCAACTCTTTTGCAACCCTATGGAATATAGCTTGCCAGTCTCTTCTGTCCATGGAATTCTCCAGGCAAGAATACTGGAGTGAGTCACCATGCTCTCCTCCAGAGGATCTTCCCAACCTAGGCACCAAACCTGAGTCTCGTATTTCTCCTGCATTGGCAGGCGAGTTCTTTACCACTAGTGCCACCTTCCCTGGTGGCTCAGATGGTAAAGAATCAGCCTGCAATGCAGGAGAACCAGGTTCGATGACTGGGTCAGGAAGATTCCCTCAAGAAGGAACTGGTACCCACTCCAGTATTCTTGCCTAGAGAATTCCATAAACAGAGGAGCCTGACAGGCTATAGTCCATGAGGTGGAGTCAGACACGACTGAGTGACTAACAAATAGATTGATGAGGGAAACCCAGCAGAGAAGGTGACTTCTTTAAATTGAAATATAGTTGCTTTAAAATGTTGTGTTGGTTTCTGCCGTACAGTGAAGTGAATCAGCTATATGTATATGTATCCTCTCGCTCTTGAACCTCCCTTCCACTGCCTCCTCCCAGCCCTCCCATCTAGGTCATCACAGGGCACCAAGCTGAGCTCCCTGTGCTACAGAGCTTGCCATTTTACACATGTTAGTGTATATATATCAATCCTAATATCCCAGTTCATCCCTCCCTCCCCTTCTGCACTTGTGTCCACATGTCTACTCTTTACTTCTGCATCTCTATTTCTGTTCTGCAAACAGGCTCACCTGTACCACTTTTCCAGATTCCTAGATTCCATACATGTGCCTTAATATACAATATCTGTTTTTCTTTTTCTGACTTAATTCACTCTATAAAACAGATTTTAGGTCCATCCAAGAAAGTGGCTTTGAATAAACACCTGCTGCTGGCAAAAGGAGAAATGTGTACACCAGATGCAAAAAGCAAAGAACAAGGAAAACAGATATGCTAAAGCCTTGGAGTGAAAGCATGCCTGGTGTGTCTGAGAAATGGAAAGGACCTGCTGTTTCTGGAATGCTTATATGATGGGAAAAAAGAAGCAACTGAGGTTAGTCTATATAGGCCTCATAGACTATTCTCAGGAGTTTGGCTCTTACTCAGGATCAAACGGAAAATCATTGCAGAGGGTTAATATGATCTGACTTGAATTTTAACAGCATTACTTTGGTACTACATCAACATTAAATTGGGGAGAGGAGTATGTACAGGTTATAAGAGAGAAAGTAGAGAAAACAGGGAGCTGCAATAGTCTAGGCACAAAATAATAATAACAAGCACCGTTAATGGTGACAAGCACCGTGGTGATGGAAATAATAAGAGAGTGGATGATTTTGATGGTCGAATTGACAGAATTTCCTGAGAGATTAGGTGATAACACAAAAGAAAGTGAGATATCAAGGATGCCTCCAAGATATTTAGCATGGCCTACTGGCAAGGCAAGGCTGTAATTATCTGAGATGGGGCAACTTGGGAAGAGCATACTTGTAAAACTGATTGTGTTCACAAGACTTTCTTGGCTGAAGCAAACAAACCCTTGAAAATATCCATCTCCCTATATGTTGATATTGATTCCATGCTCACCAGGAAAGCTTTCAATTGTTAATGCAATCTACCCAGTGGTATTAGGAAGTCAGTACTCAGGATAACAAATGTGTGCATTTTAGGTTCTAATAAAGCTTATCTTCTTCACTTTAAAGAGGTTGTTCCATTTACTGCTGGCTTGAGAAGTTTGTAATCATTCTCATATTTGTTTCTCTACATATGTCTTATTTTTCTCTGGTTGCTTTTAGGTATGTATGATTATCATAGCCTTTGGAAAATTTAATTTAGATGTGTGTCCTTTGCTTGTGTTTATCCTATATAAATTAAACAAAATGAATTTATTATTAAAATCTTAACAACAACAAAAATTAGAAACCCAGATGGCTTCATTGAAGATTTCTGTCAAATATTTAAGCAGAACATAATACTAATGCAATAAAAACTCTTTAGATATTTGAATACAAGGAAATATTTCCAACACATTTTATGAAGCCAGCATAACTCAGACACCCTAGCTAGCCAGAGAAAATAAACAAGAAAACTACAGATCAATATCCTTCATGAATGTAGACACAAAAAACTCAAAACATTTTTGGAAACACAATCCAGCCGTATACAAAAAGGGATATACACCATAACCAGGAAGGTTTTATCCTAGGAATGTAAGGCTAGTTTCACATTCAAAAATCAATCAATGTAATTCACCACATTAATAATATAAAATACATGGTATTATTTCAATAGATGCTGGAAAAAGGATTCCTGATTTAAAATGTTTCAAACCTGTCAGAAAACTAGCAACAGAAAACGAATCTATCAAAAACTCCTTCTAACATCACACTTAATGATGAAAGAATGAATGCTTACATTCACAAAAAGGCTTGCACATAAACATTCAGAGTAGCTTCATTTATAATAGCTAAAAGTTGGCAACAACTCAAATCCTCATCATCAGGGAAGTGGCTAAATAATTTTAGTGTATTGATATAATACTGTCAGCAATAAAAGTGAAGGAACTAACGACATGTCAAACAACATGAATGAAACTCAGAAATATTTTGTTGAACAAGAGAGGCCACCCACAAAAGAGTATATAGTACATGATTCCATTTATACCAAACTTTAGAAAGAAGATTTAATCTTTGGTGAGAGAAAGCCTGTCGGTGGTTGCCTGAGGCTGAGAGTAGGGCGTGGGAAGTGACTGGAACTTGGCAAGAGGGACTCTGAGGGATAATGGAAAGTTCTACACATTAACTCTGGTTGATTTTTCACAGTTCTACACACTTTTAAAATTCATCACATTGTACATTAAAAGTGCGTCCATTTTGCTGTTTAAAAATTATACCTAACAGTTGATTTGAAAATTATTGAGTTCCCAAAATTTGTTAATAATTTAGTCTCTGTTCATTCAATTTCATTGAGGTTGTCCCCTTGAGCTTATTGAACTCTTATTATATGAAAAAACTCTTATTAAATGAGTTTTCAGATGTTTAAAGCTAAGGACTCGGTACTGAATGATGATATTATATTGCTTCCCAGGTGGTACAGTGGCAAAGAATTTGACTTCCAATGTAGGAGACTCAGGTTCGATACCTGGGTCAGGAAAATCCCCTGGAGGAGGAAATGGCAACCCACTCTGGTATTCTTGCCTGGAGAATCCCACGGACAGAGGAGCCTGGCGGGCTACAGTCCGAAGAGTCGGACCATGACTAAGCAGAGCACAGCATCATACGAAAGAAGGTCCATTTTCTGGATTTCTGTTAATACTCTTTCTTTCTGAGTGTCCTATGTGCTATAATTACATGAAAGGGAATGACAATAAAGCAGGGACAGGAATGCAGCTGTGTCCCTCACATACAGGCTACTGAGAACTGTGGAAAACCACGACACCTCAACAAGTCCCACACTTCAGAGATGTCCCATCTGCTACAGTCAGACAGTCAATGAAGGACATCCAGTAAGAAGAAGGCTAAGGAAGGGACCCATCGTTGACAAAATAACAGTTTTTAAACAAAATCATAATTCTAATCCTCTCCTGCTTAAAAACAATGTCTTCATTTGTTTTTGTTTAGTTGCTAAGCCGTGTCTAAAACTTTCATGATAGCAAGAACTGTAGCCCGCCAGGCTCCTCTGTCCATGAGATTTCCCAGGCAAAAATACTGGAGTGGGTTGCCATTTCCTTCTCCAGGGGATCTTCCTGACCCAGGGATCAAACCTGCATCTCCTCCACTGCAGGCAGATTCTTTACAGCTGAGCCACCAGGGAAGCCTAAAGTCTTCATTACTCTCCCTAAATTAAATTAAATTGAAGCTCTTCAACCTAGCATTCGAGACTGTCAACAATGTAACCCAAATATTTCTCCTTTCTACAACTTACCTCCCTATGCCAGAACCAAACTGGATGATTAATATTTTTTTGTATCCAAGCATGTCCTATACTTTCTCAACTGAAGGTCCATTCTCTATTTACAATCTCACAATCTTCCCCTATATCCATTTGTTAAAATATGATTTATCAACTATTTAAATATTCAACCAAGTCTCCTGATGCTTGCTCTCTGTCCCTAGAAGCTTTGAAGAGTGCAGAGTTCATAGAGATAGGCCAGTCTCTCCTTGTCCTGTGGGTGTAAGTAAGAGAGGCTCCCAGAGACTTGTTCAGGAAGAACAAGAGATCAGGAAGTCCTGACATCCATCCTGGCTGAATGGAGCAAGGAACGGGCAGGCTAGCTTGAGGGTTGCCACAGAGTTGAGCAAGATGATAGGGAACACAGTCCCCAAAGTTCCATGGATAGGTGACCATACAGCCTGACACCTTTTCCTGGAAAAGAGGTTTCTGAAGCCAGAAAACCCACTGAAGCGGCCAGGGTAGCAAAGCTTAAAGACATGATGGTACACTGCATTTTGAAGAACTAGAAGGGAACCCTCTATTCTCTAAGCTCATCAGAAGCACTGGAGAGGACCTTGAGGGTTCTTGTGGATTTTTCTGACGGGATACACATCCACAGAAGCGAGATGTAGAACTCAAGAAAGATAAGACTTTCTCAGTTTGAAAGGGTCCTTGAGGATAAAAGGAACAAACATAAAGTACCAAAGAAAGACCACATGCACAGCACTGGTACAGACATCCCTGCAAAGTGATGGGCTACCAGGATCAGCCAGGTCCAAGATGGACTACAGTGAGTGCAAAGACACTTCATGGCATCACCAAAACAAAACCAGCTACACCACAAGATCTCAGCCTTCCTGCATTCTGCCCACCTTTCCCCAAACCAAAAGAGCTCAACCTCGGAATAAAAACTGGAGAAGGCTTCTGTGAAACAGCTGTGCCTCACCCCTACAATAAAGTAAGGGTTACAGCTCCAGTCCTCAGTGTAGAAGGTGGGAGCTTTGATTCAGATATGAGAGTGGAATTTTAAACCAGACTGAACTAAGTCGAATAACTGAAAATGAATAGAAAGCTACAGAATTTATTCAAGATACTGTTAAGGGATGCTAACAGGGATTTCACATAGCACGGTTAAATATTTAGACTTGGAAAAATAAAAGTACTTCATATTTATACTGCAATAAACGTATATTCTTTAGCAAATCATTTACAAGTGTTGACAACTGTGGAAAAAAGTATGTCATATAAACTCACTTCTGAAAACTGCCAAAGATGCTATGTTGGAGGTTCTGTTGGATGCCAAGATATTTATTATCCAGATCAGGAGAAATTGTTTCAGTACAAATAGAAAACAATTTGTCATGCCAGAGAAACACAGAACACAGAAATGATAGGTGGTGAGGCCCCTTAGTTAGATGGGGGCTTGAGCAGAACTCTCCATTGCAGTTGCAAATTCAACAACTGGGATTGTCCAGGCGTATGGTTATCACTGTGTATGTCAAACTACAACCCACTGAAATGATACAAACTTAAGAACAACTATCCAAAACAGAGCTGCTTTACATATCACTTTACCTCAGAATTCTTTAACAATTCTATAATGAGAACAACAACTGGTCCATTCTTCTGCTTATGAATCTGGAAAGCTGTCCGACTGGTCACACCATTGTTTTTGAAATATTTTTTAGGGACCTCCCTGGCAGTTCAGTGGTTAGGGCTCTGTGCTGTCACTGCAGGGGCATGGGTTCCATGCTTGGCCGGGGAACTTGGACCCCATGCATGCCACACAATGCAGCCAAAAGACAAATTCTTATTGAAGTATAGTTGATTTACAATGTTTCTAGGGTATAGGAAAGTGATTCAGTTTTATATATATATACACACACACATTTTTTCACATTCTTTTCCATTATAAGTTGTTACAAGATACTGCATATAGTTCCCTGTGCTACAGAGTAGGTCCTTGTTGTTTATCTATTTTATACATGGCAGTGTGTATCAGTTAATCCTAAATTCCCAGTTTATCCTTCCTTCCCCCCTTTACCCTTTGGTAACCATAAGTTTGTCTTCTACATCTGTGAGTATGTATCATATTTTAAATTTCACATATAAGTGATATTATATGATATCTGTCTCTCTGGATGACTTACTTTACTTAGTATGATAATCTTTAGGTCCATCCATGTTGTTGCAAATGGAATTATTTATTTTTATGGCTAAGTAATATTCCATTATATATATATATTAAAAAAACACATTATATATAATGTGAATATATAAAATTAAATATATGTAAATATGTATAAATAAATATTAAAAATGAGATATATATAAATATATATAAAGTGAGAAGGAAATACCAATTGAGCATTCTTGCCTGGGAAATCCCATGGACAAAGGAGCCTGACAGGCTACATAGAGTCCATGTAGTCACAAGAGTTGGAAACAACTTAGCAACTAAACCACCACCACTATACACATCTTCTTTCTGACTTTTGAGCCAAGAAGCAGCAAGATAGAATGTCCTGGGTCTTCCCTCTGCTTCTTTTTTATTTTCCTTTTTCAGTTGCTGTTCTTTCAAGGAATATGGTCAAATGGAAAATAACTATACGTTTTCAACTACATATTTAAAAAAAAGCAGGCTTTTTGGTTTGGTTACTAAGCAGTCTTGAAACAAAACTCCTGTGATAAAAGAGCTTATAAGAAACCCAAATTAGTTTTTGTTTTGTTTCAGTTTTTTTGAATTTCAAATTCAAAACAAAATGAGTTTGCAAACCATCTTCAGCTGCCAGTTAATGGTAATGAGTAAACCAGTTTAACTGGAAAGCTTCCATTTAACAATCTCCAAGCTTCCAGCTCTGAGAACACATTTCTTCAGTAACGTATCACCAAAGCAATACTGAATACATTCCCATGGGCACTACTTTTATGCCTCTTCAAAAAAGTATTTGTGCTTGGATTGCCGGGGCTAAATTGTAGGCTACTTGAAAGCACAGAAAAAAATTTCTTTCCCAATTTTGTTAGTTCCTGCAGCATCCCTCCAGCACCAGTACATTCATTAGTATCCAATAAATGTTCTTATGCTATCGACTGCTTTCGCCTTCTTGTCCACAAGGCCTAAATCCACATTTATAAAGCAATTTATGAATGTCAGATGTCAGGTATTTCAGATGTACCAAGCATTATGATTATATATTGAAGACATAGATAAGAAATGTTTGAGGTACATGCAGTTTGATGTACTTTGTTTCCCTCAAGATGAAACTGAAAGTAAAAACCAGGAAAAAATAAACTCAACTACCTGAAACAAATAAACAAATCTAACTAAGTCATCCGCAAAACTTATATGGCAACTTTGTTACCAGAATTATCTATAATTGTCTTATTCCCACTATGTCACACTCTAGAAACAATGTGACTAATATTCAATTTTACCATGCAAGCATATGCAGAGATATGACATTTTTAGAATAAATATATTTAACTGAAAGAAAATTTTAGATGACTGCTTTCAAAAATATATATCTTTATCCTTTAAAAATGTGGAAGAATGATGTTTGAGTACAAAACTTCTTATTTGCAAATGTAAGGGGGAAAAAAGCAGCTTGGAAAAAATCTATTCTATCTTTAAACATCTAGTGACTTAAAAATAATCTAACAGAGTGATTAAATGCATTTTCTTATGAAATTTTAGCCTTATTTTTTTAAGATGATAAAGTCAAATTTAGATATACTAACAGACAATGCCCCAAGTCAGACAGTCAGATAGCTAAGAAGTAAAAAAGCTGAAAGTCCAAAATACAGCTTATGTTTTTAACTGTTAACATGGGGTGCCTCTCATGGCCACCTATGACTTTAGCGGTGGGAAATTTTCAAGGGCACTCTAAATAACTGTACCTTGGAAAGCAAAGTTCAAAGTTTCCCATTTAGCTTCCCAGGTGGCACTAGTGGTAAAGAAGTCATGCAGGACATGTGGGTCTCCTGCGTCTTCCGCATCTCAGGCAGATTCTTTACCACTGAGATCCTAGGAATCTAATAATCTGCTCAACAATCATGTACTTTCACACAGCCATGCCTAGAACATTCAATGCCTTCTGTCTGGAACACCTTCCTCCACCTTCCTCAGCCCCCTTGCATGGCTCCCATGCATCCTACTGGGTGCTACCCATTTTCTGAGGATGCCCATGTGAAGGCTTCTTCAATGCACCTAGGTACTTGGCATACGACTCTAATTCCTATACGGGTGTAGGATTCCCATGTAGGAATTGAGGTATCTAGCTCCAAAATTGGGGTATCTACCTTCCTTGGAGAAGGAAATGGCAACCCACTCCAGTGTTCTTGCCTGGAGAATCCCAGGGATGGGGGAGCCCGGTGGGCTGCCGTCTATGGGGTCGCACAGAGTTGGACACGACTGAAGCGACTTAGCAGCAGCAGCAGCAGCTCCAAAAAGTGAAGCCAAATAACGGAGAAGAAGCCAGCAAATTAATCTTTTTAAATATCTTCCTTAAGGATTCTACTGGGACTGTCTTAAGGGAATGAGTATGTTTCTGAGTACAAAAACACACATAACCTTTTGATTGTGAGCTATGTGAGGGCACAGGTTATTCTTATCTGCCTCTGTTCTCATTATTTTGCATAATGTTTAGCATGGAGTGAGTTGTTGAAAGACTGTATATTATTTTTTAGTGCATATTTTTGTGCCTGATATGTGCCTGCATATTTTTGAGCCTGTCAGTGCTCAATAACTTTGCCTTGCATGAATGGATTAATACAAGGGATTAAACTCTGGAAATATCTCTTTAATACCTCAGTTAGAATAAATAATGTTTCACTTATAGCCAGTATAGTCTTAAATATAGCTTCCCTGCGATTTAATCCTTGGGGTTTAGTCTGAGTTCTTCGATAATGGTATGTGCTGTGTGCTCAGTTGTGTCTGACTCTCTGAAAGACCATGAAGCCCACCAGGCTCCTCTGTCCATGGGATTTCCCAGGCAAGAATACTGGAGAACACTTTACTATTTCCTTTTGCTACAACAATTCAAAATACATGCTAGTAAAGTGATGCTTAAAATTCTCCAAGCCAGGCTTCAGCAATACGTGAACCACGAACTTCCAGATGTTCAAGCTGGTTTTAGAAAAGGCAGAGGAACCAGAGATCAAATTGCCAACATATGCTGGATCACTGAAAAAGCAAGAGAGTTCCAGAAAAACATCTATTTCTGCTTTATTGACTATGCCAAAGCCTTTGACTGTGTGGATCACAATAAACTGTGGAAAATTCTGAAAGAGATGGGAATACCAGTCGCCCTGACCTGCCTCTTGAGAAACCTGTATGCAGGTCAGGAAGCAACAGTTAGAACTAGAATGGAACAACAGACTGCTTCCAAATAGGAAAAGGAGTACGTCAAGGCTATATATTGTCACCCTGCTCATTTAACTTATATGCAGAGTACATCATGAGAAACGCTGGGCTGGAGGAAGCACAAGCCGGAATCAAGATTGCCAGGAGAAATATCAATAACTTCAGATATGCAGATGACACCACCCTTATGGCAGAAAGTTAAGAACTAAAGAGCCTCTTGATGAAAGTGCAAGAGGAGAGTGAAAAAGCTGGCTTACAGCTCAACATTCAGAAAACTAAAACCATGGCATCTGGTCCCATCATTTTATGGGAAATAGATGGGGAAACAGTGGCTGACTTTATTTTTCTGGGCTTCAAAATCACTGCAGATGGTGACTGCAGCCATGAAATTAAAAAACGCTTACTCCTTGGAAGGAAAGTTATGACCAAACTAGACAGTATATTAAAAAGCAGAGACATTACTTTGCCAACAAAGGTCTGTCTATTCAAGGCTATGGTTTTTCTAGTGGTCATGTATGGATGTGAGAGTTGGACTATAAAGAAAGCTGACCGCAGAAGAATTGATGCTTTTGAACTGTGGTGTTGGAGAAGACGCTTGAGAGTCCCTTGGACTGCAAAGAGATCCAACCAGTCCATCCTAAAGGAGATCAGTCCTGGATGTTCTTTGGAAGGACTGATGCTAAAGCTGAAACTCCAATTGTTTGGCCACCTGATGCGAAGAGCTGACTCATTTGAAAAGACCCTGATGCTGGGAAAGATTGAGGGCAGGAGGAAAAGGGGATGACAGAGGATGAGATGGTTGAATGGCATCACCAACTCAATGGACATGGGTTTGGGTAGACTCCAGGAGTTGGTGATGGACAGGGAGGCCTGGCGTGCTGCAGTTCATGGGGTTCCAAAGAGTCAGACATGACAGGGTAACTGAACTGAACTGAACTGATGTGCTAAGTTGCTTCAGTTGTGCCCGACTCTTTGCGACCCCATGGACTGTGGCCAGCAGGCTCCTCTGTCCATGGGATTCTCCAGGCAAGAATACTGCAGTGGGTTGTCATTTCCTTCTCCAGGGCATCTTGCCAACCCAGGGATCGAACCCATGTCTCTTATGTCTCCTGCATTGTCAGGTGGGTTCTTTATCACTAGTTCTACCTGGGAAGCAAAAATATATAATGGTTATCAATAAATATTCATTTGTACTTGATGGGCTAATTATTCAATTAGGGTAGGAAATAGAAAACAACCCAAAATAGGATTTCTCTTGTACAATATCAAGCTAAATTTTTTCTTTCCTAATTTTAATCTACTGAACAAAATTTTTGCATGTTACATTAAAGACTATTTTTTAAAGTAAAATAAACGTTAGCAACAATTTAGATCAGAAATTAAACATGGATGGTAGAAAGATAAATTAGGTGTAGACTCCTGAGAGTTTGTTGAAGTTATTCTCCAGGTAAAACCATATAGTCTTAAATATCAACATATCTTTTATACCATATAAAGTCATTCAAGGTCTCCCTTAAGGTCATTTGTGACTTCAGATTAAAAAACTTTCTTTGACCCTCATGTTAGAGATGAAAATTCTCAGGTTCAAAGATTGTAGGCACTTGCCCAAGATCACAAAGGTATCTTACCCTCAGCCTCCTGCTCTTTCCACTATACTAAGTGTTAAAAACAAACAGAAATGTTTAATACCATCAATGCTTAAATGCAATGCTATTATTTGAATAATAATTTGCATCCTAGCAAGTTCCAGAGATCCTACACCTGTGTTTTTTTCCATTTACAAAATTTCTGAGAACAAACATGACTCAGCTTAGTGAGTCCAAAATCTTGGTTTCTCACTCTGGCAACAAAAATTTGATTCAATGCAACTAGCAGATATTGACTGCTTCTTTATGTGCTGAACTTTGTGCTAGGTGCTAAAAGCACAGAGATAAATAATATACATACAAGAGACAAAGCTAGTCAGTTCATCTGTCCTTGGAGACAGGAAGTGTATCTAATTCATCTGATGCCCAGCACAGGATGTGGTAACTAATGAGTACTCCTAAGGTTTATGTTGAAAATAATAGAAGATGTGGCACATGCCCTTAAACGGCTCATATTTTCTTGAAAAATTTTTTCCTTGTTATTTCTGTTCTCCTAGACTGAATCGTCAATCTGTTGCTTTAAAAAATAATTTTAGTATCGTTAATGCTAATCATAATATTCAAAAATTCTAAAGACAATCCAACTTAACTTTTAAGAGGTTATAATAAAAATAGTTATTCATTTAAAAAATCAAGATAATGTTTTTAATATCCTAAGAAAATTATTCTTTTAAAATCCAATTAGTTATTTTTTACATCAAGTTTAAAAAGCATAACTACATGTTTAACTTTTATTCTTTTAAATTAATTATTTTGAAGTATGCTACACTGAATATAGGACTTCCCTGGTGGCTCAGACGGTAAAGTGTCTGCCTACAATGTGGGAGACCCGGATTCAATCCCTGGGTTGGGAAGATCTCCTGGAGAAGGAAATGGCAACCCACTCCAGTATTCTTGCCTGGCAAATCCCATGGACAGAGGAGCCTGGTGGGCTACAGTCCATGGAGTTGCAGAGTCGGACATGACTAAGCGACTTCACTTTCACACTGAATATAGCTTCTTTGCTTACATTACAACTTTTTCATTCTTTCCATAGTTTTATATATATATATATATATATATATATATATATATAAAAGCCACAATCCTTACCATATTTACTGATGAATAATTAACTAATGGAACTGTTTTTTGTTTTTTTTTTTTCCTTGTGAATAGAATCATTTGCTTCTTTTTCCAGGCAATTTTGCTGTTAGTATACACACACTACTGATTTTTGTATGTTAATTTTGTACCCTGCAACTTTAGTGAATTCATTGGTTATATCTAACAGTTTTTTGATAGACTTGTTAAGAGTATCTAAATATACAATGTCATCAGCAAATAGAAACAATTTTACTTCTTTATTTCCAATTCTGATGCCTTGAATTTCTTTCTATTTCCTTTCCTGAGTGTTAGACTATTTACTAACTGAATTTTAAGGACATGATTATATTTCACAGTTTAACTTTCTTTTTTTTTTTTTTTTCTTGGTAGCATGGCTTGAGGGTGTTAGTTCCCTGACCAGGAATTGAACTCAGGCAATTGGACAGCCAGGGAACACCCCAGTTTAGTTTTTATTAACTCTGATGGTTACCTTTTTTTGTTTAATGTTTTATAACATATACATACATTACCTTCATTTTGTTTGCTTCTTTTTTTACTATATTTAAGAGCACAAAAAGATACGCATGTAACAAACAAACTTAGACCTAATCTGGGAAAGCTGAAGGTAAAAAGTATGAGATTTTTTTTTTTAATTATTGATTTATTTTAACTGGAGGCTAATCACTTTACAATATTGTAATGGCTTTTGCCTCCCTGCAACCCCCTCCCACCTGCCTCCCCATCCCACCTCTCAGGGTTGACCCAGTGCAACGGCTTTCAGTGCCCTGTTTCATGCATCAAACTTGGACTGGTGATCTATTTCACATATGGTAATATACATGTTTCAATGCTATTGTTGCAAATCATCCCACCCTCGCCTTCTCCCACAGAGTCCAAAAGTCTATTCTTTATATTTGTGTCTCTTTTGCTGTCTCACATATAGGGTCATCGTTACCATCTTTCTAAATTCCATATATATTCATTAATACAGTGTATTTGTGTTTTTCTTTCTGACCTACTTCAAAAGTATGAGATTTTAACTTCAGCTGTTTTAGTTATGTACAAATCCCAAGTAAAAGGGTTAGTTGCTTAGTTGTGCCCAACTCTTTGTGACCCCATGGACTGAAGCCTGCCAGGCTCCTCTGTCCATTGGATTCTCCAGGCAAGAATACTGGAGTGAATAGCCATTCACTTCTCCAGGGGATCTTTCCAACCCAGGGATCAAACTCAGGTCTTCTGCACTGCAGGTAGATTCTCTTCTGTTTGAGACACCAAGGAAGCCCTCCAAATCCCAAAGGATAGAACAATATTTCATATCTTACATATGCCTACTACACAAGCTACTAGGTACAACTAGTCTTCAGAAATAAACTATTTTCCCTAGTACTATTATTTTAAGCTCATCACTCAACACAATGAAATCATTAAAATCATTTATTAGCTATAAGGTCTTTTTTGGTTGCACAAAACCTTTGCTTGCACTGGTCATTTTCAAGTAACAGAAACCCAAGAGGTTATAAATCAGTAGGAATGATTAACATTAGAAGAGTTTTTCCAAAAAAAAAAGGAAAAACGGATTTTTTTTTTCTGCCCTTCTTATTAAAAGAAAAAGAAAATAAAGGAATGAATACAGTTAGAGAATTCTGGTATTTTCCAGCCATCTCCCAGGGCTAGATCAATCACTAGCACGTTATGCTCCAGCAATAAAGAAATGGAAAAGAAAAAAATGCAGTGATCTAGAGGAAGAAGAAAGAATCAGTGGGTTCGAACTGTAAATTATGCAAACAAAATTATTTCTAAATTAGAAACCTTATTAAATCTTAAAAGTATGTGTTTCTGCTATAGCTTTTATTTCCAGATAATCTCTAATGTTATCCTCTGCTATCAGAAGGGAATTACATTTCTTGTCATTATGAACATTTATTTAATAATCTAGAAAATCATAGTAGCAATCTGCAAAATAGCAGAAGTATTGGTTAAATATCTTTTCTGTCAAGAAAGAAAGTGTCAATTCCTAGGCATTTTAAATACAAATTACACACAGAGTCTTCACTGGCTAAAAATACACTTCTAATTTATGCATATATCATTTAGCTATGAAACTAAAAAAAAAAAAGAAAGTATTTCATTTCTATAATGATGTTTTACATCCAAATGAGTTCCCAGGTGCCTCAATGGTAAAGGAGACATAAGAGATGCGGGTTCGGTCCCCAGGTCAGGAAGACCTCCTGAAGGAGGGCACAGCAACCTACTCCAGTATTCTTTCCTGGAGAATCTCATGGACAGAGGGGCCTGATGGTCGGACATGACTGAAGCAACTTAGCAAGCACGCATGCAGGGTATCTATCACCATACAGCTTATGACAAAAACTTGGCTAACTATTATATTCAACTTAGAAAAGTATATAATGCACCTTTTTAGCAACTGAACTCTTTAATAATTGAGCAAATTATACTTAGAAAATACAGCGGAAATCTTTTTTAAAAAGAAGTATTTTCACTGAGTTCTGGGATCTTCTTTTTGAATAAGCACTTTTGTCTGCTTCAAGCCCTATACAGACTCTGAACAAAGCCAGCGTTCTCTCTTATAAGAAGAGAGAACACAGACTGGAGAATCAGGCACATTTCTTTACTTCCCTCAGGCTCCACACTCTTCCTCTTTACCACAGATAACCTTTAGGCATCGTGGTCTAAAACACACAGCAAGAGAAAAATAACCTTTTGGATGATGATAATGATAGAGACGGAGATGGAGAGAGAGCATAGAGATAGAAATATGAGTTGGAAACAAAAACTGTAAGAAAATAGGATAACTGTCTAGGTTATACAGTGTGAGCACAGAACATCAGAGCAGTAAGAAGCCTTAGTGATCACGCTGGCTAATCATTTCACTTATACCTAAGAACAGTGAGACTCGGGGAGGTGAACCGTCTAGCAGGATTACTGGCTCCTGAACAACAGAATGCAGCCTCTGTTGGCCACCCAACCATCAAACGTTACCAGTATCACAGGAAAATGGCTATTCAACAATATCAAAGGAATACAAGGCCCAAGCAAATAACCTGATGGAACAGGGCAGATCAGATAAGGACTTCAGAACACTGAGACATGGTAGGGAAGGAGATGAGCTGGAGAGTGCATGACCCATCTAAAGAGAGCAAAACCACTGTGTTGGTCAGAGTTCATTCAGGTTTTTCCATAACATCTTCAGAAAAAACTGAACGAACTTTTTGGTCAACCCAATTCTTAAGTGGATTCTTGTGGGAATACAGGCCTGGTGTTATTCGATATAATGAATTTTCAAGAGAAGTCAGAAATCCAGATATTTAGTGGAAATCCCTTGATATTTAATTGTGAGAAACTAATTTGAGTTTTTTAACTCCCACACAGATCCAATATATCTGCAGCCCAGACACTGTCAACCGATTGCTAGCTCACGAATCCTGGTCAACAGCAGTCCAAATGTCCTCAGAAAACATTTTTCATGTGGTCAACTGGCCCAAAAGTTGATAGCCATTAAGATAGCCATTAAGATAGCCATTAAGATAGCCAACAGAATTCAGGCCAGGGAACTTTTCAGTGAAACCTGTTTAAGTGGTTGGTGTGATTTGCCTTTATTTTCCCTTGCTCAGCTACCCTTGATGGCCACCTAATTGTACTGGCTTCTCTGCACTGACAGGCAATCCACTTCACAGCCTTGTCTTTGGTTTTGCTCTGAGTGAGTTGGGAATTAAGGTCTTTCTGAGAGAAGATTTTTATCTCTTGCCCTCAAAATCAGCACTCTTGCCTAGAAATGCAACTGCATTCGGCACCACAAGCAAAGAAAAGATGACAAAGTTTCCTTAGGAACTTATGAATGGTGCAGAGCTAGTTTGGGGAAGATCTCTTCAGAGGGCTGGGTGGGATAATTCCTGTTGCAAAAGGAACGATGTTAGGTGCCATTTCCTATGTACTGGCTGTATAATACAGACCAGGCAGGCACAGCCGAAAGAACACAAAGCAATTTTAACATCATCAAAACCTTCCCACTCGTGTTCCCTCCCTCATCTTGCTTGTTCTAAACTTCCCACTGGCCCTGTCATTAATCCATTCAATAAATAAACATTCATTGAGGACCAGCAAGAGCAAACAGAGACTGCATCCTCATA
This sequence comes from Bos indicus x Bos taurus, assembly GCF_003369695.1. NCBI lineage: Eukaryota > Metazoa > Chordata > Mammalia > Artiodactyla > Bovidae > Bos > Bos indicus x Bos taurus. Next base: position 79,695,929 of record NC_040078.1, read on the forward strand.
GAGCTTAAACTCTAGAAGCAGAAAGAGATATAGATAGGTACAGTGGGTGTGGTAAATGTTGAACTAGCAGTTCTCCAGAGAGAAGCCTCTGACTTGTAATGTTTGATGAGTTCTGTTATAAATACTCCCACCATGCTGATTTCAAGCTACCAATGTACATCACTGAAGGCAAAATTGAGAAAGATATTTAGTAACACACCTTTGTATGTTTCCACCCTACAGATGTGATTTATAAAAATAACCTCAAGCATAAATACTGATAATAGTAAAACACAGCAAAGTAATTAGGAAGTGATGAGTTTTTAGTGTCATCCCCTGTTCTTTAATATAAATCATTTCATTGTATGTTTACATGATTTAGCTCTTAATAATGTATGTGTTTAACAACTAGCTCCAAAAATTCCCAAATTTAAAATTTGGTTCTCTTGACTTAGTACAAGCTGGTTCCAACACAGTACTGGATAGATTGATAACTAGATGGATTTCTAATAGAATAAAAACAGAAGTGATAGATTAGACTAAGACAAATAAGGATGAGATAAAGAATAATAGAGGAAGTTATCCATTGGAAGAGACCTAAGAATCAGAAACCATGAGGCGAGAAATGGCCAGCTGATGACAGAATGTCTTCTACCACATACTCTGTACAATCAGTCAATGCTTTAACACTTTCCATGACGGCATCTCACTCTTTAGTGCTGCCTCCATCTTTGGATATTTCTGACTGGGAGAAAGTATTTCCTTCTACTGAGCTGGTTTACAAACTTTGCTTTCTTAAGACTTAGGAGTTCAAAATAGGCCCCAAAGATCTCAGAGACCTCAAAGTCTGGTGAGGGAAAGGATGGGAAGGCTGGCTAGAGGGAGCCAATCTGCTCTAAGTAAATGCACAATTTATACCTTTTTATACTATGGGAAATCTCCTTAAATTTGTAGTTGAGAAAATATTTTTATTGTTAAAACCTAGTTGAGATCCACTTCTATAACTATATATGAAAGTGAAAGTGTTAGTTGCTCAGTCATATCCAACTCTGCCACCCCATGGACTCTCGCCTATCAGACTCCTCTGTCCATGGAATTCTCCAGGCAAGAATACTGGAGTGGGTTGCCATTCCCTTCTCCAGAGGATCTTCCCAACTCAGCGACTAAACTGGGCCTCCTGCATTGCAGGTGGACTCTCTACTGTCTGAGCCACCAGGGAATCCCATAACTATATATATTTGTTATTTATATATTACTTATATATATTTGCATATTATACTTCCACCAATTTTCCTCTATTGCAAAGAAATAAAGTAAAACAATAGCATGGGAAAAACTAGAGATCTCTTCAAGAAAATTAGAGATACAAAGGGAACATTTCAAGCAAAGATGGGCACAATAAAGGACACAGATGGCATGGACCTAACAGAAGCAAAAGATATTAAGATGAGGTGGCAAGAATACATAGAAGAACAATACAAAAAAGATCTTCACAACCCAGATAATCACGATGGTATGATCACTCACCTAGAGCCAGACATCCTCAAATGCAAAGTCAAGTGGGCCTTAGGAAGCATCAATACAAACAAAGCTTGTGAACATGAGGGAATTACAGTTGAGCTATTTCAAATCCTAAAAAAGGATGCTATAGTAAAGGAGTGGACATGGGAGGGCCGTTCAGGCTTTAAAACCAGAGTGATGGGCTTTATGTATTTGGAAAGATAACCCTGGGAGCGACAGAAGGAATACGTTTTTAAGGACTGTGAAAACAAATTTTTTTTTTCCCCTGGAGACTAAGAGGGATTGTGAAGTAAGGATACGTGGGACACCTGCGCGAGCATTCAGTTTCTTCCTGCAGTGTCTGAAGGAAGCAGGCTGTGAGCCAAGGGGAAGGCAGAGGACAGATATGACTGTGTTTCCAAGCTTCTGTGGTGGTTTATGGCATCCTCCAAACTCCTCTGCAAGGGCTGATCCTGACCAAGACGACCCAAGGAGACCGTCTCTGAAATCAAGTCCAAATGAAGGACATTGCACCAAGATCCCATCCCACTGGACTACAGGACTCCTCCCTAGAGAACCATGGGATCTTCAGAGTCAGAATGGATTGAGCCAGATTGCCATTTCCATACTGTGGTGATTAGGACCTGAGTACAAGAGATTGTCTCGGAGCATCTTTAAAGGTTGCTTGGGATTTGAATTTAAGTTATCAGGTTAATAACTAGGCTTAAAATAGTTACCCCTCCTGATAGCATAAACAAATATAACCCGTTCTATTCTTTTTCCCGGCTTTGCTAGTGGCTCAGTGGCAAAGAATCTGCCTTCCAATGCAGAAGCCGCAAGTTCAATCCCTGGGTTGGGGAGACCCCTGAAGAAGGAACTGCAACCCAAGCCAGTATTCTTGCCTAGGAAATCCCATGGATAGAGGAGCCTGGCAGGCTACAGTCCATGGGGTCGCAAAAGAGTCAGACATGACTTAGGACTAAACTACAATTCTTTTTCCATCTGATTAAGGATCGTTAAGAACATGAAGAGTGGGGTTTGTGGATAAGGTGTGTGTCCTTTAATCTTAGATCTTTAGCACCACATGAAATTCTGACATTTACCACTACTTTCACCTATTATTCTCTACTGAAAACCACTGACTGAAGAAAACATACCTTTCCACCACTTCTGATTTTGACTTCTAACACTTCCAAAGAGGTTGTCTATGACTACCATGAGTGGAATCGATGTTGCCATCTGAGAATTAAACCTTCAGAAAGAAACCACAAATGGCAAAAATAATTCTCAGTAGAAATAACCCCTCCAAAAGATATATACCAGAGTCTACTCAGGGACCTCAAAATAACTAATGGGCAAAGCCAGGAAAACATGTCTAAATACAAAAGAAAGGAAAAGGCATGAATGTGCAGCTTGTCAAGCTTTATTCTTGTTGTAAGGAGGAGAGTGATAATCTTTCCAGGTCTCTATATTCCTAGATGGAACCCAAAGTTAACCTCATGCTTATTACATTCAATAAATGCTAAATACTAGAATATTCTCTCTTCTTCTCTCCTCCCTCTCTTGACTTTTATATTAAGTACTGTCAGCTATTTTACTTCTATTTGGGAGTGGGGGCTGCAGAAATTTCTTACCCTTAAATACCAGGATAACCCTTCAGAAAAAGACAATCCATGGACAGAATCCAACCTATGTCTTGCTTTTGTATGAACCATGAGCTAAGAATCACTTTTACATTTCTAAAGGGCCATAAAAAAAAAACAAAAATATGCAAAACTGACCATATGCACTGCCTGCAAAACCTAAGTCACTTACTTTCTGAAACTTTTCAGGAAAAATCTGCCTACTCCTGCTCTAGAACAAAAAGCCCCATGTTCTCTGGAAATCTATGGCTTAAGTTCGATAATTCCATTCAACTCCAACAGAAAGTAAGGAAGCATGGACAAAAAAATAACCACTTACACTACTAAAATTATCTTGCAAGGGCGTATTACACAGATCTCTGAGTAAACCTAGCCCCAACAAGGCAACTTTTCCAAAGTAAGAAGTCTCACGAATTCCTCAGAAATGTGAACTTCAGGAAGGATAGCTGTTCTGTAGGTGAAGAGTTTGTTAAAACTCAGTAAAGGGGTAAAATTAGCAATTCTTTTGTAAACCAGGCGTTCCTACATGTAGATGAGCACAGAACATTTTATGGCAGTCCAGATGTAAAACATGATGAAACTGTAATGAGTCAGATTTCCATAATGATGATAATATCATCATCATAAAAGTATTCACAACCAGTGCCAGAAAGATGTAGTATATAAAAAGAATGAGTAAGAAGTTGCTATAAAATCTCAGGAAAAGAAATTAAGGGAGAATCTTATGAAGCTCATTTCAGGACAGATAGCAAAAACCTCAGCAAGAGGTTGTTAAAATTAAAGACAGATGTTTTCAAGAAGGTATGAGAATTACAGATGGATGATTCTATCACCTAGGATGTATTCAGCTTCGAATAACAGAAAACCCAATGAACAGTAAACAGTAAGACAATTATTTTTTTACTTCTACCAAGTGTGGAGGTGGCATGTCCCAGGTTCATTCTGTTTCTTAATAGAATCATCATGAGCCAGACTCTTTCCATTTCTTGTGCTCCATACCTGAGCTTCATGCACAGGCTTTTGCCCTTGGAGTCACAGGATGACTGCTACAATTTCATATATAGCATCATCTCAACAATATCGCAATAAAGAAGTAAAGGAATGCCAAAGACCTCTCTTCATATGCCTATCTTTTTCATTGGGAAGAATATTATCATTCTTAGAAGGTTCTCAATAGTCTTTTCACCAAGTCTCTTTGGATCACATCTGGATTTTAACTTCGCTAGAAGTTCCCTTCGCTAAAGGGACAAGACATAAAAGAAGAAAGGTGCAGAAATACTTTGGAGTCACCATCAAGTCTGGTACTGATCTAAATGACATTGGGAGATTTCATTAAAGAAAATATTCACATTCTTCAACTTTTGTTCTGAGAGATAGGCTAAGTCTACTGGACCTTTGGTATCAGTCAAAATAACCATTCTAATGATACAGGGTATCACTAAGGAGTCTGATTCATCTGAGCTTCTGAACCTGGTCCTCCTATGGCTTCCACATGAACCCAACTCAGAGACCTAAGGAAGCAGCAACAAAGTTGCATTCAGGATCAAGACCACAAAAAATCTATGAAGAAAAGTCTACTGTAAGATGAGATTGTAAAACAACAAGAAAGGTTTTAAACAAGAGAATCTATTCACGTATAAATTAGATATATATGGATTGTTTTGTTGGAGAATATATATATTTCAATGATGATGTCATCTCTAAAAATATTTTTGGAACATGCATGTAGAAATGACTTTAGGGACAGTTTATAATCACATAAGAAACTGACGCTTATTCCTTTATATTTCTTCACAATTAATCCTTCAATATTTTTATATAATATATTTGTCAACAATGAAGCCCATAACCTTCTTTTATCTTCACACTAAACATGTGAAAGATACTCTAGTTAGGAAAAAATCAAACACACAACTCGTAAGACACAGTCCTTGGCCTTGAGAAGTTGACCGGCTTAAGAGAAAAAGAAAAATAGGAGACAAAATTCTGAAAGTTTGGTTTTATTTCCACTCCACAATTCCATTCATCCACAAAAAATTACTATCACCTAGTATGTTTAAAGCACTGAGATGAGGGTGGGAAAAATGGAGGATTGTACCTTCATGGAGTCATGAAATGGCAAAGACAATGATAACACAAGGTAAAATGTGATAAGTAGAATAAAGAAAATATACACAATTAACAAAATGTTACAACAGTGGAGCAGGCATGGGAAGAAGAAATCATGGTGCTCCTGTTGATATTAACAAGATATTAGGATCGACAGCAGTAATAGGTATGTGATAAAACTAGAGGTACCCAGTGTGTAGGGAGGTATTAATCAAAAAGGCACAAAAATTTCAGACTTTATTTGCAGGTCAGCAACATTTTCTACAAGGAAGCTGGATAATCAATCAGAACCAAGTTCCTGGAAAAAGAACTTGGTCAGATGAATTAATGGTGGGGAGATTGGATGCTCAGAGATCAGTGAAAGGAGTACTGCAAATAGATGAGATGTGCTGAGGTGGTGAGGGCCTAACACGTGCAAACGCACGTGTTTGAACGATAAGGAACAAGAAGGAAGAACAATAAGGAAGGGACAGACACAGAGGCAGTTACTCTCACTCCTGTCTACTTTCCAAATTACCTGTGGAACTTTAAACATTTAGATGCACAACAAAAGAGAACACAAATTCTGCAGGAGAAGAAGCAAGAATGGTAAATATACATAAGAAAAGATGCTCAGCCTCATTAGTTATCAAGAAAAGGCAAATTAAAATCACTGTGAGATTCAACTTCACATCCTCCTGCATGAAAATGAAAAACAAAACCCAGAACTTGGGTATTAACAAGTGAAGACAAAAATATGGAACAACACAAATTCTCAGGTATGGCTGGAACTAAATGGATACAACCACTATGGAGGGGGAATAATGTGCCATTACTTGGGAAAGTTGAAAATGTAAATGTGAAGATACAGTCCAATAATTCTGCTCCTAGGTATATGCCCTTAAAACTTGTATAATATGTGCCTCCAGGAAAAAAGAAAAAAACAACCTAAACATCTATCCATGGGACAGTGGATGAATAAACTGGGCTGTACTGGTAAGATGCATACTGTATTAAACAAATGAGCCATAGCTGTACGTAACAGCATAGATGAATCTCAAAATGATAATGGAGAATAATAAAGGCAAGTCACAGAGTATAGATATAAGGTCAACAAACAAAATTTGACACATGTTGGTTAGGAAGATATGTATCTGTAAGAAAACTACAATGAAATCTAAAGGGAAAACACTTAAATATTCAGAATAGAAATTTCCCTGAAAGTAGGGAGAAAGAAATGGGAGGCCAGTAGTACTTAAGAGACTTTAGCTCTATTGGCAATGTTCCATCTTCTTGAAGTACATGGTAGCTTTAAAAAGCCAGTATATTATATCCATATCCTATTTTTGTATTTTATAGTGTATTTATTCTTCAGTATCTGTGAAACCTTCCCAACACAAAATATAGATACTCATACCGCAACATATCTGGGGATGGATTTTAGAAGTAGTATTTTTAAAAGGCTCCACAAGTGACTCTCGACACATTCTAGGAATCACTGTATTAGGACAACAAAATTGGTTTTTAGGCTGTAGGATAGGAGTATCAAATGACACTGAATTGTGAACTTCTATTTCTAGAGAGAGAAACAGGTACCATTAACCGAAACAGGGAATTCAGAAGGAGAACTGAATCAGGGAGAACCATGAACAAGATAAATTTAAGGTACAGATGACCAAGACCACTTGTTGAAAGTAACTGGATAAAGCAGTTAATTTTCATTAAATAGAGAACCTTTATCTGACTGAAGACCAGGACTAGAGAAAGTAGATTTCTTTAGGACGTAACCTCCAGCCCCAAAAACTATCCTATGGGATCTATGATACTTTCCAGGAACACATGACAAAAGGACTTATTAAACTCCTTTAAAATTAAAAGGCTTTTAAATAAATAATAACAGGATTAGCATCTCCAAATTTCTAGTCTTCTCTACTAAGGGATATTCTTGTACTTATCTGCATTGGAGGGGATAGCTGTTGCTATGGTAATTACTTTGCCACAATCTTAAGAATAAAAAGGCTGCTGTTTATAAATGACACACCACTTGATTCTTTTCAAGGGCAGCATGAGCTATGTTCCCTGTGTCTGACCAAGCTGTGGTCAAGTTGGAGTCATCACTGGAGACAGAGTGCCCTGTCTACTGCTCTGCACATGTCTTTCCTCAGTGGATTCACACAAGCTGTAAGGTTTGCAAATTATGGTCAGGGTATCGGACATTTCTTATTAAGTTTTCAAATAGCTAAATGGATTTTGAGGCTCTGGGAAAAGAAATTTCCTTTGCCGGGGACCTCCATGCACTGCTGTTAACCCTGGTTTATCTTACAAGGATACAGGAAGTATCCAAAAATAAATGTGCTGATCAAATTCTGTCTTTCTAACCTCTCTAATACTGCAAGTTCCTAAGAACTAAAAGTGGATGAGTAATTATCACTGCAATTATTTCAATTAGTACATCATCAGAGCTACCACTGATTGTCAATATTTCACATATATTATTTATTAAAATAAAATACCAAGGTAAATATCCCAATAATTTGTAGATTAAGAAAGTAGGAATCAAAGAGATTAATTTCCCCAAAGTCTCTGCTATCAAGGAGTACAGGCTGAATTAAAATCTAAATCCAAGAAGTTAAGAAAAATTTTATACAACCTAAATTCATCTTACTTAAATCAGGTTCTATTCCCCTGCCCTAGATCTCCTCTTCAGGTAATTTTCATAGCCCTCACTAAATCTTCTGTATTAATACACACTTCTGACCATACACAATCTAATCTCATAAGTGAGAAAGCAATTTGATGAATCTTCATGATTTCATACTTTGCCCTACCCATAAAATAAATTCCTAGAATTTCAAAAAGTGCCTATCTAACTTACAACATACAAAGGTCCACTTTTTTTCTGTAGAGAATTACTGAGATTTGTTTCAGTCATTCAAGGAGATAAATGTGGTTATTCATGGATATGAAAGCTTATTCATTCTTCACTTTAAATATATTTCCTTCTGTGTATCTGAGAAAATGAAAAATTAGACCACTCGAATTTACTGCAGAGAGAAAAACCTATATCTCTCTGATACAGGATCTTGACAGCACTCCCTCCCCGATCTCTGTCTCCAAATGCTCTGAAAGATAAATACTGTCACTATCAATTCTGCCTTTTACAGTCCGATCAAATCTGAAAATACTCACTTATTTGCCCCCCTTGGCATCTCTGACGTATCTGACAGCAAAGACCTTTTCTAACCAAATCTTACAGTCTCTTTCTAATCAATCTTTCTATTAATATGTTTGATCCTGCTCTTGTTCTTTCCTTTCTGAATTTTTTTTCTTAATGTAATTTCTCTGAAACCATGCATCTCTGGCCTCATTCTACCTCTGAGGTCATTCTTCCTCGTCTTTAATCATCATTGCAAATATTTTTCTACTACTGACAGAATAAAAGCAAACAAAAGAGAATGAGCAGAGAGATATTAGAGAAAAAGATTATAGTAAGTATCTGAGACTAAGTAATACAAATAGCAGAGTCATTCAGAATGGGCTCTGACGTGAGACTAACCAAATCACAGCACTGGAACACTACTAGCTTTGTGACATTCAGTCATTCACTCACCAAATACTGAGATCTTCAACATACCAGGCAGAGTAGTATGTGCTGAATAAGCAGTGGCAAACAAAGCAGTTAAGTTCCCTGTGGTAGATTTTATTAATGTCTGCCAGATAGCTCAGTTTTCTCTCTTGGGTGCCAACCTCATAGAAGGATTATATATACCCATCTTGTTGTGATGAGGAGTGGTCATGTGACTTGTTTTGGCCAATGAAATGGGCAGATATTCAAAAACCACCATGTGACTCCATGTCCCTTTATTTCTGCTGTGACAACTGGCAATGCTCCAGACAAAGGCTGTTTTGTGAGCAAATGACAACACAATAAATGTGTCTCTAAGCTTCCACTTCCTAGGAATTAAAAGACAATATTCATAAAGTTTCTAAGTTTTATACATGTAAGTATTAAACATCCATTACATAACAAGGCCTCAGCTAGCTGAGGAAAACATGGTTCTAGCCTTTGAGTACTTCCCCATATTTATAAGGAAGGCACACATAGAAACAAAAAACTTCAGTTTTGCACATATGGTGCTGGGAATACCAGAAAGGAATAGATTATTCTGCCAGGTAAACCTAAGCTCATTAAAGGAAAAATTGAAATTTTCACCACAAAAAAAGACAGTAGTAGCAAGAATGAAGGGGGGAAGAGAAAAAGAGCATGAGAAACCAAGAGAAAGTATGAAAAAACATCGTAGCACTCCAGGAAAATTACAAATAGTTTAATAAAGCTAAAGAATAGGATTCTAATAAGGAAAGAAGCAAGACACCCAGGATGGTGTTTAGGTGGAGTCAAGGGGGGAAGGGTTCCATGTGCCAGACCCAGATTTGGTCTTTAATAGGAAAATAACCACAGCCAAACCTGTATTCCAGAAACATCCCTCAGAAGGCAGTGTTGAGGGTGGAAAAGACCAGAGCAGACACTAGTTAGAAGGCAGCCAAGGCATTCGAGATGAGATGTGATGAGAGAAAAAGCAGCGTCAGTGACAGCTGAGCGATGAATTTAGCTTGGAGTTCTGGTAAATAAACTAGAAGAGGCCCTATATTTTTATCTGACAGAAGAAATCTTACAAGTTTATCTGAATCTTACAAGCTTATTTTCCTGAGGTATTAATCTTTTAAGAGTGACAGTGGTATATGGATCCTTCTAAAATGCAAATAAAGTAATGCAATGAGCATTGTCTTAATTACAATTTTACAAACGACATATCCTTATAATAATGGTAAAATCATAAATTATACTTCTTTGTTAGTGAAAATACACTGAAGACTAAATATATGAATAAAATGCATAATTCCACTTCCAACAGATGTGCTATCATTACTTTTAGTGTGTATTCTTCTAGCCCTTTTTGCTCATTCATACGTGTACAAAGCAGAAGCAAAATTTTATATTTTTAAAGTAAATTTTTATATAGAATCCAGCCAACATAATATGTTGCAATAAAAAAAGGAAGATTAGAGTTTTCCAATTGGTATTGCAAAAAAATAAAATCAATTCCTGTTACACTGCAAAGCACTAATAATCCTCAAAAAATTACACATCTACTGATACACACATATAAATGTTCAATTATTAGAACAGCCTTGCTTTGATGCTTCAGGCTCAGTCCTTGAAACTCAACATTAAAAAAAAAAAAAAAAAACTAAGGACTAAGGATGACCTGCAGGCTGTTGGGGCTGGGAGGCAGAAGGTCATCAGGTCAGTGGAGTCCTACCAGTCCCCCAGCATGGCTTTTGGGAAGGGACAAGGTCTGTCCATGATCCCCTAAGTTTGTAAACACCCTAACCTGTAAAAAGGTGCAGCTCATAACCCATGAGATACTTACTACATAGTCCTTTATTTAAATAATAGACTTGCGGGGTGGAAGATGGTGGAGGAGTAGGTGAACATGGAGTAAATCTCTCTCCATGGATACATCAGGAATACACCTTCAGACACAGAAGTGCATGCAGAACACCAGCTGAGAGTGGACAGGAGTACCTGACCAGAGGAAAAGAATACATAGAACCACACAAAACTCGTCCAGCATTGGCAGCTGAACAATAGACAGGCTTGCCCATCAAACGCCTGAGGTACTGAACTACAGAGTAGGACCCCACCCAGAGTGCTCCTTTAAGTGACTGATGCACCGAACTACAGAGTAGGACCACTGATGCACCCCTCTATGTGCCTGAATGGGCGAAGCTACAGAGAAAGACTGGCCAAAGAGGCCTTCTGATCACCAGCTACAAGAGGCTCAAAAAAAGACTCTGATAGGTCCATAGCTCCTGCAGCAGAGGCAGTCTGTGCCCCTGCACACTAGGCGCCACCAGGGTCTCTGCAAGCCAAGCAGCTATTCCACCTTCATGCTCAACTCTCACTGGGACAGAGCTGCCACAGGCAAAAAAAGTCTTGCATCTATGCTCACAGGATTGCTTCGGTAGTGTCCGACTCTTTGTGACCCTATAGACTGTGGCCTGCCAGGTTTCTCTGTCAGGAGGGGGGGTTCTCCAGGCAAGAATACTGAAGTGTGTTGGCCAATACTGGTTGCCATGACCTTCTAGAGCACTGTATATCCTGCTGCCCTAGCCACCAATTCCCCTGAGTACCTGGTGCTGCTAGAACCCCTGCGACCCAAGCAGCTGCACCACCTCCATACACAGGGGCAAACCCAAGTCCTCCAGGGCAGCCTCAAGAGCAAACCCCAGTGGACGACCCACATGTAGAGGTGGAAATAAAGCCACAATTGAAACCCATGGGCAGTGTGGCTAAGAAAGAAGACACAAAACCGTCCCACCAGCTGTACAAGCATTTTCCCACACACAAAAAAAATGCACTAGCTCTGATAGCTGTGGACATTGGCGGCAAGAACACACAAGAGTAGGACCAGATTAGAATCTGAGCTGCCCCCACAGCAGGTCCAGAGATCAGTAGTGTTGACGGGCATCCTAGGGAGGTGAGGTGGACTGTGACTCCCCGTCAGGGAAAGGACTCTGACAGCAGTGACTCAAGAAAAACATTTATTATTCTTATGTTTTGACTTTTTCTGCAGATTCTTTTGGATATTTTGCCTTTTTTTTTTTCTTTTATTTCCCCTCTGTTGTACTTGTTGATTTCATGGGCACTATGAAAGCTAATTAAGCTTTTGAGCCGGTTTTTTTTTTCCTCAGTTACATTTTTTATTGTTGTTATAAACCTCTACATTGGGCTTTTGCAATTCTGTGGAATTTTCCTTTTTTTTTTAATTTTCTCTTTTTTATAATGTTAATTTTTTAAAACCTGTTATTATTTTTTCCTACATTTATTCCCTTGTTTACCTTTCCTACTGTTCTTTTCCCCTTGCAGTTAATCTCTAATGTGTATAAATCTTCTTTATCTACCTCTATTTAACTTTGCATATATATTCTTTCTTTTCTTTCTTTCCTTTCCTTTCAACATATTTGTTAGTTTTGTTTTCATTGATTTATTCCCCGCTTGGTATATGGTTGTATTTATTCCATTATTTTAATATTATTTGCCTGATTTTGTAATTGCCATGTGTCTGGGATTCATCTTTTGTTTCTCATTTTTGGATATTTGTTTTAATCTCACTTAAGGCCATAACACACACTTGTGGAATCTTCGTTCCTGACCAGAGATCAAGTCCTGAGCCTTTGGAGTGGGAGCACTGACTCCAAGACCCTAGACTACCAGAGAAATAACCTGAGGGAGTATCAAATAGTGAGAACTCACACAAACGAAACCACTTGAATACAAGACTGAGCATCACCCAACAACCAAGAGGACCCTGTGCAGGACACCTCATCTAAACAACAAGCAAAACAAAAAAACAAACTCAATCATCAGCAGACATGATTACCACTTCACTCAGCCTTGCCCATCAGAGGAAAAACAAACAAACAAACAAAAACTCAGCACAGATCTCACCCTATTCCAAGCTTACACAAAGCACTGGACCAACCTTCAGAGGGCAGAAACTAAAAGGAAGAAAGAATTCAACCTTCTTCAAGGAAAGAATTCAACTTTCCTTGAAGCCTGGGAAAAGGAGACCTCAAACGCAATAAGTTAAAATAATAATAATAAAAAGGCAGAGAAATATTACACAAATGAAGGAACAAACTAGAAACACAGAAGTCCAAATAGATGAAGAGGAAATAGGCAAGCTACCTAAAAAAGAATTCATAATAATGATAGTAAAGATGATCAAAACCTTGAAAACAGAATGCAAAAAATGCAAGAATCAATTAACAAAGACCTAGAAGAATTAAAGAATAAACATACAAAGACAAGCAACATGATTACTGAAATTAAAAATACTCTAGAAGGAATCAATAGCAGAATATCTGAAGCAGAAGAATGAATCCAGTGAGCTGGAAGATAAAATGATGGAAATAACTTCTGAAGAGCAGAATAAAATAAAAAGAATGAAAAGAACTGAGGACAGTCTTAGAGACCTCTGTGACAATATCAAATGCACCAGCATTTGAATCTTAGGGGTCCCAGAAGAAGAAGAGAAAAAGGAAAGGTATGAGAAAATTTTTGAAGAGATTATAGTTGAAAATTTCCTCAACGTGGAAAAAGAAATAGTCAATCAAGTCCAAGAGGCATAAAGAGTCCCATACAGGATAAATCCAAGGAGAAACACACCATGACACACACTAATCAAACTAAAAAAGACTAAACAGAAAGAAAGAATATTAAAAGCAGCAAGGGAGAAGCAACAAGTAACATACAAGGGAAACCCCATATGCATAACAGATGATCTTTCAGTAGAAACCCTACAGGCCAGAAGGAAATGGCAGGATATATTTAAAGTATTGAAAGGGGAAAATCTACAACCAAGATAACTGTGCCCGGCAGGGATCTCATTCAAAATTGATGGAGAAATAAAAAGCTTTCAGACAAGTCAAAGTTAAAGAATTCAGTGCCACCAAACCAGCTTTACAACAAATGTTAAAGGGACTTATATAGTCAAAAAATACAATAGAAGAAAAAAGATCTACAAAATCAACTCAAAACAATTAAGAAAATGGCAATTGGAACATATATATCAATAATTACTTTAAATGTAAATGGATTAAATGCTCCAACCAAAAGGTACAGACTGGCTAAATAGATACAAAAAAACAAGACCCATACATATGCTGTCTACAAGATACCCACTTTTGACCTCAAGACACATATAGACTGAAAGTGAGAGGATGGAAAAATATATTCCATGTAAATGGAAAGCAAAGAAAGCTGGAGTACCAATCCTCATATCAGACAAAATAGACCTTAAAATAAAGAATATTACAAGAGATAAGGAAGGACACTCCATAATGATCAAGGGATCAATCCAAGAGGAAGACATAACAATTGTAAATATCTATGCACCAACACAGGAGCACCTCAATACATAAGACAAACACAAACAGACATAAAAGGAGAAATTGACAGTAACACAATAATAGTAGGAGACATTAACACCCCACTCACCCCATGGACAGATCATCAAAACAGAAAATTAATAAGGAAACACAACTCTTAAATGATACATTAGATGAGATGGATCTCATTGATACCTTCAAGACATTCCATCCAAATGCAGAAGAATACACCTTCTTCTCAAGTGCACATGGAACATTCTCCAGGACAGACCACATCTTGGGTCACAAATCAAACCTCAGTAAATTTAAGAAAATTGAAATCATATCAAGCATCTTCTCCAACCACAATGCTATGAGACTAGATATCAAATACAAGAAAAAAACTGTAAGAAATACAAATCATGGAGATTAAACATGTTTCTAAATAACCAACAGGTTACTGAAAAAATCAAAAGGAAAATCGAAAAATTTCTAGAAACAAATGACAATGAAAACATGACAACTCAAAACCTATGGGATGCAGCCAAAGCAGTTCTAAGAGGGAAGTTGATAGCAATACAATCCTACCTCAAGAAACAATAAAAATATCGAATAAACAACCTAACTTTACACCTGAAACAACTGGGAAAAAAAAGAACTACAACAAAAAATTAGTAGAAGGAAAGAAATCATAAAGATCCAAGCAGAAATAAAAAGAAATGAAAGAAACAATAGTAAAGATTAATAAAACTAAAAGGTGGTTCCTTGATAAGATAAACAAAATTGACAAGCCTTTAGCCAGACTCATCAAGAAAAAAAGAGAGCGGAATCAAATCAACAAAATTAGAAATAAAAAAGGAGAGGTTACAACAGACAATGCAGAAACAAAAAGGATTATAAGAGACTATAATAAACAACTATATGGCAATAAAATGGATAACCTGGAAGAAACGGACAGATTCTTAGAAATTCATTTTCACTGAACCAGGAAGAAATAGAAATTATGAACAACCCAATCACAAGCACTGAAATTGAAGCTATGATAAAATATCCCAGAAAACAAAAGCCCAGGACCAGATGGCTTCACAGGAGAATTCTATCAAACATTTAGAGAAGAGCTAATCCCTTTCCTTCTAGGAAGGAACACTTCCAAACTCAATCTATAAGGCTACCATCACCTTGATACCAAAACCAAGCACAACACAAAAAAAGAAAACTATAGGCCAATATCACTGATCAATATAGATGCAAAAATGCTCAATAAAATTTTAGCAAATAGAATTCAGCAACACATCAAAAAGCTTATACACCATGATCAAGTTGGGTTTATTCCAGGAATGAAATGATTCTTCAATATATACAAATTATTTTGATACACCATATTAACAAATTAAAAGATAAAAATCATATCATCATCTCAATAGATGCAGAAAAAGCCTTTGAGAAAATCCAGTACCCATTTATGATTAAAACTCTTCAAAAAAATGGGCATAGAAGGAACCTACCTCAACATAGTAAAGGCCATATATGATAAGCCTATGGCAAACATTATTCTCAATGGTGAAAAACTGAAAGCATTCCCCCTACGATCAGGAACAAGACAAGGGTGTCCACTTTCACTGTTATTATTCATCATAGTTCTGGAAGTCCTAGCTACAGCAATCAGAGAAGAAAAATAAATAAAAGGAATCCAGATTGGAAAAGAAGAAGTCAAGCTCTCACTGTTTGCAGATGACATGGTTAAAGCGTCTGCCTTCAATGCGGGAGACCCAGGTTCAATCCCTGGGTTGGGAAGATCCCCTGGAGAAGGAATTGGTAACCCACTCCAGTATTCTTGCCTGGAGAATCCCATGGATGGAGAAGCCTGGCAGGCTACAGTCCACGGGGTCACAAAGAGTTGGACACGACTAAGCGACTTCACTTACTTATACATAGAAAACCCTAAAAATAGTGTCAGAAAATTACTAGAGCTAATCAGTGAATTTAGCAAAGTTTCAGGATATAAAATCAGTACACAGAAATCACTTGCATTTTTATATACTAATGATGAAAAATCAGAAAGAGTATTTAAGGAATCAATCCCATTCACCATTGCAACAAAAAGAATTAAATATCTAGGAATACACTTAGCTAAGGAGACAAAAGTATTATACACAGAAAATTATAAGACTGATGAAAAAGCAAAGAAGACATAAATAGATGAGATATTCCATGTTCCTGGGTATGAAGAATCAATATTATGAGAATGACTATACTACCACCAAACACAATCTACAGATTCAGTGCAATCCCTATCAAATTATCAATGGCATTTTTCACAGAACTAGAACAAAAGATTTCACAATTCATATGGAAACACAAAAGACCCTGAATAGCCAAAGTAGTCTTGAGAAAGAAGAATGGAGCTGGAGGAATCAACCTTCCTGACTTCAGATTATACTACAAACTCATAGTCATCAAGACAGTATGGTACTGGCACAAAAACATAAATATACACTAATTGAACAAGATAGAAAGCCCAGAAATAAACCCATGCTCCTATGGGTACCTTATTTTTGACAAAGGAGGCAAGAACATACAATGGGGCAAAGACAGCCTTTTCAATAAATGGTGCTGGGAAAACTGGACAGCTACCTGTAAAAGAAAGAAATTAGAACACTTCCTAACACCATACATACACAAAGATAAACTCAAAATGGATTAAAGACCTACATGTAAGACCAGAAACTATAAAACTCTTAGAGGAAAACACAGGCAGAACACTCAATGACATAAATCAAAGCAAGATCCTCTATGACTCACCTCCTAGATTAATGGAAATAAAAACAAAAGTAAACAAGTGGGACATGATTAAACTTAAAAGCTTTTGCACAGCAAAGGAAACTATAAGCAAGACAACACTCAGAATGGGAGAAAATAATCACAAATGAAACAAATGACAAAGGATTAATTTCAAAAATATACAACTCAATGCCAGGAAAAAAAAAAAAAAACCCAGTCAAAAAGTGCAAAAAAGACAGACATTTCTGCAAAGAAGACATTCAGATGGCTAACAATCACTTGAAAAGATGCTCAACTTTGCTCATTATTAGAGAAATGCAAGTCAAAACTACAATGAGATATCATCTCACACCGGTCAGAATGGCCATCATCAAAAAGTCTACAAACAATAAATGCTGGAGAGGGTGTGGAGAAAAGGGAATGCTCTTGCACTTTTGGTGGGAATGTAAATTGATACAGCCACTATGGAAGACAGTATGGAGATTCCTTAAAAAACTAGGAATAAAACCACCATGTGACCCAGAAATCCCACTCCCAGACATACACCCTGAGGAAACCAAAATTGAAAAATACACATGTATCCCATTGTTCATTGCAGCGTTATTTACAACAGCTAAAATGTGGAAGCAACCTACATGTCTATCAACAGATGAATGTATAAAGAAGTTTGGTACATATACACAATGGGATATTACTCAGTCATAAAAAGGAACACATTTGAGTCAGTTCTGATGAGGTGGATGAATCTAGAACCTATTATAGAGTGAAGTAAGACAGAAACAGACATAGAGAACAGACTTTTGTACATGGGGAGAGGGGAAGAGAGGGTGAGATGTATGGAAGGAGTGACATGGAAACTTACATTACCATATGTAAAATATATAGCCAACAGGAATTTGCTGTATGGCTCATGAAACTCAAACAGGGGCTCTGTATCAACCTAGAGGGGTGGGATCGGGAGGGAGATGGGAGGGAGGTTCCAAAGGGTGTGGATATATATACCTATGGTTATTTATGTTGAGGTTTGACAGAAAACAACAAAATTCTGTAAAGCAATTATCCTTCAATAAAAAATAAATAAATTAAAAAAAAAAAAAAACTAAGATCATAGCATCTGGTCCCATCATTTCAAGGCAAATAAAAAGAGAAAAAGTGGAAGCAATGACAGATTTTATTTCCTTGGGCTCCAAAATCACTGTGGATGGTGACTGCAGCCATGAATTTAAAAGACGCTTGCTCCTTGGAAGGAAAGCTATGACAAACTTAGGCAATGTATTGAAAAGCAGAGACCATCGCTTTGCTGACAAAGGTCTATATAATCAGACATAGTTTTTCCAGTAGTTGTGTATGGATATGAGAGCTGGACCATAAAGAAGGCTGAGCATCAAAGGACTGATGCCCCTGAATTGTAGTGCTGGAAAAGACTCTTGACAGTCCCTTGGACAGCAAGGAGATCAAACCAGTCAATCCTAAAGGAAAGCAACCCAAAATATTCATTGGAAGAAGTGATGCTGAAGCTGATGCTCCAATACTCTGGCCACCTGATGTGAAAAGCTGACTCACTGGAAAAGACCATGATGCTGGAAAAGACTGAAGGCAGGAGGAGAAGGGGACAACAGAGGATGAGATGGGTGGATGGCATCACCAACTCCATGGCCATGAATCTGAGCAAACTCTGGAAGATAGTGCAAGACAGGGAAGCCTGACATGCTGCAGTCTGTGGGGTCACAAAGAATTGGACAGGACTTAGCAATTGAACAACAACAACAGCAACCTTTCATTTTAAAATTTCAGCCTTAAACTGCATCCAGAGTTCTATTCCCAGGCCACCAGTGAAAGCTTTGAGTTGACTCTTAAAAGCTATAAAGTGAAATGAAGCATCGTGACACTCTGCCTCCTTCCTCTTGAAGGTTAACTCCTCCAAAGGAGGGTGAAAGGGGCAAATCTCTCATAGTTTAACTGGGAGGGTATCCTTCCCTCAATATTTTCCTGGTTTTTGTTTCACTGATTAATAATGACACCCTGGCTTTAGATGCTTTCCATGTAGCAGGTGTCTTTATAACGTCCCTTTTATTGGGCTCTCTTCCCAAACACTGAACTCTCCTCAAAGAAAACCATTTTTCCAGGGTACCTTGTAATTCACCTTTGTTCTCAGTTTTGGAGCCCAACTGGAAATCCAGAAAACAAGAATAATCTCACCTGATATTCTTTTTTTTTTCCAACGTTTACTCTCCTTTATTATTATAAATATCTCTCCACTATTTGTGACACAATCAACATCCTGACACCTTATACTAAGAAGCAGAACATAAAACATAATTGAAAAAAGCATATATATAATATACACATTTACCTACGAAAAGAAAAGAAGATATTGATACGTGTTGTTCACCTGATATTCTATGACTATGTTTCTGAATGTTTGTTTTTGTTTAGTCCCAAAATTCTTTTTCAAATTATAATTTTAGAAAAATGTTTTTTACAGAACTTATTTCCCAAAGGCTACTTACAAAAATAGGATCACATACATGGTATTATATCTTATTTAATTTATACTTGATCATATGCATTTTCTCAATCTTCAAATATGCCTCAAAGAATGCCTTTTTATGACTTTAATCATAAGTAGTACAATACTTTCTTATTATAGACAAGTTGCCTCCCATTTTTGCCCACTATAAATAATGTTGTGATTGACATTCCTGCATATAAATCTTAGATTACTACCTTAGATTATCCTAAAAATGATAATGAGTATGAACCTTTTATGATTATTGATACAAATCAATGACATATTTGCTTTTGAAAAAAAAATATCAATTTTTATTCCAATCCACAGTTTAAAAGACGCTTTCATAACAATTTCCTCAATATGAGCTCTCTCTATGAAACCTTTCATAAATTATCAATTTAGTAGGAGAAAAAATGGTACCCTCTTGTTTTAAATTGCACTGCTTTAATGACTATGCAGAATTGATATATTTTCAGGTGTTTATCAGCTATAAGAGTTTTTGATAACTAATAACACTTTCCACACACACATTAATAATCACTAACAAAGAAGCAGGAGTCAAACTAACCTAAAATAACTTTTTTAATATTTAGTCTGATCAAAAAAGGATTAACTTTAGATGACAATCGGGTATCCCAAGATTCTTCTAACATTCAAAGCAGCAGAGGTACATCCAAAGAAAAGAGAAAAACAGCCAAGCCATTCATATGTGATATTTCCCCCCAAGTCCTTAAAACCAGATAGGTAAATTCTTCCCACATAAGACAGACTGAGACATGGGGAAATGGTCTAAGACTGATGCGTTCCTGTGGAAACATGAGTCAGGGAAGTATGATCTACTCACTACATAAGCCATATGAACAAGTTATTTTATTGACTGCCTTTATGTCCTTTGCCCATTTTTCTTACAGGAGATTAATATTTTACTACTAACTTGTAAGTGCTTTTTACTCAATAAGGATATATCTTTGTCATATACACATCAAATATTTTTCACACTATTTCTCAGCTTATAATTTTATTTAGCAGAAACTTAATTATGCATTTGATTTCTCAATAAAACTTTAAAACATCTTTTTAAATTTTCTTATAAGTTTAAACTTACAGAAAATTTGCAAAGATTGCACAGAGTTCCTACATACAGTCTACCCATTTTCCCACTAACATCTTTTACTGCTCCAGGATCCAATCCAGGATACCATATTGCATTTAATCTCAGTTTGATTTTTAATTTTGGTTATACTTCCTTTTTATTTAATTTACAGAGCCAAGAATGTTTAATTTCTTCTCCCAAAATGACCAATCATTTGACAAGTAATAACTGCATTCTCCAGTGACTAGAAACACCAACTTAAATCTTATAAGTGACTTCCAAATTGGTATTTCTTAAATTAAATTCCTAAAAAGAGGAGATGCAATATTTAATTTTGACTCTCAAAGCACAAAATGTGTTTGCTCAAAAATGTGTGTCAAATGCAGAATGAATGAACATTTTTTTTCTGTGAAATGTGATCATTTTAGTATAGCCATACACTTTTTGATAACCTAGAACAACTAAGCTATTCCATAACTAGGTATTTCCCCATGACAAATGAAAACATAGGTCCACACACAGACTTATTTTTTCAGTTTGTAGCTGGCGTATTTGTAATAGCCCAGTGTTGAGAGCAACCTAAATTCCAATCAATAGGTAAATGGATAAAAAAGTATGTTATATCCATGTAGTAATTAAAAGGAAGGCATTGAGGGGAGGGAAAAAAGAAACAAAAAGAATGCATCATGTGTGATTCTATTTATACCAAATTCTAAAACTACACGCTAAGCTACAGTGTAAGAAAGGAGATCAGTGGTTGCCCAGAACTGGGGCAGGGGGACAACTCACTGCAGGAGGGAACTTTTGAAGATAACATAAATATTGTGATTGCTGTGGTAGTTTCACAATGAATCCATTTGTCAAAAATTACCAAATTATAGATTAAAAATGAGTGCAATTTATCATATATAAGAAATACCTCAATAGAGTTGCTTTAAAAACATTTCAGAAGGTGAGCAAAATTGGTTATAAGCATATATATTAAACTCATTCTTTATCAATTATTTCATCTTTATAAAGTTTTGTTTTCATGTATTCTCTACATTACACACACACATATTTATATACAGACACATATGATAGCATGCTTTTTTTAGTGAACTCTTTTTAAATTTTTAAATAACTTTCTTTTATATTGAGTAATAGTTGATTTACAGTGCTGTGTTCGTTTCAGGTGTACATCAAAATGAATACATTTTTACTTATTTTGACATTATTCTTGAAGTTAACCATTGATAAATTCATTTAGGGGAACAATTTGCTTTCAGTGATCAGGAGCCCACAGATATACACCAGATGTTAGCTAAAACGACAAGAAAAACGCACAGAACGGCGGTCCTGGCTACAGCACTACAAGGTGTCAAGGATGAGCCTTCATCTCTGCAGCAGAGGTTACAGTGGTCCACAGACTGACCTAGTGATGCCTGCTGTCAGGATCCTTCAGAGATGCCAACTCCAGGAGGTGACCAGGAGGAGGCTACACACCCAGGCGACATCTCCCAAAGCCAGCCTCTGTTTATAGCAACATCTCAGCCATTAAGAAATAAGATGTGACTATGCACTGCCTTCAGGGTGAGACCCCAGCTCCAGAAGTCAATGAGAGAGGAAACCAAATTGCCCTTAGGATGTGAAGCAGGGCTGGCTTTTCCCTTAGGGAGGGGCAAAAGCTAGGTCTGCGTCACCTTTACCAGTCATGGACGTGGAGTTGGAAAGAATGTCAGAAAGGCTGTGGGGTGCCTGCTGCCCCCATGGCTGACCTGCTGCAAATGCTGTACTGGCAAGTGGGCCAGTCAGGCCACACCAGCTCCCAAAGCATTTGTTCTGGGAGATTTGAACATCTGCTTTCCAGAAAAGCAGGGCACCCGACTGCTGTGAGGCAGTAAGCAGTCTAGGGTAGCTTGGGCAGGAAACTGGGGCAGAAAGTGTAGGATAATCTGAGATGCCCAAGTGAATAGTGCCCTAGGGCAGAGGTTGTTCTGACACTTCAACTGACTGACAGGCTTTTCTAGCTCCAACAGTGATGTGGTGGTTCTACTTTTCCCTCGGGGAGCAAAGGCAGGTTTTCATCTGGTCTTTCCCTGTGGTCAACGACTTTGCTCTAGCGTTCCAGAATTAGCCATGTGTCTATTCCTCCACCTGATCGGGATCACTCCAAGAACTCCACAGCAGTTCTCGAGGTGACCGCTGAAGAAATGAAGGTTCGCCTTGATTTCCCAGCAAGCCTTTGTGGATGGTGGGGCCGTGCAGGACTTGGGACCCACACTGAGAAATCTCATTCTGGAAGTATGCCCTTTGGGCAAAATTTTTCAGCCAGATGACTCCTGGAATAAAAGAGCCTCTTCAAGATTTAGGCTTTTCTCTGGCTTTTCTGGGAGAGCTTCGTGTCGCCCTGTGTTATGATCCCTCCTCACACAAGGGAGGGAAATTCAGTGATGCTGTTATCTATTCCAGTATCCTCCCTACACAGGTTTTCTGTAATTAACGCCTTTATCTCTTTCACTTTCCTCTAGGTGTTAAGATTTGATTGTCCTACTACTAAAAAGCAGTCAATGATTAAACTTTCCCCTGACCTTAATCTAATCCTCTCAAATTTGTGCCTGCTAATTTTTAAGACCACTGGCAGGGCAACTGATGAACCGGAACTGAAGCTAAACTGGGAACAACATTACTTCACTCAGGTCTTGGTAAGTTCTGCTCCTGGCACAGAGAGAGGCACGGTGGTCCTCAAGCAACACCAGCCAGGAATCCCTGGAAATGAGTCAAAATGTATATATGTATATATGACTCATATATATACATCTTCAGTTTTATATATATATATATATATATATATATATACTTCATCAGTTTTATATATATATGTAAATTTTTCAGATTATTTTCCATGATAGATTATTACTGTTATACAGTAAGTCCTTATTGTTTATCCATTTTATACATAGTACTGTTTATCTGTTAATCCCAAATTCCTAACTTGTTAGTTTGGGACAGTGTGCTTTAAATGAACTTAATTATAAGGACTAAGGAGCAAGGAGATTTAAAGACTAGCAATCTAGAAAACTGGAGGAAAGGAATGATGATATGTCTCTCGAGCTGCTTCTACCAAACAGCAGCTGTGTCAAGCAAGGATTTGGCAAGCCAGGTGCTTTAGTCAATTCATGACTGCATTTCCATCAAGTGCCCGGAATGCCCTCGTCCTTCTGTTCACCTGGCTCTCTACTCTTGGTATTACCCAGAGCTCAAAACTTGGCTTTATGCATGATTCTTTCTTTATTAGAAACCTTTGCTGAGAACTCAAACACACTCACAGCTTCCAACATCACTGTGATGTTGAACACTAACAGATCTAAATTCCAGATCTCTCACTCGTTTTCCTTGGCCACAATCACTCCTGCCTGTTGGATATACTAGTTTCCAAAGTTCTATTCCAACTCATATTCAATATTCTAATCATATATTTTCCCCAAACCAATTCCTTTTCACACTGTAGCATTATTGCCAAGGTGGGGGGGGGGGGGAACCTTAAAGTCATCTTTGATTCTCACCTCTTTTACTTTAAAAATAATTTCTGCCAATTCACTCT
Source organism: Bos indicus x Bos taurus (assembly GCF_003369695.1). Lineage (NCBI taxonomy): Eukaryota > Metazoa > Chordata > Mammalia > Artiodactyla > Bovidae > Bos > Bos indicus x Bos taurus. Next base: position 79,720,042 of record NC_040078.1, read on the forward strand.
TCAGGTCTTAATTTACTGTCTGAGGTAGTGACTCCTTTAAACCACAGCAGACCCTTGCCTCCGAAAAACCACACTGGCACGCAGCGTTTTCATACAGTCTTTTACTTTCATGGACCACCCCCGACCCCCAGCCCCTAACCAAAAATGTATGGATCTCTACATTGTTCATTTCTAAAATATGGATTCTCTGATGTGACTCTGTCTTAAGAGTTCCAAAACCACTTTTCCAGTACCTTCCAGACAGCATTTATTTTATGTTGCACAAACATCAAACTCAGAATGTTCAAAACTCAACACACCATCTCCCTACTCAAAACTGCATCTTTTTCTTGCTCTGTTTTTTAGTGACTCGCAACACCATCTCCCCAATTATTTAACATAGTAACTTGAATAGTATTGTTAACTCCTTTTTCCCCCACACCCCTCACATCTAAATGGTAATAATGATAGCCTGACAAAATTCAACAAGGGTATAAATAGAGCTTTATTTGCCAAGGTGGTAAATGTATGTCTCAGGCTTCCCGGTGGCGTTAGTGATAAAGAACCTACCTGCCAATATAAGAGATATGATAGATACTATAGATCACACTCAGGGTTTGATCCCTGAGTCAGAAAGATCACCTAGAGGAGGGCATGACAACCCACTCCAGTATTCTTGTCTGGAGAATTTCATGGACAGAAGAGCCAGGAGCTATAGTCCATGGGGTCACAAAGACTGAAGCCACTTAGCACACAGGCCCACAAATGTATTTCTGGCCCATGATATACACCCAAGTTTTTTCTGTATGAATAAAACAAGTGACTCATTCCTCTCCAGTTTGGTAGATAATACCCCAAGTCCTCAAGACCTCACTCTGGGACTCCATCAGTAGCTGTCTCACTCTCCCTGTTCCCAGTCTCCTTCCAGTTCTAACATCTCCCACCATGACCTCAAAGGGATTTAGCTTTCCCCTCACTGCCCCGTACAAGAACTTGTATCCTTACTCTCATTCTTACGTCTTTTTATTCATGGGGCAGCTTTTCCAGAGCTGACTAGGCCTTTCAGAAAGCAGGTGACAGTTAAATAGAAAGTGAAGAGGCTACAGAATAATTGTTTACATTCTCCCACCCCATCCCCAGTGCTCTCCACTTCCCAGTATAAAATATCACTTTGTATAGCAGGCTGAGATAGTCATCCCCCCATAAACATGCAGGCCCTGGAACAAAGAACAGCTTCATCTATGTATGTCAGCATTCCCAACAAACAATATTTCCCAAATGTGCCAAAAGGTGAAAAAATGAGAAGCACTGCAAGCACAAAAATACCCTCAAGAGTCTAAAAACAATGAATTTGCATCATTGCATTTTACCCTCTGGGGAGTCCAACGCCACCAACCTATAGTTAAAACCAAAATGACTACAGCCAATTATGCTCAGAAGGGATTCATTAAAGTTGGCTTAGGGCCAACAGGAGTGGCGGAAGGTCAGGAAGCCTGGCCCCGAGCAGTTGGTGCAGCTCAGGCATGGTGGGGTTTGGAGTGTCTTCCACGGAAGAAGGAGTCCGGTATGGAAACTAAACCCAGTTGGGAGTTAACTGGAGGACCTGGGAACCTAGGAAAGGAATCCTCAGAGCAGAAGCTGAAAGCCAGGAGATGAACCCAAAAATGAGTCAGAGGAAATGCAGCTAAAGGTCAAACCTTGGGGAAGGAAACAAGAGATGCCAAACCAGCAGACGGCTAAGGGTTGAGATCAGGGATGAGTTAAGTCAGCCGTTCTTGACACCAAAAGAGGGTTCTTCTTTGAGCCACCAAGAGGGTTAATCTTTCTTTACCGAAATAAAATGAATTAAACTTAATTATTTTTTGAAACCTAAATAATTCAGTATGTCATATTATGTAACAGCTCTGTTTTTTTGTTTCTTCTACTTTATGTTTCTTCCCTACTTTCCTCATTTCTCTTCTGAATGCTTGTTTATTTTATGTAATTTTTATTTAATGCTAAGGCAACAGCAACTTTCAAGTTGTTCCACAGACACAGAATAAAATGTTTTTTTAACCTGATTGAAATTAAGTATATGTAACAATCTCATATTATAAAGGAAAAATCCAAAATGTTTCTATCATTAATGTTATGATTATTTGTATTACTAATGGCTACCATTTACTAAATTTTTTTAAACCTCGTGCCGTATACTGTGCTAGGTGATATTTATTTCTCACAATATCTACAGGAGGAATTATTAGTCCCAAAGCAGACAAGGAAACCAAAGTTAAAAGAGGTCAGAAACTTTTCCCTGGATCCTAGAACTAACAGATGGCAGGGATGAGATTTAAATTTGTGATGTGTCTGATTCCAAACCTGTTCTTAATTACTGCACAAAGCTAAATTTTGTTTAAAAGACTCTTGTTTAAATATGCCCCACATAAAATGGGCCATTTGGTTAATGAACAGCTGTCAAAGCACTGTGATATTAAGTACTTTTCATGCACCCTTGGGGCAAAAGAAAAATCCTATACATCCAAAGCCTTCTAGAACTCTGAAGCTAAGTTTGAAGATATAATCCATGGAACAAAGCAAAAATTAGCCCAATGTTATATGTAAGCCTTAAGTTTGAATCCTGGAGGTGCCATTGCCCAGCAAAACAACCCTGAGCAATTATTCAGCTGGTGTGAAAATGAGATCATAGGGGTGTGAGCTTCCCAGGGGACTCAGAGGATAAGATGAGATAATGCAGACCAGTGGTTCTCAATTGCAGGTGCTTTCTCCCCACCAAAGGATATTTGGCAATGCCTGAAGGGACTTTTGATTGTCACAACTGTCCAAAAGGGGTGGGGTACTATTGGAAAAGGCCAGGGATGCTGTTAAACATTCTGTAATGCATAGGACAGTCCCTCTCTCCCCAGCAACAGGGAATCATCTGGCCCTAAATGTCAATAGTGGTGAGCTGAGAAACCCTATTGTAGAAAAGGCACGGAACAGAGTGCTAATAGTCTGTAGCACCTCCATATTAGCTCTGATTGCACCTACATAAAAAGTTAGCAGTGTACATATTTGAGCATCAAAATAACAATAATTTCAAAATAATAGTGAAAAGGAATAATTTTAAAACATAACCTTTAAAGACAAGATTTAACAAAGCAATGTAGTAGGTAAGAGCAAAGGCTTTGGAATCCGATGAACCTAGGTTTGAATACCAGATCTGTGTGGTGCTGAACAAATTACTCAGACTTTGAACCTCTAGGTTTCCTCATTTTTCAAGTGAAAATAAAATTCTCTTTTATTTAGGTGAAGATTAAATGAGATAATTTATGTACCTGGATCATAATAAAACTCTCCATAAGTATTTTTAATATAGTGAGTCTTAAGCAGGGCCTTGACAAAAGTACAGACTTTGGATTAGAGAAAAGAAAAATAAACCATTTATTTCTATATAAACTTAAGCAAGGTATTTAATCTGGCAGACATTCTTTGCATCTTCAAATGTTTATAAAAAACCTATACTGTAAAATTATACTAAGAATTAAATGAATCAACATTGTAAAGAACTGAGTAAGGTGCCTGGCTTATGGGGGAGAGGGGGCCAGGGTTATTCAATACATTTTACCCATCTTCTCCCCAAAGAGTTTTTTAAAAGGTTTTAATGAAGGTACTAAGGTCAAAACAAATAATAAAAATTGCCTTTGCTAGAGCAGAAAGTCTAGACAGAGAAGGACTAGAATACTCCATAATTTACGAACAGTCCACCTTGGAGAAGTCCTCTGCATTTGAAAGGAAAGTTATACATACAGTGCATTTCTTTCACACCAGCCTCCAGCTTTCAACATGTATCTTCCTTTTGACCTAGGAATGCCACTATGACTTAGCTAGGCTGAAAGAGAATAAAACTGAATTCTTCAACTACAAATGTAACTGCATTTTATGAGCACAAAATAGATCCACAGCAATAATTATTAATAACTATTCATAAATGAGCTAAGGCATGATTTATTAGAAGATATTTGCCATTCTACCTCTAAAAAATAATCAGTGATGAGGTTTTATGATCATCTCTGAAAATCACTGTTTGTCAGGCAGGAATATGAGAGGTGAAATTATTTATTCAGGTACTGACTGCTAAGGCAGATTATATCTAAGAGTATAGTAAATGTTATTTCAGAAAACATCGTTTAAATTTTAATGAAAATAATCATAAACCATCTAATTCCAAGCTATTAATATCAAGGCCTTTTTAAATACCCTGTACCATGTGCTTAAGATGATCTCCCAATCAAATGAAGGCAATGTTTAGATATCATTTAGTCTAATATTTCAAGTACAAAAGATGTGCCCATACAAATGAAATAAATGAAATGCATGTAAACTTTCCTTGTCTAAATGGCTTAATGAGTGCATGTTCCACTTGAATTATACTTTAGCTGCCATTTGGCAAAGTAAATTATCTTATGGTAAGTCTATAAGGTTCTCTAATGGAGTTTCTGAATTCATTTTGCCTTTTTATATGTCCAGAATCTACCCACCTACCATACGATGTGTTCAAAAACTATTTTACTTTCTGTTACAGCCTTTTCCAAAGGCCTGACCTATCTGTCAAAATATGAACTACTTCCTACTTTCATTTTTGGGAAATAGAGAATAACAACAATCCTGAACTGGAAGCATTCCCCTGATTCTGTGTCCCATTAAACATAAGTCAGTCACAATGGAAAAAGTTCTAGGCTTTATCAACTGCATGATCCACGTAAAGCCAGCAATACAACCTTTTGTATTGCCTGCATCCATCTCCAATGCCATCTAATGCTATTAACTTTCCTAAATCATGGCATTTGTCCATTCTCACCATACTAGGACTAGCCATACTTGGCACCGTCACACCCTCACTGCCCTCAATATAAAGAACATATTCCACAAACTCACTTTTAAGGTGCCTCAAAGTCTACAATGTGACCTCAGTTCACCTTTCAAATGCACCTGCCCTTCCTCTCCTGTATGGACAATTGTCTAGAGTTAAACTTCCCTCATTGTGCTTTATATCATCTGCACTCTTCCCCTGCTTGGTAGACCCTCTCTCGACTCTCCATTGACTCCCAAGATCACTCGCTCTTCAGGACTAGTGGGGACCATACAGTCTGGAGGTTGCAGCTATATATTCTCACAAACATCATAGTCAAAGCAACAAAACCTATGCTACCTGGAATGCATCTAGCCATTTAGAGAAGGTGATGACAAGGGTCTCTGGCAAGGTAACAGGATTTAAACCACACAGTGCCCCAGACCCTGCAAGCCTCCTGCAAGTAGAAACTACCCATTCCCTTCCATATACCTTCTACTGACATCAACCCCAAAGCCCCTCCAGCTGCCGTGTTCCAGCCACCTGAGCGAGCAGCCTCTTTCTCTTTCACAGGACACCATGGCACATAAGAAAGTTCTTCAGGCTCCAAGTAATTTTTAAAAAATGAAACCAATAAGGAGATCATTTCTTTCTCCTCATGTTAACAAAGACTGACAAAACTCAGAATTAAAGAAATGTGTGGAAATGATCATTCTGCTGGATAGTTGGTGAAAACATAAATTGATATAACCTTTCTGAAAGGCAATTTGGCAGCAAAAAAGACTAAAATGTGTATAGCCCTTAACTCAACAAATTACAAACACTGATATTTGGATGTTTATCAAAGCATTGATTAATGCAAAAATTAAAATGGAAGCAGTTTCATGATCAACATTAAAGAAAGGATTAAATAAAGCACAGTGCATTTATTCAATAGACTACCATAAAATTAAAAGACGCTTACTCCTTAGTAGCAAAGTTATGACCAACCTGGATAGCATATTGAAAAGCAGAGACATTACTTTGCCAACAAAGGTCCGTCTAGTCAAGGCTATGGTTTTTCCTGTGGTCATGTATGGATGTGAGAGTTGGACTGTGAAGAAGGCTAAGCGCCCAAGAATTGATGCTTTTGAACTGTGGTGTTGGAGAAGACTCTTGAGAGTCCCTTGGACTGCAAGGAGATCCAACCAGTCCATTCTGAAGGAGATCAGCCCTGGGATTTCTTTGGAGGGAATGATGCTAAAGCTGAAACTCCAGTACTTTGGCCACCTCATGCGAAGAGTTGACTCATTGGAAAAGACTCTGATGCTGGGAGGGATTGGGGGCAGGAGGAGAAGGGGACAATGGAGGATGAGATGGCTGGATGGCATCACTGACTTGATGGACGTGAGTCTGGGTGAACTCCAGGAATTGGTGATGGACAGGGAGGCCTGGTGTGCTTCGATTCATGGAGTCATGAAGAGTCGGACACGACTGAGCGACTGAACTGAACTGAACTGAACTGAACCATGCAGTCATTCATAAAGTTGCAGGAAATCTACATTTGAGTGAATAGATCCAGTTACACTACAGCATGTACACTATGATTGTGAATCTCTACAGAAGGACAGCTGGAAAAATGCTTCCTGCTGCTTTTAGGCATGGTTCCCCAGGGCACCTGTAAAAGGATGCCTGAACCGTAAACATGGTATTTCGTATTTTTCAATCCCTCTAAGTTCAGGTAGATCTTCTGGCACATGTGCTGCTTTTAGAGATCAAAGATTTCCAGGAATCCTTACCATTTCATCTTGACAAAATTCAAGTTCTTCTTCCTTACAATTAAGGACATTTATAACAATATAAATATATAAGATGTGAAAACTGGATTTTAAAAAATAAGACATTTTTAGAGGATTCATCCATATGGTTCAACATCTAAATACAAAGCACATTTTCCAAATTATTATAGCCACGAAATCAGATACATCTCAGAGTCGATAGTATCTCACAATTATTCTCAGAGAGGCTGCAGTAATAAACTAGTTGTCATGACTTGCACATTTATGAAAACCTGAAAAATTTGTATTATTTTGGTTTCAAGAAAATTCGAGAGACAATAATGGAATGCTCTTTTAACATCTAGAAACCATATACTTTGTGAGGAAGCAAAAGGAACAATAGAGAACAAAGCATTTTTAACAACGTTCTCATAGAAGGAATCACAAAGCAAGCTCACTCGACATGATTATTAAGCATCTTTTCAGGACCAGCACTATTCATGGCACACAAAGGGATACTTCATGAATGAGCAAGATATTAATGACTTGGAATTCAAAAGGGATTCAGAGAGATGAATTCTGAATATGGATAAGTTTTCAGGGTGACATCCAATTTATTTTAGTGAGTGTTCTGTTTTATGTACCCACTGGAGAAATATATGATACATTTTATATTTAATTAAGTTTAAACATATTCTTTGAATCAGAATAAAATTAACATTGCAAATGAAAACACAATAAAATATTCTTATAGTTTAATTGAAAGTATATTTTTCTTCGTGATACATAAAATAATGGTGTATCTTACAACAGAAAGCAGATTAAATTAGATAAAATATAGTAGCAGATGTTCTAGAAAAAGAGAATCAAGAAAACCAAATGAAAGAATTTGCAATGTTTCATGGAACACAAGATTCTTTGATGCTGGTCAAATAAGAAAGTGTCAACAGAATGTTTTTTTTTACACAGCCATGTCATTACTGCCACCTGACTGATGGTTATTATAAGAAACCATCGATTAAATATGCATCCTCATTACCAAATTTGAGATGTTAAATTGTAGGGGGAAGTTGACTTTATTATTGATAAAATAAATACTACAAGAAAAAATCTCAAAACTGAAAGGCAAATATCCAGATAGAAAAAATCCATTGCATTTCCCCACACAATCAATTAAAAATCATGTCAGGTACATCATCTTGAAATTTCAAAATTCCAAGGATAATAAGATGACAATAAAAGCTTCAAATTAGAGAAGAAAAAAAAAAAGCTCACATTTAAAGGCTCAAGAGACAGAATAGCATCAGACTTCTCTTTGGCTAAAATGGCACCAAGAAGACTATGAAATACTCCAGCAAAATGCTGAGGGAGTTTTTACAGTTTTGTTTTGTATTTTTCTGTAATTGATTTCTAATCTCATAGCATCATGGTCCAAAAAGATGCTTGACATAATTTCAGTTTTCTTAAATTTACCGAGGCTTGATTTGTGACCTAAGATGTGATCTACCCCGGAGAATGTTCTGAGTGCACTTGAGAAGAAAATGTATTCTGCTGCTTTCAGATGTAATGTCCTTTAAAGGTCAATTAAGCCTACCTGGTCTATGTGTCATTTAAGATTGGTGTTTCCTTATTAATTTTCTGTCTCATGATCTGTCCACTGATATAAGCAGAGTGTTAAAGACCTCCACCATTATTGTGTTACTGTAAATTTCCCCTTTTACGGCTGTTTAGCATCCCAGGGACAGCGGAGCCTGGTGGGCTGCCATCTGTGGGGTCACAGAGAGTCGGACACAACTGAAGCGACTCAGCAGCAGCAGCAGCATTTACCTTATGTATTGAAGTGCTCTTATGTTGAGTGCATAAACATTTACAATTGTTATATCTTCTTAGATAGATCCCTTGATCATTATGTAGTATCCTTCCTTGTCTCTCTTTTAATAGTCTTTACTTTAAAGTCTATTTGTTCTGATATAAGTATTGCTACTCCAGATTTCTTTTGATTTCCATTTGCATGGAATATCTTTTTCCAACCTCTCACTTTCAGTCTGTATATGTCCCTAAGTCTGAAGTGGGTCTCTGTAGACAGCAAATATATATGGGTCTTGCTTGTGTATACATTCAGCCAGTCTAGGTCTTTTGGTTGGAGTATTTAGTCCATTTGCACTTTAAGTAATTATTGATATGTATGTTCCTATTGCCATTTTCTTAATTGTTTGGGCTTTGTTTTTGTAGGTTTTTTTTTTCTTCCCTTCCTCTGTTGTTCACTTCTCTTGTGTTTCTTGCCTAAAGATGTTCCTTTAGTATTTGTTGTAAAGCTGGTTTGGTGGTACTGAATTCTCTGAGCTTTTGCTTGTCTGTAAATCTTTTGATTTCTCTGGCAACTCTAAATGAGAGCCTTGTTGGATAGAGTATTCTTAGTCGTAAGTTTTTCTTTTCATTAATTTAAATATAGCCTGTCTCTCCCTTCTGGCCTGCAGAGTTTCTTTGCTAAAAAACCAGCTGATAACCTTATGGGGAATCCCTTGTATTGAATACATCATTTGTTCATTTTCCCTTGTTGCTTTTAATATTTTTTCTTGTATTTAACTTTTGCTAGTTTGATTAATATGTGTCTCAGCATGTTTATCCTATGTGGGATTCTCTGCACTTTCTGGACTTTGGTAACTATTTCCTTTCCAACGTTAGGAAAGTTTTCAACTATGATCTCTTCAAATATTTTCTCAGGGCTTTTATCTTTCTCCTCTCGGACCCCTATGATTCAAATGTTGACAAGTTTAATGTTTTCCTGGAGAGCTACAGACATGGAAACAGTATAATACTGGCAAAAAAAAACAGAAATACAGATTAACAGAACAGGATATAAAGCCTAGAGAGAAACCCACACATCTGTGGTCACCTAATCTATGACAAAGGAGGTAAGAATATATAATGGAGAAAAGACAATTTCTTCAATAAGTGGTGCTGAGAAAAGTGGACAGAAACATGTACAAAGATTAAATTAGAACACTCCCTAATACATACACAAAAATAAACTCAAAATGGATTAAAGACCTAAATGTAAGGCCATATACTATAAAACTCTTAGAGGAAAACATAAGCAGAGCATTCTTTGACATAAATCACAGCAAGATCTTTTTTGATTAACCTAATGAAAATAAAAACAAAAATAAACAAATAGGATCTAATTAAACTTAAAAGCTTCTGCACATCAAAGGAAATCATAAAAAACAAAAAAACTGATAACTCTCAGATTGGGAGAAAACATTTGCAAATGAAGCAACTGACAAAGGATTAATATCCAAAATGTACAAAGCTCAAGCTCAATATCAAAAAAACAAATAACTCAATCAAAAATGGGCAGAGGATCTAAACAGACATTTCTCCAAAGGAGAAATACAGATAGCCAAAAAGCATATGAAAAGATGCCCAAAATCACTAATTATTCAGGTCAGATCAGATCAGTCACTCAGTCGTGTCCGACTCTTTGCGACCCCATGAATCACAGCACGCCAGGCCTCCCTGTCCATTACCAACTCCGGGAGTTCACTGAGACTCATGTCCATCAAGTCAGTGATGCCATCCAGCCATCTCATCCTCTGTCATCCCCTTCTCCTCTTGCCCCCAATCCCTCCCAGCATCAGAGTCTTTTCCAATGAGTCAACTCTTCGCATGAGGTGGCCAAAGTACTGGAGTTTCAGCTTTAGCATCATTCCCTCCAAAGAAATCCCAGGGCTGATCTCCTTCAGAATGGACTGGTTGGATCTCCTTGCAGTCCAAGGGACTCTCAAGAGTCTTCTCCAACACCACAGTTCAAAAGCATCAATTCTTGGGCGCTTAGCCTTCTTCACAGTCCAACTCTCACATCCATACATGACCACAGGAAAAACCATAGCCTTGACTAGATGAACCTTTGTTGGCAAAGTAATGTCTCTGCTTTTGAACATGCTATCTAGGTTGGTCATAACTTTCCTTCTAAGGAGTAAGCGTCTTTTAATTTCATGGCTGCAGTCGCCATCTGCAGTGATTTTGGAGCCCCCCAAAATAAAGTCTGACACTGTTTCCACTGTTTCCCCATCTATTTCCCATGAAATGATGGGACCAGATGCCATGATCTTCGTTTTCTGAATGTTGAGCTTTAAGCCAACTTTTTCACTCTCCACTTTCACTTTCATCAAGAGGCTTTTGAGTTCCTCTTCACTTTCTGCCATAAGGGTGGTGTCATCTGCGTATCTGAGGTGATTGATATTTCTCCCGGCAATCTTGATTCCAGCTTGTGTTTCTTCCAGTCCAGCATTTCTCATGATGTACTCTGCATAGAAGTTAAATAAACAGGGTGACAATATACAGCCTTGACGAACTCCTTTTCCTAATTGGAACCAATCTGTTGTTCCATGTCCAGTTCTAACTGTTGCTTCCTGACCTGCATACAAATTTCTCAAGAGGCAGATCAGGTGGTCTGGTATTCCCATCTCTTTCAGAATTTTCCACAGTTTCTTGTGATCCACACAGTCAAAGGCTTTGGCATAGTCAATAAAGCAGAAATAGATGTTTTTCTGGAACTCCCCTGCTTTTTCCATGATGCAGCGGATGTTGGCAACTTGATCTCTGGTTCCTCTGCCTTTTCTAAAACCAGCTTGAACATCAGGAAGTTCACGGTTCACGTATTGCTGAAGCCTGGCTTGGAGAATTTTGAGCATTACTTTACTAGCGTGTGACATGAGTGCAATTGTGTGGCAGTTTGAACATTCTTTGGCATTGCCTTTCTTTGGGATTGGAATGAAAACTGACCTTTTCCAGTCTTGTGGCCACTGCTGAGTTTTCCAAATTTGCTGGCATATTGAGTGCAGCACTTTCACAGCATCATCTTTCAGGATTTGGAATAGCCCAACTGGAATTCTATCACCTCCACTAGCTTTGTTCATAGTGATGCTTTCTAAGGCCCACTTGACTTCACATTCTAGGATGTCTGGTTCTAGGTCAGTGATCACACCTTCGTGATTATCTGGGTCGTGAAGATCTTTTTTGTACAGTTCTTCCGTGTATTCTTGCCATCTCTTCTTAATATCTTCTGCTTCTGTTAGGTCCATACCATTTCTGTCCTTTATCGAGCCCATCTTTGCATGAAACGTTCTTTTGGTATCTCTGATTTTCTTGAAGAGATCTCTAGTCTTTCCCATTCTGTTGTTTTCCTCTATTTCTTTGCATTGATTGCTGAAAAAGGCTTTCTTATCTCTTCTTGCTGTTCTTTGGAACTCTGCATTCAGATGTTTATATCTTTCCTTTTCTCCTTTGCTTTTCGCTTCTCTTCTTTTCACAGCTATTTGTAAGGCCTCCCTAGACAGCCATTTTGCTTTTTTGCATTTCTTTTCCATGGGGATGGTCTTGATCCCTGTCTCCTGTACAATGTCACGAACCTCATTCCATAGTTCATCAGGCACTCTATCTATCAGATCTAGGCCCTTAAATATATTTCTCACTTCCACTATATAATCATAAGGGATTTGATTTAGGTCATACCTGAATGGTCTAGTGGTTTTCCCTACTTTCTTCAATTTAAGTCTGAATTTGGCAATAAGGAGTTCATGGTCTGAGCCACAGTCAGCTCCTGGTCTTGTTTTTGCTGACTGTATAGAGCCTCTCCATCTTTGGCTGCAAAGAATATAATCAATCTGATTTCAGTGTTGACCATCTGGTGATGTCCATGTATAGAGTCTTCTCTTGCGTTGTTAGAAGACAGTGTTTGCTATGACCAGTGCATTTTCTTGGCAAAACTCTATTAGTCTTTGCCCTCTTCATTCCTTATTCCAAGGCCAAGTTTGCCTGTTACTCCAGGTGTTCTTGACTTCCTACTTTTGCATTCCAGTCCCCTATAATGAAAAGGACATCTTTTTTGGGTGTTAGTTCTAAAAGGTCTTGTAGGTCTTCATAGAACCGTTCAGCTTCAGCTTCTTCAGCGTTACTGGTTGGGGCATAGACTTGGATTACTGTGATATTGAATGGTTTGCCATGGAAACGAATAGAGATCATTCTGTCATTTTTGAGATTGCATCCAAGTACTGCATTTTGGACTCTTTTGTTGACCATGATGGCTACTCCATTTCTTCTGAGGGATTCCTGCCCACAGTAGTAGATATAATGGTCATCTGAGTTAAATTCACCCATTCCAGACCATTTCAGTTAGCTGATTTCTAGAATGTCGACATTCACCCTTGCCATCTCTTGTTTGACCACTTCCAATTTGTCTTGATTCATGGACCTGACATTCCAGGTTCCTATGCAATATTGCTCTTTACAGCATCAGACCTTGCTTCTATCACCAGTCACATCCACAGCTGGGTATTCTTTTCGCTTTGGCTCCATCCCTTCATTCTTTCTGGAGTTATTTCTCCACTGATCTCCAGTAGCATATTGGGCCCCTACCGACCTGGGGAATTCAACTTTCATTGTCATATCTTTTTGCCTTCTCATGGTGTTCATAGGGTTCTCAAGTGACAAATGGATTCAAGGGATTAGATTTGATAGACTGAGTGCCTGAAGAACCATGGATGGAGGTTTGTGACATTGAACAAGAGGCAGAGATTAAGACCATCCCCAAGAAAAAGAAATGCAAAAAGGTAAAATGGTTGACTGAGGAGGCCTTACATATAGCTGAGAAAATAAGAGAAGCTAAAAGCAAAGGAGAAAAGGAAATATATACCCATCTGAATGCAGAGTTCCAAAGAATAGCAAGGAGAGGTAAGAAAGCCTTCCCCAATGACCAATGCAAAGAAATAGAGGAAAATAAGAGAATGGGAAAGACTAGGGATATCTTCAAGAAAATTAGAGATATCAAGGGAATATTTCATGCAAAGATGGGCAGAATAAAGGACACAAATAGTATAGACTAACAGAAGCAGAAGATATTAAAAAGAGGCAGCAAGAATACACAGAACTATACAAAAAAGATCTTAATAACCCAGATAACCACACTGGTGTGATAACTCACCTAGAGCCAGAAATCCTGGAGTGCAAAGTCAAGTCAGCCTTAGGAAACATCAATATGAACAAAGCTAGCGGAGGTGATGGAATTCCCGTTGAGCTAATACAAATTCTAAAAGATGATGCTATTAAAGTGCTGCACTCAATTTTCCAGCAAATTTGGAAAACTCAGCATTGGCCACAGGACTGGAAAAGATCAGTCTCCATTCCAATCTCAAAGAAAGGCAATGTCAAACAATGTTCAAACTACCGCACAATTGCACTCATCTCACACGCTAGCAAAGTAATGCTCAAAATTCTCAAACACAGACTTCAGTAGTACTTGAACTGTGAACTTCCAGATGTTCAAGCTGCATTTAGAAAAGGCAGAGGAACCAGAGATCAAATTGCAACATCCATTGGATTATTGAAAAAGAGAGAGAGTTCCAGAAAAACATCTACTTTTGCTTTATTGACTATACCAAAGCCTTTGACTGTGGATCACAACAAACTGGAAAATTATTCAAGAGACGGGAATACCAGACCGCCTTACCTGCTTCCTGAGAAATCTGTATGCAGGTCAAGAAGCAACAGTTAGAACTGGACATGGAACAACAGACTGGTTCCAAATTGGGAAAGGAGTACATCAAGGCTGTATATTGTCACCCTGCTTATTTAACTTATATACAGAGTATATCATGCGAAATGCCAGGCTGGATGAAGCACAAGCTGGAATCAAGATTGCTGGGAAAAATATCAGTAACCTCAGGCGCTGATGCAGGTGACACCACCCTTACAGCTGAAAGAGAAGAACTAAAGAGCCTCTTGATGAAAGTGAAAGAGGAGAGTGAAAAAGCTGGCTTAAAACTTAACATTCAAAACACTAAGATCATGGCATCTGGTCCCATCATTTCATGGCAAATAAATGGGGAAATAATGGAAACATTGAGAGAATTTATTTTCTTGGGCTCCAAAATCACTGCAGATGGTGACTGAAGCCAAGAAATGAAAAGATGCTTGCTCCTTGGAAGAAAATCTATGACAAACCTAGACAGCATATTAAAAAGGAGAGACATTACTTTGCCAATGAAGGTCTGTCTAGCAAAAGCTGTGGTTTTTTCAGTAGTCATGTATGGATGTGAGAGTTGGACAATAAAGCTGAGTGCCAAAGAATTGATGCTTTTGAACTGTGGTATTGGAGGAGAACCTTGAGAGTCCCTTGGACTGCATGGAGATCAAACCAGTCCATCCTAAAGGAAATCAGTCCTGGGTGTTCATTGGAAGGACTGATGCTGAAGCTGAAACTCCAATATTTTAGGCATCTGATGCAAAGAACTGACTCACTGGAAAAGACCCTGATGCTGGGAAAGTTTGAAGGCAGGAGGAGAAAGGGACAACAGAGGATGAGATGGTTGGATGGCATCACTGACTCGATGGACATGAGTTTGAGCAAGCTCCAGGAGTTGGTGATGCACAGGGATGCCTGGTGTGCTCCAGTCCATGGCGTTGCAAAGAGTCCAACATGACTGAGCGACTGCACTGAACTGAACTGAACAGCAATCAGTCATAGGCACATGTGTGTCCCCTTCCACCTTAACCTCCCCTTCACCTCCCTCACCAGCCCATCCCTCTAGGTTGTCAGAGAACACCGACTTCAGATGCCCTGCAAGATACATCAAACTCCCAGTGGTTATCTATTTTACATATAGTAATGTATACATTTCAATGTTATTCTTTCAAATCATTCCACCTTCTCCTTCTCACACTGAGCCCAAAATCTTGTTCTTTATGCCTGTGTCTCCTTTGCTGGCCTGCACACAGGATCATCAGTACCACCTTTCTAGATTTCATATATATATATATGTGTGTGTGTATGTGTGTGTGAATATATAATGTTTTTCTTTCACTTTCTGACTGACTGCACTCTGTATAATAGGCTCTACGTTCATCCAACTCATTAGAACTGACTCAAATGTATTCCTTTTTATAGCTGAGTCACATTGTTCTGTGTATATGTACTACAACTTCCTTATCCATTCATCTGCCAATGGACATCTAGATTGCTTCCATGTCCTAGTCTTGACTAAATGGAGTTGACTGTGACTACTGTGGAACCCCCAAACTGAGAACAGTAGTGCCTCTCAGCAGGGTCCCTGAGTGATTGCACAAAACAGAGCAGCACCCCACCCTCCTCACCTGGAAGAGCTCAGTAGTGTTACTTGAGTGAGAAATGTATTTACGCTGCGTTTGAATCATTATTCATTTGTGGACTACTGGTTACTTCTGCCTAAGATTACCCTAACTAATTTATATGGAAAAGAAAGATTCCAAAATGACAACAGTGAGCCAATGTTGGAACATCTTGAGGATGCATGTGCCCAAGAAAAATATGAACGTATATGCTGTCAGATTCAACTAAATATATTAAGAAGAGATTTACAATTTAGATGGAGACTTGGAGGGTAAAATAGTGAGAAAGACTTTGAAAACTGAGAAAAATAAAATAATTAAAAGTCATAAAATATGAGAAAATAAAAACATTTATAAGAAAGGAAATGTAATCATATCACAATATGCCAAAGGATTCAGTTGTGAATGAAAGTTACAGTCAGAGCAATTTAAAAATTAAATTGAGGAAGCAAAGTAGGAGAATGTACATGTATCATCAGTCATATCAGGAAATAACTATATAAAGAAGAAAACTAACAAAATCAAGAAAGAGCATCATGAGCATCTTGTTCTCACAAAATGGAGTCAAACATGATGAAACAGTGAACTATCTGAAGGTGATGTCTCTAGAAACAAAGAATCGGAGATGGGGAAGGACAATGGGAACCATTGCTTTGAGGTAACATGTCAAACTGCTAATAAGCAACTTGATAATTGTTTCAACATTTATTGCATTTTTGAATAAACAAAAAATGTAAAATCTGTTTGCTTTAGGGTAAATTATAACTTCTCCAAAAAGGTAACACTATTTATCTCATGTTAATTGGAAGCTCTAATGGGCTGCTTTATATGATACCGATTACTTTAAAAAGATACAACTATTGACATAGTTTGATAGACAAAATATTTTCAAAAGAAGGGAGTCAGGGACGGGGGGCAGGAGTTAAAATGGCTGTGAAACTAACCAGGCCTAATCTTCTCATTTTCTAGATGAGAAAACTGCAACCTTTCCGTGAATCTGCTACCATCATCAAGAAAAGTAAACGTCAAGCTTTTACAGTGCAGTGGAAGAGGAGCTTTCATTTGGAAAATGAAGCTAGACCTCCAGTGTTGTTTAACAACCACAGTTGCTCATTTTCTACTATAATGTCCTCCACTTTCTCTTGGGAATTTCATACTAGTTAATTATTGTTGCTGCTACTGCTATTACCACACTGGTTTGAGATGGGGGTACTCTTCTTACTATAGCTGTTGCCAAACTTGGACATTCCCCTGAATTTTCATAAAACAGGTAAGACAATTAAACAAGACTTTCTACAGATTTAGAATAAAGAAAGATAGATACATAGAGGTGTGTGTGTGTGTGTGTGTGTGTGTGTGTGTGTGCATTCAGTCATGTCCAATTCTTTGCAATCCCATAGACTGTAGCCCACCAGGCTCCTTTGTCCATGGAATTTTCCAGGCAAAAATACTGGAGTGGGTTGCCAGTTACTACTCCAGTAAGTAAATAGATAAACAGATACACAGATCAAATAATCTGAATAATCTTTACAAAGTAAGATATGCTTTCCTTAACTGGCAAACTTTCAGTTCAGTTCAGTTGCTCAGTCAGGTCCGACTCTTTGCAACTCCAGGCTTTCCTGTCCATCACCAACTCCCGGAGCTTGCAGGGGCAGGGGCTCTGGATGCAGCAGACCAGGGTCACATAGCATGTGTCCAAAGCCCTCTTGGAGAAGGTCACCATTAGCTGCACCATAGAGCTGCCAAGCAGACGAACCACAACTGCAGAACAATTATACCAAAGAAATTCTTGCACTGTTAAGAAAGTTCTAGGACCCACAACAGATTTCCCAAGATGGAGATCTGGCAAAGGGACTGAGAACCCCCTTGGAATTTGATTTTGGAGGGCAGTGGGATTTATTATAGAATTTACACAAGACTGGGGAAACAGATTCTTGGAGGGCACAATCAAAACCTGTGCACACCAGGACCCAGGAGAAAGGAACAGTGTCCCCACAAGGAACTCAGTCAGACTTGCCTGTGAGTGTCTAGGAGTTTCCAGCAGAGGCGTAGGTCGACAGTGGCCTGCTGCAGGGTCAGGGGCACTGAATACAATGGTGTGTCCACAAGTCCTTTTGAAGGAGGTAGCCATTATCTGCATTACCCCTACCATAGTTTGGCCTCAGGTCAAACAACGGGGAGGGAACACAGCCCCACTCATCAACAGAAAATTGGATTAAAGATTTACTGAGCTTGGCCCCACCCATCAGAAGAAAGCCCAGTTCCCCCCACAGTCAGTCTCTCCCATCAGAAAGCTTCCATAAGCCTCTAATCCTTCTCCATCAGAGGGCAGACGGAATGAAAACCACAATCACAGAAAACTAACCAAACTGATCACATGGACCACTGCCTTGTATAACTCAATGAAACTATGAGCCATGCCGCGTGGGGCCACCTAAGACAGACGGGTCATGGTGGAGAGTTCTGACAAAACGTGGTCAACTGGAGAAGGGAATGGCAAACAACTTCAGTATTCTTGCCGTAAGAACCCCATGAACAGAATGAGAAGGCAAACTCTGTTCCACTTTAAATCACTGTCTCTTTAGCATATACTACCAATGAGCTCAAACCTAAACATTACCTTCCACAAATCATCCAAGTAAATAGGACAGAAAAAAGCAAACTTCCTTCCTCGTACTCATTTCCAGACCAGCTTTCATGCCAGTTTCATGACTGAACACACTTCACATAAGACTGACATGAAAGGCCCCTTCTTCCCAGTGAAATATGGCTTTTTCCCATGACCTCAATTGGTCAGCCAAGGGGAGATGGATACAACCTAAAGGTGTTTATTCACACAAAGCAATTTAAAAACTTTCCCAGTTACAAAAATAAATTAGGCGCAAACCTAAGACAGGAACCCTAGTCCTGGCTCAAAGTTAAGGGTTCTTATCATCACACAATGCAATTCATCCTTAATGGGGATCAGCACATAAAAAGCATTGTGGTTAAGTCAGAAATAAGGAAAAACTTCCTTTCTCAAATCATCTTTCAAAAAAAAAAAAAAAAATTGTGGGCAACAGGATGACAAAAACCTTTACAGAGATATTACAAAAATCTTTTTTGAAGATTTTTATGAACCAAGCAGAGCCTCATTATTTTCCAGATAGAACCACTGAAAGTTCCGCTCTAGGTTATAACCAGCGTTCACATTTTAATCAGAGTATTCCCATTTATTTAACCATTTAAAAGACCCAAAGGCCTTTTGCTGCTGCTGCTGCTGCTAAGTCGCTTCAGTCGTGTCCGACTCTGTGCGACCCCATAGACGGCAGCCCACCAGGCTCCCCCGTCTCTGGGATTCTCCAGGCAAGAACACTGGAGTGGGTTGCCATTTCCTTCTCCAATGCATGAAAGTGAAAAGTGAAAGTGAAGTCACTCAGTCGTGTCCGACTCCTAGGAACCCCATGGACTGCAGCCTACCAGGCTCCTCAATCCATGGGATTTTCCAGGCAAGAGTACTGGAGTGGGGTTCACCTAGACAAAACCTATTACTATATTGCATTATTTAATAAATCCCTCTTTTTAAACTCTTTCTATACATTCTCTTCCCCTCACAATGAAGCTTACCTTTGATATTTCAATGCAAGAATGTAAGAGTGTGTTGCTATGTTGCTCTTCTTTGAAAAAAACAGACACTGAGGACCACACTCAAATTTCTGGTTATGATATTCACTTTTGGAAATGCTCACCCATTATCTTATTTACACGTTACTGATACTATTAACAGAATTTATGTAACATCTTTGTTCAAAGGAAAAAATGCACTTCACATCCATTATTCCATTTATCTTTGTACCATTCCTCTGAAGTGTGGTGAGTATAGTTGCCTCACCCTATTGTAATGGAAAAAAACTTAACCAGAAAAGATCCATTATACTTGATGTGGATAAACAGCTTCTATGAAGAGTATCTACATCAATTGAAGAATAAACACTCAATTACAGGATATCTCTGTCAATATCCTGAATGAGAACAGCAAGGTATAAATACTGCAATTCTGTCAATTTTATTCATTTTAAAATAAATGCCCGTTCTTGGATATTTTTCATATATGTCATTAAACCTTTTGGGACAACAAAATAGCCCTAAATATATAAATGCAAATCTAAACAAAAAATAAAGAACAGTATTTCATTAATGAATAGAATATACATTCTCTATATAATATTGTAAGAATATATATTACAGTATATAATAGTATAACTATACTATTATATATTGTCACTGATATCTCAGAATTGCATACTTACAGATGTCATTACAGAAGGAAATTATAACCTTTTCTGCCCACAATTAGCTTAATCCTAATGACTATTAATATACACTTTGAGTTTTACATGTCAGTCGGCCATTCTTGACACAAAGTGACAACTGATACCAAACTCCAAAAGACTGAATCTTCTAGGACTTTAAGGCAAGTAATAATTAATAACTATTTTTAAGCTATAATACTTTAAGAAATCACCAGGCTATACATTATTGATATAACACAATGAATATTATTTTTAAAGCTGAAAAATATTCTTCATATGCAATGACAGCGATGGTTGCCTACCCAATATCCATTCTCCCCCTCTTTTTTAATAATAAAGGGATCCTAGCATTTGGGGAGGTACTGATTTTCCCAGATTAAAAATTTTTTTTTAATTTTAAGCCTTCTAGTTCTCAGACTTCCCTGCCATTAGAGATGGCCACTGACATAGCTCTGGTCAATAAGACATTAGTGGAAGTCTATCAAATGCATCTTCCTGGGTGCTATCATTTTCCTTATTAAAAGGACTATGGATTTTCCTGGTGGTCCAAGGGTTAAGACTCCATGCCCCCAGTGCAGAGGCACAGTATCATTTCTGGCCAGGGAACTAAGATCTCACATGCTACAGGGTGGAATAAATAATTTAATAAAAGGACTATCACCTGATTTACGCCTTGTCTTTTTGTCCAGCCCTTCTTCCTGTCTGTAGTACAGCAGCTACTCTGTAGGCTCACTAACTGTCTTTTCACCAAAAGAAGGAAAACCATATGTTAATGATGGTAGAGTTAAAAGCAAGGAGCCTGAATTCTTGGTAACTTCAAGGATGGTGCAGTTGCTCCAGCTTTGTACTATCTCCCTCCAGATATCTCATGGCATACAAAAAATAAACTCCTTACGTGTGGTTGACAAGGGGGAAAGATGGAGGGGAGGGATGAATTGGGAGGTTGGGATTGGCATATGCACACTACTATATGCAAAATAGATAATCAACAAGGATCTACTGTATAGCACAGGGAACTATACTTAATACTTTGTAATAACCTATGTGGCAAAAGAATCTGAAAAAGAATACACATATGAATATCATAACTAAATCACTTTCAGTTCAGTTCAGTCGCTCAGTCGTGTCTGACTCTTTGCGACCCCATGAATCACAGCACGCCAGGCCTCCCTGTCCATCACCAACTCCCGGAGTTCACTCAAACTTATGTCCATCGAGTTGGTGATGCCATCCAGCCATCTCATCCTCTGGCGTCCCCTTCTCCTCCTGCCCCCAATCCCTCCCAGCATCACAGTCTTTTCCAATGAGTCAACTCTTCGCATGAGGTGGCCAAAGTATTGGAGTTTCAGCTTTAGCATCATTCCTTCCAAAGAAATCCCAGGGCTGATCTCCTTTAGAATGCACTGGTTGTATCTCCTTGCAGTCCAAGGGACTCTCAAGAGCCTTCTCCAACACCGCAGTTCAAAAGCATCAATTCTTCAGTGCTCAGCTTTCTTCACAGTCCAACTCTCACATCCATACATGACCACAGGAACAACCATAGCTTTGACTAGACGGACCTTTGCTGTACACTAACAAATATCACAACATTGTGAATCGACTATACCCCAATATAAAATAAAACATTTTTGAATTTAAAATACAAATAAACTCCTTATTTGTAGTACTACATTTCACTTTTTACTCTTGAATGAATACAACCTTGATAAAATAACACATGTATTTCAATTGAATTCTTGTTTTCTTTCATCATATGACATAATGAAAAATTAATCCCCTACACTTAAGAAAGGCAAATTCAAATGAAGGGTGGACAGATGCTATGTCACACAAAAATTATCTTGCATCTTTTATATACACTTACTGTGAATGGCTATCCTTCTTTAACCTCTAAAGTCCAGCTTGAAAATATTTCTCAGTCACGTGAAAGTGTGAAGTCAGAAGAAAATAAACCTAGACTAAAGAGGGTAACCAACTCTGCTATACATTTTTGCCTATAAATCCAAATGAGGAAAAAAAATTTTAAGACTCATTGGTATTCTCCAGCTGTATCCTCATCTTAGTGAAGATTATAGATAAGTAGGAGGTGTGACTCACAGAAATAGTTTTCCTCACATAAATTTTACCCATTGAATAAAATCTGAAATATTCTCTGAGCAAGACAAAATAGAGACTCTTTGAGTCTTATGCTATTCCTCATGCTCTCAACAGTAAAATAAAAATTTTACAGATTATCCAAATTTTCACACCCAAACTTCCTCAGAATAAGGATATTTATACCATATACTAGTCTAAATGTTGCAGGCCAAGATCAGTAATTACAAAGATCTACAAACACTCATTTTATCCTTCAAAAATGTAAGACCAAATTCATGACAATCAGTTTACATATTCAGTTGGGAATCTATTTGGCTGGGAGTGACAGGAAACCTAATAAAAAGTGGAAGAAATAGGAGGGTTTTTTTTTCTTCTTCTTCTCATGGAATAATAAGAGTGAAGGTAGGCAGTGCAAAGATGATAAATCTACTTTAAGATGTCATCAAAACTCCAAGCTACTTCCTCCTTTTTGCTTCATCATCCTAAGTGAGTGGTTTTATTCCTCATGCTAGCAAGATAGCCGCTCACCTCAAAGCAAAAAGGTCGTAAGGGTCAAGGGCAAGAGCCTTCTCCTTGAGAAACTTTGCCTTTTCAAAGCTGTACCTGATCCCCAGACATCTCCATCTAATCATTGTAATGTGGGCCAATCCTAGCTTCATGGGAGACTGGAAAGTTGAATGATTTCCTTTCCAACGTGTACAACAGATAAAAGAGAAAGATGACGAATGGACGCTTCGTGAGCAATCTACAATATCACCACACCTCCAGGCCAATCAGATTTAGAGCCATGCACATTAATATCATCACTATTGTCATTTTCAACATCAGCATTAAAGTATTTGTTCTGCAAATTGTGGTGTATTATTTCCATATAATTGAGTAGTCCTCATTCAACCATGACCTCTCTAATCATTGCAAATTTCGGACCAAATCTAGGTATTACAATAAGTTCAAACTAAAAAAAATTTGTTCCCTGGAGTGAATAACACGGCAGTCCCTCAGTTTGGGGAAGAGGGGTGAATTGGTTTCAGGACTCCCACAGACATGAAAATCATCTGTGAATGATCAAGTCCTTCATATATAATGGCATGCTGCTGCTGCTAAGTCGCTTCAGTCGTGTCCAATTCTGTGCGACCCCATAGACGGCAGCCCACCAGGCTCCCCTATCCCTGAGATTCTCTAGGCAAGAATACTGGAGTGGGTTGCCATTTCCTTCTCCAATGCATGAAAGTGAAAAATCAAAGTGAAGTCACTCAGTCGTGTCCAACTCTTCGCAACCCCATGGACTGCAGCCTACCAGGCTCCTCCGTTAATGGGATTTTCCAGGCAAGAGTACTGGAGTGGGGTGCCATTGCCTTCTCCAATATAATGGCATAGTACAGTGGCATTTCAGTATCCATAGACTCCACATCCATGTAGTGGGTCAGCTCTCATTCAACCACAGTTGGTTAAATCCATGGATTCAGAACCCACAGATACTGACTATACTTAATTGCACAGGCTTATCCAAAAATTCCCCTAATGCTGTATCAAACAATACTCCCTAAAGTTTCACTAAATTATAATGCTGAAAAGAATCTTAGAAATTAGTATCATAATTCAAAGTCTTAATTATGCCCTGAGGCTTACACAGGGATGTCATATACCCACTTAGTGACACAGCAGAACAGGAACTCAGGGCTTCTGATTCCCAGTTCTCACTTATTTAGTTATTTAAAAAGCAACCCTTATAACAAAACTCCTTTAAAAGATGTACACAGATGTAGAGAACAAACGTATGGATACCAAGAGGAAAGGGGGATGGTGGTAGGATGAATTAAGAGATTGGGACTGACATATATACACTATTAAACTAATGACAACCTACTGTGTAGCACAGGGAACTCTACTCACTGCTCGGTGGTAACCTAAATAGGAAGGAAATCCAAAAGAGGGGATATATGTATATGTATAGCCGATTCACTTTGCTGTAAAGTAAAAACTAACACAACAATGTAAAGCAACTATATGCAAACAAAAATTTTTTAATAAATAAATAAAAGAGATAAAAGCACTAGGGGAAAAATCTGATATTCTATTTTTTGTTTTTCTACAACTCTCCACTTTTCTGCATTGAGTTTTTCACCTAGTATATATTGTGGCACTTTAAGTCATTTCAGGGTTTTATTTCTCATCCATGGAGTTGCACCAGTTACAGAGAAGTATAGAGTAGCTTCCTTTAAACATATATAGGTAGCTTCCTAGAAGTAATTATAACTCTTCTAATAAATACTGTTCTCACTTCCTTATCTCTGAATTTAGAGACATTTGTCATTCTATGCTCTTAAATTATTATGATGCATAATATAAGAAACCCATGGATGTCGTTTTCTTCTTACTCTCAAAAAGTCCCCAGTCAATACCTCAAATGCCACTCTATGCTGTCTTCTTTGAGCCCATAACATGTGATATGGGTAAAAGTAGGTTTAAACGACCACCAGAGCAGCCTTACTAGAGGAAAGGAAAACAGCTCCAAGGGCAATGTTTCTCCATACAGTGAGAGAGTGAAAGAAGACAGAAGCAGAGAAAGAGTCCTTCCAAGGAATCATAAGATCTCTGCATGTGTGTGGTGGGGGGAGGTGGGAGTGGTGTTGCAGGCTGAGTTGCCTGTTTTTATCTCCAACAGTCTGTTTTAACATCTGCTGGTCCTGCTATATCCTTCTCACCTACTGACTCTCTAGAACCTTCAGGAAGAAAAATTCCTCAGCACAAGAATGCACTGTGCCACAACCCACAAGCCTTTAAAGGGGAGCCTGTCTACAATATGAAGCATTCAAGTCACCTGTCCCAGGAAAGACCATCCGCAGATATCACTCAGTACAAACAACACAAAAACAGAATCTAGGCGTCTTTCTTAGGACTTCATAAACCTCCAAGATTATATACAAATTTTGGGTTTATGTTAATTTTGCTAGATAATTGGTCCATATGTTCATCAGATTTTCAAACATATTTTTTAAAGATATCATCATGCCATCCCAACTTATGAAAGTATTATTTTCTCTTTAGAAAAAAGTGCTGAAAAACCATGCCTCAATATAAAATTTTGTCTTCTCAAAATAAAGTGATTCTGGTTTCTTAAAGAAAATATAAAATTAAGAAATACTAAGAACTTATAATAAACAAGCCTTGCCATTATTGAATTAAAGGAATTTAAGCTCCCTATGGCCTTTCAAGGTATCAGTTTTCTTAACTATAGAACAATAAGATTGAAATAGGTGATCTCTAAGCTCGCTTTCAGTGTAGAAAGGTTGTAATTCTATGAGTCAGCACTGTGGTATAAACCAGGACAGTCAAAAACAGAATCCTGTTATCTTTTCCTTAATCTGAACAAAATGTCAGCAAGTTGCTCACGCAAATAACATCATTTATTTTCTCTACTGCTTAAAGTCCATCTAATATAGGATCTTTTTAGCATTTCCTAGAGATGGCAACAGATAATAAGTATTGATATTTTTCAAATGCTTTCAGACAACTTAGAGAAAAAGATTCAGTACAGAAAATACATACATAGATTTTTGCTTAGTTCACTGGCAGGATGTGACATAACATTTAACTATCCAATTATAGCAATATTAAGTAAATTAAACAACATATAAAATATGTACTGATTTTTTAAACTGGTTAAACTGAAACAAATGTGAATTCCTGGAAAACACAATTGAAACCAGTATTTTCAACTACATTAACAGAAAACATGGCTGAGGAGTTAGAGTGCTTTTAAAAAGCATATGCTTCTGGTGCAGGCAAGATGGCGCACACATCCCTCCTCTTCACTCAATGTAACTATGAATATTGAAAATAAGGAAACAGGCAAACAGAGGAGTGCTCAGAACAGTGAAAAGGAGATGGATTAGTTAGTGGCCCTGGACTAGAGGAACAACAGAGCAGAAGGCGCCTTAGGACTCCCTACCCAATAGCAGGTTATGTGGGCCCTGAGTCTCCAACCCACCCCCGCAGCCCCACAATCTAGCCGTAGGTGATATAGGTAGGCTTACATTCCTCCCTCTCATCTAACTGGGGTCCAGCCAGCAACACCAGATGGCCTCACCACACTGGCAGGGGGAATCCTGCCACAACCAGCTCCAGGCCCAGCAGTGCTTCTTATCCCTGAAGGCTAAAAAGTCCGTTCTCTCACCTACAAGCATCAGCAGGACTGGCCTGGGCAGATCCCTTCTGGCCCCTTGCAGGGACATCAGCAGGGCTCACTGGGAGCTCCAGAAACACCAGACAAGTCAGGCAATCTGAAATAGCACTACAAAGCCTCTGGAAATTAAACTGTCATTGGAACTACAGCCCACAAAAGTAATTCAGGACTTGTGTCCTAAATCTAAACAGGGTGACTGTCTGTTAAAGTATAAGATTTCAGTAGGACCCAGAACCTCTTGATATTGTAGCCAAAATACCAAGGATACAATCACAACTTAAATGAGAAAAAAAAATAGACTAAAACCAACACCAAAATGAATCATATGTTAGAATTATTTAGTAAGAATTTTAGAGCATCCATTATAAAAGTGCTTCAACAAGCAAATTCTCTGGGGAAAAAAAGGAAAATTTCAACAAAGACATATAAGTGCTAGAAAGAACCAAATGGCAATCACAGAGCTACAAAATACAAGAAATGAAATAAAACAGTCATTGGATGGGCTCAGTAGTGGAGATGATAGAGGGTAGAATCAGTGCACTTGAGACTAGATCAATATAATGTATCCAAACTGAGTAACAGAGAGAAACCAGAAACCCCTCCAAAAAAAAGAGAGAAGAAGATGACAAACAGAGCCTCAGGGTCCTGTGGGACTGTGACAAATGATCCAATATTCATATCATCACATCCCAGAAGGACACAAGAAAGATAGGAGAGTTGCGGTGTACTTCAAGAAATAATGCTAGGAAAAACTTGGTACAAGACACAAACCTATGGATATAAGAGCAAATCTTAAATGGAATAAACCCAAAGAAATCCACACCAAGACACATCACCACTAAGCTTCTAAAAAACTGAAGACAAGGAAAGTATCTTAAACCAGCCTGAGAGAAATGGCACATTGCCTTTAGCAGACCATCAATTGAAATGACAACAATTTTCTCATCACAAACCATAGAGGCCTGAAAGTAGTGGCGTATTTTTCAAGTGCTTAAAGAAAAGAACTGTCAACCACAGATTCTTTCCCAATATGAACTGCTTAATTCATATTCAGTAAGTGAAATAAAAAACTGTAACACTGTCCTACGTTCAAAACAACAGCACTTATAAAAGAAGGAAGAGGAAAGAGATCCAAACAAAAACAGTAATAGCCAGAGCAACCACTGAGAAAACCAAACAGAGAGATACACTCACAAACACTACAAACAAATCAAAATGGAATCTTATAAAATGTTCAAGTAACTCACAGGAAGGTGAGAAAAGGGAAATAAAGGAATAAGAAAAAGAGAAAACATACACCCTGGGCACTTTTGATCCCAGAGAAGTGAACATTTACACCCACACAAACACCTTTTCATACACGTGCATACCAGATTTAATCATAATGCTGAAAACTGGCAATAACTCAAATGTCTTTCAGTGCCTAAACAAGCTGTGGTATGCCCATACCACAAAATACCACTCAGCAATAAAAAAGGAATAAACCACTGACATGTACAAAATCTTGAAATACTCTGGGGATTATGGTGGTGACTGGAGAACAAAAGCAACCTCAAAGTTTATGTAATCTATGATCCCATTTATGTAACAGTTTGGAAATACACAAATCTGTAGAGATAAAGAGCAGATTAGTGATTGTCAGAGGTTAGGAATGGGGCAGTGAGTGTGAGGGAGGAGGGTGCAGTTATAAAAAGGGCAGCAAAAGGACTCCTTGTGGTGTTGGAACTATTCTATATCTTGACTGTGGTGGTGAATACACAAACCTACCCATGTGCTAAAATTGCATAGAACTAAATGAATGAGGGGGCTTTCCTGGTAGCTCAGCTGGTAAAGAATATGCCTGCAATGCAGGAGACCCTGGTTTGATTCCTGGGTCAGGAAGATCCCCTGGAGTAGGGATAGGTTGCCCATTCCAGTATTCTTGGGCTTCCCTGGTAGCTCATACGGTAAAGAATCTGCCCACAATGCAGGAAACTTGGGTTCTATTCCTGGGTTGGGAAGATCCCCTGGAGGAGGGCATGGCAACCCACTCCAGTATTCTTGCCTAGAAAATGCCCATGACCAGAGGAGCCTGGTGGGTTACAGTCCATTGGGTCACAAACAGTTGGACATGACTGAGTGACTAAACCCAGCACAGCAAATGCATGAGATGGCTGGATGGCATCACTGATGCAATGGATATGAACTTGGGAAACTCTGGGAGACGGTGAGGGACAGGGAAACCTGGCATGCTGCAGTCCATAGGGCACAAAGAGTCAGACATAACTAGGTCACTGAACAAAAACACACACACACAAACAAGCATAAAACTGCTAAATTTGAATAAAAGCTGTGGATTCTGTCAATGTCAGGTTCCTGGTTATAATACTGTATTATAGTTACGCAAGATATTACTCTTGGGGAACACTGAAGGGTACACAGGATCTCTCTGTACTATTTCTCAAACTGCATGTACATCTATAATTATCTCAAAATAAAAATCTAATAAAAAATATTGGGTGAAAGTTGTGGGGAAGCTAGTTTTCACATCGTCTGATACTTTGAGACTATAATATATACAGAGTATATATTATTTTCAAAGGAAAAAAAAAAGGAATAATTTTGTAGGTACCATCTTTCAAGTGATCTGACTTAGTCACATGTAACGGGACAAACAGACTCTCCTGCTGTGATGCAACAGGAAGTACACATCACAGATGTAGGAGTATTCTTGCTAAAAGCGTTTACCCTGAACCTAATTGAGTGAGTAAGCCATTAGACAAATCCATACTCAGAGACACTCTTATAAGACAATTTCCCTGGACTCAACACAAACGTTGATGTCACCAAAATAAGTGGACTAGCATAATTAAGCTTTTTAAAATAATTTGAGGATATTGTGGGGGGGGGGGGGGAGTAACTGAAAAGGGTTGATTCTCACAGTGTATATAGTCACAGAAAGACACCTTATGCCACTGGCATGGCAGACGGACTTCATATGAACCAAACTCCTTTCTGCTATAAACACATACATACTTAGATTTTTAAAAGACCAGGAAAATTAAATAGGTTAAATAGTTAAGTTTGAAGAGCAAAAGGTAATCTGTAGCTGTTAGTAAGAAAGGAAACAGATACAGGACTAGCAGGCACATAAACTGGTAATACAGCAACCAAAAGTGATACAGAACTTGGATGCAGGCATGAATGCCTACAGGCTGGAGATGTCACCTGTGTTCAGGGACAATAAATTTTATTTGGGGCCCATGGAAAGAAGGAACTGAGACCTCTGCCTAAAGAACCCCAAGACAGTTAACCTTTCAGTTTAATAAGAAATAGAAGTTTGTCCTGGAAGCAGCAAGAAAGTTTATCTCTTCCTGGAGCTCTGCATGTGCTCAATTGTTCAGTTCTATCCGACTTTTTGCAATCCCATGCACTATAGTACACTATGCTCCTCTGTCCATGGGATTTTCCAGGCAAGAATACTGGAGTGGGTTGCTATTTCCTACTCCAGGGGATCTTCCTGACCCATGGATCGAACCCACCTCTTGCATCTCCTGCATTGCCAGGTGGATTCTTTACCACTAGTGTCACCTGGGAAGCCCCTGGGGCTCTGCACAGAGGGGGGGGAAAAAGGATTCTTTGAATTAACCACCTCCCCCACACACAGTTTGAATTTACATCATCTGCATGATATAGGAATCTCAAGCCAGGAAATTAATGTAAAAGCTGATTATACAAATGTTAACTAGACATAACATGGTGATCATTTCACAATATATACAAATATCAAATCATTATGTTGTACACCTGAAACTAATAAAATGTCAATTATAACTTTTTTTTAATCTGATTGATCCCAGACCAGCAAATTTCCCAGGCTAATCTACAGAAGCAAACACAGAACCACTCTACAGGGAAACTTCCAAAAACTAGAAAAAATATGACTACCGGAGGGAAAAACCAAAAGCAGAAACCCAGCTGAAGATAATCCAAATAACAAACCTCATGAGGAAAGGATCCCCCTTTAAGTGGATGTATAGTTCTGGAAGAACCAGCAGACCCAATTGGGAAAACTAACTCCCAGAAGAATTTCAAGTAAGAAAACAACCTGAGACTTATTATAAAATAAGTACACTATAATTAATATGGGTAGAGTTCATAATAAAAAGAAAACTTCAGAAAAAAACAGAAAAATGTGAAAAAGGCATCAAAGAGTACTCCTAGAAATAAAAAAATTAGTCATAGCTCAACAGAAATTAAAACAATAAATATCAAGGAATAATAGTTATGAATAATTACCCAAATGCTTTTTTTAAAAAAAAAACTTTCCTAATTGAAAATAATACAGAGGTAATAGACATGAGAGATAAAACAAGAAGGTCCAAAATATATATAAGAATCCTAGTGGAAAGAATAGAGGGAAAAAAAAGATAATTTATGATGAAATACACTGTGGATTTTTAATAATTCAAGAAACACAAGAGTCATCTGACTAAAGACAAGAAATTCCAAGAAGAAACAGTAAATTTTACCCATACCTGGGCATACCACAGTAAAACTGCAGAACACCAAAGGCAGAGTAATCTCTTTTTTTTTTTATTAAAGTCAGTTGATTTACAATGTTGTGTCAGTTTCAGATGCACAGCAAAGTGATTTGGTTATATTTATATATACTTGTTCATATTCCTTCCCATTATAGGTTATCACAAGATATTAAATATAATTCCCTGTGATATACAGTATGTCCTTGTCGCTTATCTATTTTACATACAGTAGTGTGTATCTGTTAATCTCAAAATTCTAATTTATAGAGTGATCTTAAAGCAATGAAGAAACTTCTAATGATCAACAAGAGAGACAGTATCTCCAAAATGATGAAAAAAGTAATTGTCAACATAGAATTCTGCTCTAGTATTCAAGTGTTAAGTTCAAATACAGTTTCAAACAAACAACAATAAAAAGATGAAGAGAGTTTTATCATCTACATATGCTTACCAAATAGATACACACTTCTATAAGGAGGAATTTGAATCCAGAAGGAAAAAGGATGCAAGAAGCAACAGTGAACACAGAAAATATGGGTAAATAAAATAAGCATTGATCTTAAAATTTTTTTAAAGAAAAATTATATAAAAATGACACAATGGCTGCAAAAAATATGGCACAACTATATCACTAAATGATATTATGAAATATGGCATATGATCAAAATTATAACATTATAAGACTCTCTTATTATCCAAGAGAAGAGTAGATATTTTGATTAATATCATTTACTAAGACAAAACATGAATGTTAGAAACATAAAAAAAAACATAAAAAAAGTATAGAAATGTATATAGTACTCAAATCAGTAGACTGAAAAGAGACTAAAGAAACTGTAAATCCACTAACAGGAAAGAATGGTAAAACAAGGCGGGACAGAAGAGGAACAGGCCCATAGAAATGTCCTCCAATGAGAAGTGACACTCTATTTTCAAAGATAAAAGATTAAAACTGGCAAAATGAACATGCAGGGAGGAAGTGTTGCTACAGGATGGCTTCCCAGGGAAGCCGGCTTCAAGATGAAGTTGAACATGCAATTTTATTAAGGACTGCCTTGCTATGAACATCTGAGAATGGAGAAGGAAGCAGAATCGGCCAAGAGAGATTTGGTACTGCAATGCGAGTCCCACGGGTGGTTCCAGAGCCAGAATGATCCTTCAGAGTGATTGGGAGTTGGGTTGATATGGTCAGGCCTTTATACTCCCACATGGATCAGTCACTGGATGTGAGCTGCCCTGGGAAGTGGTGCCACCCTGGACCCAAATGGGCAATCCTCAAAGAGACTGACACTTGAAAACCATCTGCTGATAGCACTCCCAGGGCTGGGGCAACATGCTCTTCCTTGAAGGGGGACTTGGCACATCATAGTGTCTGCCATACTACCACAAGGTGACTGCAAAAAAACAGTGCTCAAGGAAACACATGTGTCCTGTGATCAACATCCCCACACCTTCTCCAAATCTGCTACTATAATTTTCTTAGAGCAATGAAGTGTTATGCCATAATAATAAAAGATCATTCAAATTACTAACCCCCCAAATCTTTCTAACTCGAGACTACATCATATACTTCTTGCTTCCAAATTAAAGTAAATCAAATAAGATATCAAAAGCAACCTGGGACTTTTTATTCCTTCACAATGTTAAAGCTTCAGTTTGTAACCCAAAATGAAAATATCTTTTCTGTGTCTAATATTTTGATCAAACACAAGCCCTTACTTGGGTTATAGTATTATTAGTAGTAGTACTATATTATTAGTACTATAATATTAGTACTAATATTATTATTACAGTATTATTACCAAATATCTTATACCTCATTTCAAAACCAGGTCTAGTCATAAGAAACAAGCATGCACAAGTGGCTACCCTCTAGAGAAATTCAATATAACTTATCTTTGTAAAATATATCAAGTCAGAAATATAAAAGGAAAATGGGCTAAGAAGAAAAACGTGAGTAGACATATTGCAAACTTGATTACCTCACAATTGTAATGAGAAATATAGAGAGATGATAGATATACAGATAGATAGCCTCAAATGCATCAATCATACCATCTCAACAGTGTTAGTAAAGTCTAACAACTTTACTTATTTTGTGTAATTGGGATTCTGTTGTTGAAAAAGAACAGAAACAGCCAAATATGCCAAGTCCAACTAATGGTTTGAAGAGGTGAACACACTATTGTGATGCTAAAGACACATGTTGACATTAAGAGGATTCCTCTCTTGGGAGATCATAAGATAAATGATGTACCCTTAGAGGGAAGTACAGCTGAATTTCCTTTCACCCGAAGTGAAATCATTTACCTTAAGAATTTCACGTCAAAGTCACGCATAGATAACTTCCAGACCCCTCCCTACATCTCAGGTCTAGGTAAAAACACTTTGAAGTTCTCAGATTCTTTTTATTTTTATGAACATTATTTGCATAACAATCAGCTTTTAGTAAAAGGAAGATGGGGAGGGTGGATGGTCCACTAAAAAAAAAAAAAAAACAGTATCTGTACTTCTTCAAAAATAATGCAACATACCTTTTATTCTTACACTGTAGCTCAGAGCTTTCAAGTAACCAGAAACCCCTGAATTTAAAAAGATGAATTTGATTCAAAGAACAGTTGTATCTCAAACAGATTAAAGACATAAAATGCACAGACTTATCATTTCTGTTTAGTAACATGATATACATGTGATATAAACTTAATGTAAATGTAATATAACTTTAGGCAAGAGTCCCAAAGTATTTCTTTACATTTAACCCAGGCAAGTGTGTATATTACATATTATACTATATGTAATTTAGTATATGTTATTTATATACACATATTCGCCTTTAAAATGAGCCACACTGTAGTTAAGAGCTATTCCTCTGTGCTCTCTTCTTTATACTTGCTTTAAAGCTATTGACTGTAACAGGTTCAGATTATTTTGAAAGACAGCATTTGGAAGGGGTGGGGGTGGTCTGTGAAAAAGAGAAAGAAGGAAGCAAAACAGGAAGATGTAAAGGAGGGAAGGCAGGAAGGAAGGGGGGCAAAAACCCTACAGACACATAAACACGCACACACTCCTAGGTTAGAAACGGCCAGGCCCTAAACACAATCCAGCACCCCTCCCCAAAGAGGAGCTTCCTAAAAGTTCCGAGCGGAGCTTTCGTGAAGCCGTGGCCTGACTGCATCCACTTGGTGCCCCAACCACCGGGCCGGCAGAACCATCCTGAGGCCGCAGCCCTGGAAACTCTCGGGTACTTCAAGCTCCCCTCCCGTGCCCGCTGTCAATCACAGGGCACCGCGCGCCAATTCATCGCCCACTTCTGAGGGAATCCTTCTGCCTCTCTCCATCCTCCCTTGGCTCTCTCCTTCCCGGGGGCTTGCCAAGGAGTCTAGGGCCGCAGGCAGAGGCAGAGAAGGAGCGAGCGAAGAGTAAGGGCCGGTTGGCGGATTTCCTACCAGCGATAGGAACGTAACGGTCAAGTCGACCATCCTCGCGCCGCCGCGTTTCCCCCGCGCTCCCTATCAACCCCACGGGACCCACACTCTCCATTTCAGCTTCGCTGTGTGACGAAGTAAGAGAAGGAGGGGAATAAACCCGCAGCCTCCGCGCATTCCTTACCTCAGGCTACCCTGGCGGAAGCTGCCCTCGTCCTGTCCGGGGCGCCGCGGGTGCACCACCGCAGCCGCAGCGCTCTGGACGCCTGCGCTCCGGCCGCAGCTTCGCCGGGCGCAGCTCTTCCGTGCGAGGCAAGCGTGCCTCCCGCGTTGCCCTGCACGGGGCACGAGAGGCGGTGAGGAGACGCTGGCGCGCCGCTCGCGTGCAGCCCTGCCGGCCACCGGGCGACCGCGTTCGCCGAAGCGGGGCTGGCGGCCGGGGAGAGGGGCGCACGAGCCGGGGGCGGTTGCGGAGCGCGCGCGGACCAGCTGGCGTGGAGGACCCCGCCGGGGTGGCACGGGCGGCCGCGATGCGCCCAGGAGCTCCTCTCTCCTCCTCTGGCCCCCTGAATCCCTCCTCTGTCCCCCCACTACCCCCCTCCTCCAAAGAGACAGCTCGCCGGCGGCACTTGGTCTGCCGCGCTGCGCTCTTCAGCCCGGCGCGGGGAATAACAATTGGATCGTATTGCACGGACTGTATTCTAGTGTAGTAGCTTGTAACTGCTGAGGCCACCACCTGTCACACGGTCCCCAGCGGGCTGGCCTCTCCCGGATTCCCCACCCCGCTTGTTTTGCTTCCCTACCTACCTCGCCGACCGGCCGCAGTACTCCGCCGGCACGAGACCAAGGGAGTTTTGCAAAATAACCCTCACTCTTTGCCAGGAGCTCACGGCATCTCCCTTCCCATCCGGGCTGAAGGATCACGCACAGTCCCTGGGTGCCTAGCCAAAGCCGGATGCCGAAAATCCTGGTTTGAACCCCACACTCACCGCCCCCGCCGCCCCCCGCCCCGCCGCCCCCATTCATAATCCCAGCGGCCGTCTGCCACTACGCGCCCTCCCCCAACCGCCCGCGCTCGCCGCGATTCGCAGTCCCTGGAACGTGTCAGTCACCGGCTCTTCATCTGCCATGAATACAGTACTAGAAGCTCCACAGCCTAGGGTTGCACAAAGGGGGATGGGGAGGGAGAGCCCTCAGAGCTTGGGGTAGGGGGAGGCGAGGGAGTGAGTGGGGCAATTGCGTGGACTGAGCCCGTGTGACCCTGAGAGCCCTGCTGTTGCACAAAGGAGCTCTAGGAGTGGATCAGCGCAGTGCTATTGAGGCAACCGGTCAGATCACTACCGCGGAGGTGGCCCATCAAGATGCCCTGGGAAGGGGGTCGCAGAATTTGGGATTTGGTATGAATGAGCAACAGGCACCTGGGAACCTGATTGTCCCACCTTAAAAGAACGCAACTGGGTGAAGGCCTGCCACCTATGGGGGTCTTAGGAGAGAAAGAGAGAGAGAGGTGGGGGAGGGGGCGAGGGTGGACAGGCTTCCTTTTCCCCGTTGTCCTACCTTTGCAGTCATAGAAGGGGAGAAGAAAGCTGGCAAGGAAAAGAAGAGGAAGATTAAGGATGGAGTAACTTTACCTGTTGGACCACTACAATCAGCTAGAGACCAGAAAGACTAGTGGATAAAATTGGCCTATTTATCAGTTTATTCAAATAAACATTAGGGTACGCCCATTTTGCACTAAGCAAAATATACTGCACCAGATGCTGGGGTACAGAGATGATTAGGATAGAGTTCCTGCACCCAAGGAGCCCACAGCCTAGTGGGAGAAGCAACTATGAAAGCCCAGAATGGACCAGTATTACACAACAGAAGCACACACAAATTACATTAGTGGAAAGAGGGTTTTTTCTAGTTGGAAGGGAAATGGGTTTAGGGAATTAGATCCCTCTGTGCACTAAGGGGCAAATAGGGGCATCCCAAAGAAGTAGCAATATAACCTTTTATTATTCATCCATTAATCCAAACCAGCTTTACATACCCATTCATTCAAAGTCATACTTGAGAAACTTTTCAATGTAGGTAGGTAATGAATTCCTGCTCTATACTGTTTCCCCTTTACAGTTTTGGAGCAAACATTTTCAAACACTAGCCCTTGCAGTGTAGAACACCCAGCTGTCCCCAGCTGAGATGCTATCTTCTTGGACCTATTGCTTTTAATCCTATATCATCTACCTTATCTACTAGCTTGAAATTGAGCCCAAAGCCAAAATTAATACTATGGAAGCAATGAGCATTTGGAGGGAAGTCAATAAATCCTACAATGCAGTCATAGTTCTGACACAGTCTCTGTAAAATGATGACAGTATAATCTTTTTCCTGAACTCAGTGACGATTAATTAGTCAGACTCATTAAATATAAAGAGACTGTTGCCCGAATAGTGTGGGATGGGAAACTAAATTGTGACTAAATCTAGGAAGAAAAGAACCAGTTTGAGTGACAAGCTCCCCCTCTCTGAATGTTAGAACCTTGAAAAATCTTAAGGATTACTAAAGCACACAAGGTTATTATATCATCTTCAGAAACATATGTCCAAAGGGTTATTGTTGCAAAAAAAGAACTAAATGGACTCTAGTATGAAGATGATGTCATCCATTTAAACATCTTTCCCACTTCTCCTTAGAAATTATATAAACTAACAGAAAGAATGGGAAAAAATGTTAAATGCCATTTTCAGCAAACATACAGATTTTACTCACAAACTCCAAAGTACTTGTAAAGATTGCTAAAAGCCAGCTGAGTTTGAGCAGAAGTCACATGGAAAAGGCCCAAGGAGAGTGAGAGGAAACCAGCAGTAGGAATATCAGAAAACATCAGAAAAGGTGTATTTCCTGGAAGTTTGGGGAGGGGGGCGGGTAGTTAGTATAACACACAAAAGCAGTTGTCACTCAAGAACCAGAGCAAAAGCAGAATATGTAAGGCAGAAAAGGCATACATGGAGCGGATAAGAGGCACAGAGGATTTCCAGGGAACCCTGTAGCAGGTCTCAGGGTCAGCAAAACTATAATCCTTAAAGATGAGGTAATTACTGTGAGATGTAGAAGCCTTGTTCCTTGTTTGCAAGAACTGGGGAGCACAGAACCGTTAGCAAAAGGTCTCCTGAGCCAGATTTACTTCAGATATTCAAAGACGGTATGTTTACAGAAGACCTATAATTACTAGAAGCAGTCTGTTGGGTTTTTTTTAAACTTATTTTTAATTGAAGGAAAATTGCTTCACAATATTGCATTGGCCTCTGCCATCCTTCAACATGAGTTAGCCGTAGGTATACATACATGTGTCCCCTCCCTCTTTAACCTTCCTCCTACCTCCCACCCCTTCTTACTCCTCTAATTGTTACAGAGCCCGGGTTTGAGTTCCCTGAGTTATACACCAAGTTCCCATTGGTTATCATTTTACGCATGGTAGTGCATATGCTCCCATGTTACTCTCTGCCTTTGTCCCACCCTCTCTTTCCTCACCCCCCGCCCCGCCTGTGTCCATAAGTGTTCTCTATGTCTGCATCTCCCATCTCCACTGTTGCCCTGTAAATAGGTTCATCAATACCATCTTTCTAGATTCCATATATATGCATTAACATACAATATTTGTTTTTCTTTTTCTGACTCACTTCACTCTATATAATAGGCTCTTGGTTCATTCACCTGATTAGCACTGACTCAAATGTGTTCCTTTTTATGGCTGAGTAATAATCCATCACACACACACACACACACACACACACACACACAGAGGAAAGGTTTGGATACCTGGAGCCTCTTTCCAGAAAGCTAGCTCAGGATTTTCCACATGGAGGTGAAAGAGTTCCCAGCAGCAAGAGATAAGGCAGGCCCCAATGTTCACACCCTTTCAGAATTCTGCATGTCATGTTTGCTAATGTCTCATTGGCTAAAGCAAGTTATATAGCTAAGACTAGAGTCAACATGGGAGGGTATCGGTATGGAATGGTGTTATTATTGGAAGTCTTTAATATAACAGTCTACCACAGAAAGCAAGAACTTTTTGATTGAGAGAATAGGAAAGCTACCTTGAATCCTCCATGTCAGGAACTTGCTACAAGGACTGACCAGAAAAATATATAATTCATTTAGTAGTGAGAAATGATAAAGAAGAAACTGGCACAAAAAGGATACAAAGATAATAATTTTAAAAAAAACATCAAAACTTACCAAGAGGTGGGGGAAAAAGTTGCCAAAAGGCCAATGAAAATGAACAAAAACACAACACAATAGATCATAGTTTGAATAGTGTTTACTGTTGCCAGGCAATATTCTAACCACTTTACAGATATGAACTCAGCAGAATCTCAAAGAAACACCTGTGAATTAGACATCATTGTCATTCCTATTATTAATATATATATATGAAAGGAACTAAAGTACACAAAATTAAATAATTTGCTAATCACAGAGGAGAAGCCAGTGTTGAAATGTGCTCATTCTTTCTCCAGTGTCTGTACTCTTATTTAAGTTATAGCTTATAACTCTTAAGTTATATTGCCTCCCTTAATGAAATATATTTACTATTATGTTAAAAAAGCAACATGATCTATTGTGAATGATAACAAAACACAAATGAAGAAACACAGAAGAGAGATGAGACTTGAAATGAGTTGATATAAATTAGGTATGAAGAAGAAAAGAGAAACAAACTGTCGCAAAAATGAATACAGCACAAATTGGAGGAAACACAGAAAGAAATTAGCACTGTAGATAACTAAGAAACAGGGAAGACAGATATAAGAGAGTGGCCAAAATTAAATGAAAATAATTAGATATATATTTCTAAAGTATTTCATAAAAATGACAGTGATTGAAGAAATATAATGCAGAGTCAACACACCTATAAACAGTGTCTCTAAAGAAGAAAATCTTAGCAATGTGACAGAGCAAATACTTTCAAACAAAATTATGAAAGAACTTTCAAGAAATTTAAAAAATGAATCTACATGTTGAAAGTAAACAACATGCAATAAAGAAATTTGGTTTATGATAGTTAAGCCAAGACATATTATTCCTTAGAATTTAATTTCTCTCACTAGGAAGAACTTAAATTAAAATGTTCTCTTAAAGGGTGCAAACATAAAAAAAATTATGGGGACCCATCATAGTAGATTAGAACAATCATTAGGATTATATTAACATTCTCTTTTTCTATGTCTTACCCCTTTATCATTTCTAATTTTTAGTTTTTATATCTTTTTTCTTATTTTTAAAATGAAGTGTAATTGATTTACAATATTATATTAATTTCAAGTTTACAACACAGTGATTCAGTACACTTACAGATTGTGCTCTAAAATTATTGCAAAATCAGATCAGATCAGATTAGATCAGTCGCTCAGTGTGTCCGACTCTTTGCGACCCCATGAATCACAGCACACCAGGCCTCCCTGTCCATCACCAACTCCCGGAGATCTCTCAGACTCACGTCCATCGAGTCGGTGATGCCATCCAGCCATCTCATCCTCTGTCATCCCCTTCTCCTCCTGCCCCCAATCCCTCCCAGCATCAGAGTCTTTTCCAGGCTGCATATTCCTGTACTGTACAATATATCCTTGTTGCTTATCTATTGTATACACAGTAGTTTACATCTCTTTTTCTTGATTAACAATATTTTTAGATATCTTATTTTTACAATAAAAAACCCAACTATTGGAATTATGTATTAATTCAGATCATTTTCCTTTTCTAGCACCTTTATTTCTTTTTCTAAATAACTTAGTTCTTTTATTATGTTTGGCTTCCTTTTATGTAATATTCTTTTTATATTTTTGAGTTGGTGCTTACTTAGATAATTAAGTTAATGCTGTGTCACAGAATTCTGATAAGTAGTGTTTTAGCATTATTTCATAAAAATCCTTCAATTTTTGTTCAGAAGTATATAAGATAATTTTTTGCTTATAATTTCCAGTTGGAGAGGCTTTTTTCTGATTTTTCTATTGATTTCTAGTTTCATTGCAATCATAGGATGGTGTCCATAATTCTATATTTTCAGATTTTATTGAAATTTTCTTTATGGCTTCATCCATGGCCATTTTTCATAAATTAAGGCTATAAAACCATCATAATGTAGGAAATATAAAAGTGTATCTGGAAAACCCAATCAAATGAGTTGAAAACTATTACAAATAATAAACAGTACATCAATATAAATAAAAGTAATTTTTACATATACAAATAACAACCAGGGTTCAAGATGGTTTTAGAAAAGGCAGAGGAACCAGAGATCAAATAGCCAACATATGCTGGATCATAGATAAAGCAAGAGAGTTTCAGAAAAACATCTATTTCTGCTTTATTGGCTGTGCCAAAGCCTTTGACTGTGTGGATCACAATAAACTACGGAAAATTCTGAAAGAAATGGGAATACCAGACCACCTGACCTGTCTCCTGAGAAATCTGTATGCAGGTCAGGAAGCAACAGTTAGAACTGGACATGGAACAACAGACTGGTTCCAAATAGGAAAACAAGCACGTCAAGTCTGTATATTGTCACCCTGCTTATTTAACTTATATGCAGAGTACATCATGAGAAACGCTGGGCTGGAGGAAGCACAAGCTGGAATCAAGATTGCCAGGAGAAATATCAATAACCTCAGATATGCAGATGACACCACCCTTATGGCAGAAAGTGAAGAAGAACTAAAGAGCCTTTTTTATGAAAGTGAAAGTGGAGAGTGAAAAAGTTGGCTTAAAGCTCAACATTCAGAAAACTAAAATCATGGCATCTGGTCCCATCACTTCATGG
The DNA here is from genome assembly GCF_003369695.1 of Bos indicus x Bos taurus. Classification (NCBI taxonomy): domain Eukaryota; kingdom Metazoa; phylum Chordata; class Mammalia; order Artiodactyla; family Bovidae; genus Bos; species Bos indicus x Bos taurus. The sequence goes on from NC_040078.1 coordinate 79,761,081, forward strand.
CAAATAGATGGGGAAACAGTGGCTGACTTTATTTTGGGGGGCTCCAAAATCACTGAAGATGATGACTGCAGCCATGAAATTAAAAGATGCTTACTTCTTGGAAGGAAAGTTATGACCAGAAAGTTATGACCAGCCTTGACAGCATATTAAAAAGCAGAGACATTACTTTGCCAACAAAGGTCCGTCTCGTCAAGGCTATGATTTTTCCAGTAGTCATGTATGGATGTGAGAGTTAGACTCTAAAGAAAGCTGAGCACAGAATTGATGCTTTTGAACTGAAGAGGACTCTTGAGAGTCCCCTGGATTGCAAGGAGATCCAACCAGTCCATCCTAAAGGAGATCAGTCCTAAGTGTTTGTTGGAAGGACTGATGCTGAAGCTGAAACTCCAGTAGTTTGGCCACCTGATGCAAAGAGCTGACTCTTTTGAAAAGACCCTGATTCTGGGAAAGATTGAAGGCAAGAGGAGAAAGGGGATGACACAGGATGAGATGGTTGGATGGCATCACCGACTCAATGGAGATGAGTTTGAGCAGACTCCAGGAGCTGGTGATGGACAGGGAGGCCTGGTGTGCTGCATTCCATGGGGTCATGAAGAGTCGGTCACGACTGAGGGACTGAACTGAACTGTGATAAAATGATGAATAAAATATCTCATTTATATTAGCAACAAAAATGCTGAAAAATCGAAAAATACATTAGGCAGGAAATATATAAGATCTATAGATAGAAAATTTTGGTAGATTGCTGAAGGGCACAGAAGAAAGTATGAATACATGTAAAGACATTTCATGGTTTTAAATAGGTAGATTCAACATCCTGAATTACAATAATAATTAAATAAATCATTAATTAATTAAAAAATTTAAAGTAATTTCTGTCAAGCTGGTTTTTTGGGTGTTTTTTTTTTTTTTTGAACCAGAAAACTGATTCTAAAATCACTAAATATTTATTTATCTAAATATTTATTTATCTAAAAATAAACTAAGAAGAAAAGTTTTAGAGGAAAATTTGGGCAAAACTCAAATTCAAAAGTCATTCAAAGTACATTGAAGTTTGACTCAGAAAAAGTTCTGTATGGTAAAAAGAAAGAGAAAAGGGAAAAATAACATTAAACAAACACCATCAGTAAAGGTAAAGGACAAACTAGTATAAACTATTTGAATTTGGTAGCCTTCAATCATTAATGGTGGGAGCATAAATAGATTAAACTCTGGCAGGCAATTAATTTAGCCACAGAAATTAACATCAAAAATGCATGTACAGTCTGACTCACAAATCTCATTTTTTTAATATATGTCAGTTACTAAGTATACCGAACATATTGAGTAAATATACTGACAGTTGTTAAAACTGACTCATAAAATAGTATATATGGAAATTTATTTGTGGTGACATTATTTGAAATAACATGCTGAAAACAACTCAAAAGTGATTTTTTGTTGTTGTTTGGTTTTCTTATTTATTTTAAACAGAGACACAGTCATACAATGGTATATTACTATGCAGATATAAAGCATAAGAGGAAGTGTAATGATATGGAAATTTTTCCAAGGTACATCATTAAGTTAGAAAAGCACTAGGTTACCTTTAGATAACAAAGGGCTAAAATAAAGAATATATATTTGTCTGAATTGAATATGCATTTTAAAAATCTCTGAAAGGACACTCAACAAGCTGCGGTAGTTAAATCTGGGAGATGATAACAAGCTTTTCAGTGAATTTTTAATACTGTTTGATTTGAAAATCATGATAATTTTTGTCTATATTAAGTAAAATAAATTTTAAAATCATTAGATATAATGTGAATTATGTTTATCTGCCATCTTCTCTTTAAAGTTGGGAAAAAATGTGATGTGCCACATAAAAATAATAATACCACAAGTACTTTCTTTCTATAAAAAGTTCAAGCTAATTTCCACATGCAGGGTATAATCATGTTAGCAGGCATGATTCACATGGTTATTTCAGGTGCATAATCTTCCTTTGTTATTAATTAATCATATATTCAAGTATCAAAAGGGATGACAATGTCTAAAGAAATGATATATCTACTCATGTCCTGTTTAAAAATTCTTTTATATTAGACTTCAGGCCAAGATTGCCAGAAGCATGAACTTCAAAAGCATGAAGGTGTAAACCTAGCTACTTAATGAACTTGAAGAATGTACAAATTCAAGCCTTCTGTTCTCAAACCTTGGCTCTTAAGCAGAAAATAAGAATCATCCTCTGATCAGGTCAACCAGAGGAGGATCTCTGGCTTATCTCATAGAGAATCACACAGCAAAAACTGAAAGTCACTGTGAGTATTGGAAGAACAGAAGCAAACATTCTGTGTTCTGGAAAACTGCAGACTTGCTCTGTTTTCACCTCTACGACCCGTTCTTTGGGAGAGTGAGTATAAACAGACAATGACCTATTTTACAGTGAAAACATGATTCAAGGCAATTCAATCTTCAAGTCTCCTTCTACTACCTATCTCATAAATATACTTCAGTTCCTCCTGGTTTCTAAGGCACTAATTACAATATGATACTTGATATTTGTAAGTCCACTCATTTCATCTACAAGAACCAAAACAATAGCAATGTCACTAAAGTTGTCAGTCTTCTCTATATGGAGATTTACAGTAGCCTTCTGGTAGTAGAATTTGCCAGGATTTTGTGGAGAGTTTGGATATCTATAGTATGTGATCATTTGTAATATGTATGATAATAATATATACTCCAGAGGACTATTGGAAAATTAAGTGAAAAAAAAATTGAAAAGCGTTTGGCATGAATTGAGTCGTTCACTTATTTCCAGACGAGTGAACAGAATCAATTTACTTAGCCATAATTAAATGAACCCAATCCTCCCATTTTCTATATAGCAATAAGTCATTATGGAGAATTCTGAACAGGATGTATTAACCAATGATCTGACATTTATGAAAACTTGCATATTCTTTGCATTTTCATGAGAATTTATAGTAATGCCTGTTTGCCAAATGATTTTGGATAGTTATTTTTAGTCTGGACAAAAGCACTATTAATCCTACAAATGAGAAGCAGTAGTATGAAAAAATCAATTTGAATGTAGCATATTTAGCCCCAGAGAGCTCAATTACATATCATCATGTTAACTATATAGGCAGGAAAGGGCAGAAAACATCCTCATTTCTAATGGTAGCACTGAAAAGTAAACCTTCAAAAAATAAAAAATGAAAATATATATTATCAGCCTATTTAATGGCTGATATTAGAAAAGGAGACTTCGCTCTGTGTTCATTCAGTCAACATTCATCAAACAAATAACACATATTGAATGCTCCCATGTGCCATGAACAATGCAGAGTAAGTGTCAAACAGAATGAGCGCTGAGAACTGCCAATGACTATCAAGTGTCACACTTGGCTTCTGCCTAATCCAAAATAGAATCTGCCAAGGGACTTTGGGTCAAGCATCTGGCTTCTGCTAACTTTTCTAGAGGAAGCATAGCTATAATTTGTCTGTGTAGCAGCTTATAGTTAAGGTCCAAGTTCTTCCAAGTTAAGACATAGCAAAAGCTAACCCGTTTTTCTGGTCATTGGGCCCTAGTTGTCTGTATCTGTATGGTGACTATCAGCTTGGGGTGTCAACAAAATACCATGGACTGAGTGACTTAAACATTTATTCCTCATAGTTCTGGAGACTGGAAGTTTGAGATCAAGTTGCAGTGGTGTTGGTGTCTGGCGAGAACTCTCCTTACTGATACAAATGTCCTCACGTGGCTTTTCCACCATGTGTGAGGGAAATGGAGGGAGAGCGAGAGGGAAAGGAGCAAGCTCTCTGATGTTCCCTCACTAGTGACATAATGCAGTCCTCATTCTCATGACTTCATCTAAACCTAAGTTCTCCCAAAGGTTCACCTCAAATGCCATCATCTTTGGGGTTACAGCTTTGACATATGAATTTGGGGAGACAAAATTCAGTCTACAGCAGTGACCTAGAACAAGAAGCAGTAAGGTAGCTTCCACAGCCAGAAGGTTAAACCTATGATACTGAAAAAATACTAACCCACATGCTCAATTTTTTTTTTTTTTTTGGTCAGTGAAAGAGGGAAAATACTTTCTATGTAGGCTGTGGTGAGAATAATATGTAATATATGCAAAGACTATCAACTATCCCACAATACTCTTTGAAAAAGATTCTTACTATTATTGATATTCTTGACAAGTTGTATCCTTAAACAGTTAGCCAAGTGCCTCTTAAGATCATAGTAGAGTCTCATTCCATTTAGCAATATAATATATTGCAATACCAAAGACCTGTCCTAGAACTTTTATCACTATCAGTGTTAAACTATAGTTTTCAAGAGGTTAGAAAAATTTGTATTCTCAAACATTACATGAGCATGTGTCAAATATATCATTTAATTCAGTTAGTAAAGTATAGGGGGAAAAAGTCTATAAATTAATCTCTGTTCCTACCAAACTATAAGACAGCTTGCTCAAGATATGGTCAAGCCCAGCACCACGCTCATTATTTTTATACATAAAATAATCATTATTTCCAATTTTTAGATGATATTTTCTGACAGTCTCCCCTTGAGGATTATAAGTAATCTCAAAATAACATTCATGATCACAAAGTAGATAGTCTCATGAAATTCAGACTGATTAGTTACATAGATCCAACAGGAATGTTAATAAGCATTGACCTCCATGGTTTATTCTGCCAATCTAGAGCTGCACACAACTGAACAGCTGCCAATGCAAAATCATTGACTTCTGTCTGGGGATTTTCATAAGGAAGCTTGTATTGAATTTTTAGAAGTTTCTATCATTTGCCCTCTATCCTGAGACTTAAAAAGAATACCAGGATACTCTCTCTATTCACCAGATTTTATCTACAGTGCCTATAAATTTGGGTGGCATCTCTTTTTGAGGCCTTCAAAATTTGCTAAAGAGTAGTCTACCAAGAAGTGTCCTTTTGTCACCCATGAGACCAGAATTCTCAAATCCATGTAGCAAACCAGTTTTCTTAGGGCTATATATACACATTGGCCTCTCATATAAGATTGATCCTTGTTCTTTATCAGCCAGCCTGTAATACTTGATTGAATGGGATTTACACCACGCTTATGGCACAAAGTGAAGAAGAACTAAAGAGCCTCTTGATGAAAGTGAAAGAGGAGAGTGAAAAAGTTGGCTTAAAGCTCAACATTCAGAAAACGAAGATCATAGCATCCGGTCCTATCACTCCATGGCAAATAGATGGGGAAACAGTGGAAACAGTGGCTCCAAAATCACTGCAGATGGTGATTGCAGCTATGAAATTGAAAGATGCTTGCTCCTTGGAAAGAAAGTTATGACCAAACTTGACAGCATATTAAAAAGCAGAGACATTACTTTGCCAACAAAAGTCCATCTAGTCAAGGCTATGGTTTTTCCATTAGTCATGTATGGATGTGAGAGTTGGACTCTAAAGAAAGCTGAGCACAGAAGAATTGATGCTTTTGAACTGGTTGGAGAAGACTCTTGAGAGTTGCTTGGACTGCAAGGATACCCAACCAGTCCATCCTAAAGGAGATCAGTCCTGGGTGTTCATTGGAAGGACTGATGTTGAGGCTGAAACTCCAATACTTTGGCCACCTGATGTGAAGAGCTGACTCATTTGAAAAGACCCTGATGCTGGGAAAGATTGAGGGCAGGAGGAGAAGGGGAAGACAGAGGATGAGATGCATCGACTCAATGGACATGAGTTTGGGTAAACTCCAGGAGTTGGTGATGGACAGGGAGGCCTGGCATTCTGTGGTCCATGGAGTCGTAAAGAGTCAGACACGACTGAGTGACTGAACTGAACTGTCAAATATGGTTCTCCAGGTGCAGTCTTGGTTGCATAATTGATTTGTTCAATCATATACTGGTGGAAAAGAGGATAAGATCTTATTGATTATATAAACTTTATTGCTATGAAAAATAAGACTCAAAAAAGATTTGTTGCTAAAGTATAAGGGATTAGTGAGAATTAAATACTATTTTTTAATGTTTCATTTCAGTCTGTAAAATTGTAGTCTACTAAATGGGTTGTGTACGCTCAGTCACTTCAGTTATGTCTGACTCTGTAACCCCAGGGACCATAGCCTACCAGGTTCCTCTGTCCACCAGATTTTCCCAGGCAAGAATACTGGAGTGGGTTGCCATGCCCTCCTCCAGGGGATCTTCCCAACCCAGAAACTGAACTCTCATCTCCTGTGTCTCCTGCATTTGCAGGCAGATTCTTTACCACTGAGCCACCAGGGAAACCCAGTAAATGGGTTAGCAATTGCTTAAATTGAGAGAAAAAGAACTTCCTCATATAGTCATTAAAAAATAGTATATTAAAAGTAATGTCAACAGTAATCCAAACAGACTACAATTAAATTTCCTTCTTCAGTCCTGTTATGGATCTCGATCTTGTGTCAGTAGTCAGCTTTTGGAACTGGAAAAAAAGTCCTGAAGATGCTGACTCAGTACACTGGTGCAGTCTGAAAACTGTTTAACTGAAGTCGACTAGGAGTCCTTTACCCCACATTTTATTTTTCAAAGCATCAGTTGTTCCATGTACCTGAAACAATCCCTTCTACAAGACTCTGAGACAGTCTATATATGTTGAAGATAAAAATTTTATACTGATGCTTGTGCAGCAGGATCTTTAAGCCAGTATCAGAGGGATGCAAAAACCTATTTGAGAATGAGACTGAGTGGTTGCGATTATTTTAATCCCAAGGCCAATAATATCAGAATGGAGGAAAGTACAACTTTCTATTGTGAGTACAATACTATCTCCCAGGAAGTTAGTTGATATTTTCCTTTAGGATAAGAGCATATTATAGATTATGAAACCATTGAAAAATCTCCAGAGCCTTCCCACAAACTGTAAATTTTGTGAACTATCCCTGTGAATAGCATTCTTTCTGTACATACTTAACCCGGGAAAGATTAGTCATCTTTTCTAATTCTTCCCAGTCAACAATTGCAATAGTATTAATCTAAACAAGAAACATGAGACAAATCAAACAAACCTATTTTTAGCTTTCCTATTTTTATAAGGCACAGTAACAAACTTCTGCAAATTTCCAGGGACTTTTGAGAAAATTCAAACATAATTTCAGGTGTGAAAAATATCCTAAGATTCTTTTCTGTTTTTTTTTTTAAATTAGAATCTAGTTTTGAGAAGGAAAAATCTATGGAGATGTGGTTGTTTGATTAAGACAAATTAGAGGTGGTTAAAATGGGTGAAAGTGGTCAAAAAGTACAAACTCCTAGTTATAAAATAAATAAGTCAAGGGGATATCATGGACTGTACAGTGACTATAATTAATAATACTCTATCATATTTGAAAGCTGCTAAGAGTAAAAAAATTCTCATCACAAGGAAAAACATTTGTAACTGTATTCAGTGACAGATGTTAATTCAATTTATTATGGTGAGTATTTCACAATATATATGGGGTTCAGTCCCTGAGTCAGGAAGATCCCCTGGAGAAGGAAATGGCTACCCACTCCAATGTTCTTGTCTGGAGAATTCCATGGACAAAGGAGACTGTAACCCCATAGGCTATAGTCCATGGGGTCATAAAGAGTTGAACATGACTGAGTGGCTAACACTTTACTGACCATATAAACAGTAAGTCATTATATTGTGCTCCTGAAACAAATATAAGGTTTTACATCAATTATAAAATTTAAATCTTGGATCCCTGAGAAATAACACTTGGTTACCTATGTAGTCAAATAAGCACATTATGAAAACTTAGCTCTTTTACAAGTGAGGAAATTTTGTTCTTTAAAAACAGCAGCAATAGAGACTCCCCTGGTGATCCAGTGGTTAAGGATCTGCCTGCCAATGCAGGGGACATGGGTCTGATCCTTGGTCCAGGAACTAAGATCTCACACACCACGAGGCAACTAAGCCCACACACCACAACTACTGAAGCCCCCATGCCCTAGAGTCTGTACTAAGCCCACATACCACAACTACAGAGTACTCCCCACTCCCTGCCACTAGAGAAAGCCTGCACACAGCAACACTCAGTACTGCCAAAAAATAATGAATAAAATAAAATCGATAAGGCTTTTTAAAAAAGAGAAAAAAAACCCAGCAAAACAAGGATATGATAATGTTGACTAAAGGCACAGTTTATTCTGTTGAGATACGAAGTTTCTGCTATTTGGGGAGAGTATCTGAATAGTAAAGCTCTAACATCAAGTATTATATTACAGAGATAGTGAAATTCTACTTTTGTGTTTAGTAGTATTTTCTCCTAAAGGAGTAAAATAGACTTTATTTACAAGTAATAACATTTAGGAAGTTCAGTTCAGTTCAGTTCATTTGCTTAGTTGTGTCTGACTCTTCACGACCCCATAGACCACAGCACACCAGGCCTCCCTGTCCATCACCAACTCCCAGAGTTCACTCAAACTCATGTCCATTGAGTCAGTGATGCCATCCAACCATCTCATACTCTGTCATCCCTTTCTCCTCCTGCCCTCAATCTTTGCCAGCATGAAAGAAAGTGAAAGTGAAGTCACTCAGTCGTGTCCGACTCTTTGAGACCCCGTGGACTGTAGCCCACCAGGCTCCTCCGTCCATGGGATTCTCCAGGCAAGAATACTGGAGTGGGTTGCCAATGAGTCAGCTATTCACATCAGGTAAACAAAGTTTTGGAGTTTCAGCCTCCAAAACATCAGTCCTTCCAGTGAACACCCAGGACAGATCTCCTTTAGGATGGACTGGTTGGATATCCTTGCAGTCCAAGGGACTCTCAAGGGACTACAATACCACAGTTCAAAAGCATCAATTCTTCTGTGCTCAGCTTTCTTTACAGTCCAACTCTCACATCCATACGTGACTACTGGAAAAACCATAGCTTTGACTAGACGGACCTTTGTTGGCAAAGTAATGTCTCTGCTTTTTAATATGCTGTCTAGGTTAGTCACAACTTTCTTTCCAAGAAGTAAGTATCTTGTAATTTCATGGCTGCAGTCATCATCTGCAGTGATTTTGGAGCCCCAAAAAATAATGTCAGCCACTGTTTCCACTGTTTCCCCATCTATTTGCCATGAAGTGATGGGACCAGATCCCATGATCTTAGTTTTCTGAATGTTGAGTTTTAGGCCAACTTTTTCACTCTCCTCTTTCACTTTCATCAAGAGGCTCTTTAGTTCTTCTTCACTTTCTGCCATAAGGGTTATGTCATCTGCATATCTGAGGTTATTGATATTTCTCCCGGCAATCTTGATTCCAGCTTGTGCTTCCTCCAGCCCAGCGTTTCTCATGATGTACTCTGCATAGAAGTTAAATAAGCAGGGTGACGATATATAGCCTTGACGTGCTTGTTTTCCTATTTGGAACCAGTCTGTTGTTCCATGTCCAGTTCTAACTGTTGCTTCCTGACCTCCATACAGATTTCTCAGGAGGCAGGTCAGGTGGTCTGGTATTCCCGTCTCTCTCAGAATTTTCCACAGTTTATTGTGGTCCACACAGTTAAAGGCTTTGACATAGTCAATAAAGCAGAAATAGATGTTTTTCTGAAACCCTCTTGCTTTTTCAATCATCCAGTGGATGTTGGCAATTTGATCTCTGGTTCCTCTGCCTTTTCTAAAACCAGCTTGAACATCTGGAAGTTCATGGTTTATATATTGCTGAAGCCTGGCTTGGAGAATTTTGAGCATTACTTTACTAGCGTGTGAGATGAGTGCATTTGTGTGGTAGTTTGACAATTAGGAAAGATCCATCTTAATCCTTAAAAACCTTCCCACCCCTCTAAATCTTTTCCCAGTGCATAACTGGGTGAGCTAAAGGATGATTTGCCTCTAAAGGCTGCCCTTACTGTCCCCTCATCTCACAGGGGCCATCTGTCCTAGCAAAGAACATCTCTTGGGCAGCTGTGCTATTAAGGAACGGGAAGTGAGCACTGACTCAGGTCAATGGTCAGTTCTGAATTTCAAGTGCAGGTCTCCCCACTAGGCCCCACTATCTGGAGCAGGAGGGACCAGGGCCTGTTCTTCTGCAGTGTAGCCCCTTCTACAATCAGAGGCTGAGAGGATGGACTAGCTGAGCCCAAAGACCTAGTCACTTCAGTGCTGGCCTCAAATATGGTTGTGATGGAGGAGTGACTTTGCTCTGAGGAAACGTCAGGAGGCAAAGTGGGAGAGGACTGACTGTCCAGGCTCCAGGCCTTCAGGGACATCTCTAATAACCTATTTGTTCACCTGGTGAAGGTCCAGGTACCGGGCTGGGTTGTGGGCCCATATCAGTGTCTCTAGAAGTTTGCCCACTGTTGGCCTAGTTCTAAAACAAGGCCCTGAAAGAGAGAGTAGAATATATGTGTATATGCATATATTTAGTAATAAAGGTTTCATAAGCACTTTTTTCCTTATTAGCTTATTGAATGTGCCCATGAAAATTGTATAAAATTTTCCAGATTTAACACATTTAATTGGTCCTTTATAGACTGTTATAAACCAAAACAAGTAAATTCAACCCTTTCAAAACTACATTTGTCTAATCCTTCAAGTTTTGTCTTTTGCTATGTTTTTTCATGTTCTAGATCAGGATGGGCTTTTACTTTAGAAAAAAAGTACTCTACTTTTTCCTTGATAAACAAAATAATATACCCAGTTGTATTTTTTCAAAGACAGTCTGAACCACCCATATTGATTTTAACATTTAATTAAACAGTAACTCCTGTTTTACAGAGAAACCTAAAAGGTAGGTAATTCATAACAATCTATCATTCACAAGCCTTCTAGTCAACCAGCAAATCTCATGAATACATGTAATTCAATAAATTACAGGGAGAAATTTCTCTTTTTTCATCTATTTCAGTTTTATTAAAGAAGCAAAAATCAATATGTTCATTAATTTAATTACAAAATATATATCCTCCCCATAGAGTAAAACAAGCAAAAGTTTATAAACTTATGTTTATGCTCAGTAATCAATGTTTCATAATCCACTTTAAATATAAATTGCCAACTACTCAAGGATCATTCAAAAATAACTCAAACTGAAATTAATACAAATATTTATTACCTGAAAATCTTGGAAATTAATTTTAAGTTTATATGCTATAAAATATGGTTACTGTTATAAAAATGTTTGTTGGAATTATCATTTAATTCAGTTGAAAGCAAATTTTCCTGTCATATTCTTAAGCAGTATATAGGAGTAATGTTAACTTACTTGATGAAGAAACCAATATATGAAGTTTAAAGTATTTATCTTAACTAGTGTTTTCATGAGAAAACAAATCTTTAAGTTTTTTAAAGTATGCTTTCTTCATATTATGTAATGATTCATTTAAGGAAAAGACCAAAAACTGTTATTACTTTTTAAAACCAAAATCACTCAACTAATCTAATTTGTTCAAATATCCATCATAATCAGTCCAAGGGACTCTCAAGAGTCTTCTCCAACACCACAGTTCAAAAGCATCAATTCTTCAGTGCTCAGCTTTCTTTAGAGTCCAACTTTCACATCCATACATGACCACTGGAAAAACCATAGCCTTGACTAGACGGACCTTTGTTGGCAAAGTAATGTCTCTGCTTTTGAATATGCTATCTAGGTTGGTCATAACTTTCCTTCCAAGGAGTAAGCGTCTTTTACTTTCATGGCTGCAGTTACCATCTGCAGTGATTTTGGAGCCCCCAAAATAAAGTCAGCCACTGTTTCCACTGTTTCCCCAACTATTTCCCATGAAGTGATGGGACCAGATGCCATGATCTTAGTTTTCTGAATGAAAACTTTAATGAGCTTTACGCCAACTTTTTCACTCTCCTCTTTCACTTTCATCAAGAGTCTCTTTAGTTCTTCTTCACTTTCTAACACACTTATAATCATTAGAAATTCAGTTTCTCATTTGTGAATCTGATATTTTAGTCCATAAAGCACTTTTCTATCTCAGCAAATGAATCCAAACAAAGGTCCTATATTTTGAGAGACAATTATCTAGTTTATTAACACATTCTACAGTTAAGAAAGTTACTTTTCTGATCACAGGCATGCAGAAACAGAGAATTTTAAGCTTGTTTAACAATTCAGTCACAGGTCAAATGTCAACATAAAAATACAAAACCTCACTAGTTTATGTCTCAAGCAACTGTTTTTCTTTCCTGTTAGCATGAAATTTTTAATTAATTTGAGATCACTAATAAACAAAAATGACAAAGTGGATTCTGTCATCCTTCAGGCAGTGGAGAAAAGATCATTTCAAAGTGGAGCTGTGAGGGGAGGATATTAAGGGGACAGAACTAGATAGGAAAAAATGACAGAGTCATGACAGGGGACAGAGTCAGCAAAGTCACTGGGAATTCACCCTGGGAGCCAAGAAGAGATATATGTGGGCTTAGTAGCCCATAAAGTGTACACCTCTATCAACACAATTCACTTGTTTTTGCCAGTTGAGTTTTATTGGACACCTTGGTGGTTGAACTCCAAAATTGTTAAAGTCTAATTCTCAAAAGATAAAAAAATCACGATTTCATAAAAATACAAAGCAAAAGTATGTTAGGTTTTGTTATTTAATTCATTAATTAATGAGAAGAATATTAAAGATATTAAAACTGGCCCAAAGAACATTTGAAGAGCAATATGTACATGGGGAATTGAATCGAAAATTCTAGGGTAAGATAGCTGGCTTAGATACAAGAGTGGTTAATGTCTTCCAGGGTAACAGATTGTAAACTTTGCTGTATCGTTCCCCTGGTGGAAATTATTTGCCTCTATACCATACAAAAACCTACAACCTAACTTCTGTTCCTGCTGAGTAATAAAATACCCTAGTCAATAAAAAGCCATAGCAGCAGCACCCTGAAGGAATGCCCAGTAATCTCTTTGCCTGTTTCTGTATTTTAGATAGTTTTTCTGATTGCCCATTTTCTGTTGTAAATCCCCTTCTTTTACTTTGTATGGAATTAACAAGTATTCAAGTCTTTTCTTGATCTAGACTCAACCTTTGAGTTTTAATAATTTTCCATCTTTGCTCTCTCTCTCCCAAAACTAGATTTCTATCCCAAATCCCTTGCCCATACTTTCACTAGACATCAGAGAGTTTGGCTAGGCTGTGGATGGATTCTTTTAGATCCCTCTTCTTCTCTTGGTCTCATTAGCTATAGCCAGGGGACAGCAATGGCAGTGAGTAGAGAGTGTTTCTTAGACAAGGAGCTATGAGTGGGGCAGTTGCAGTGTTCAACACATGCAGTAATAATACAGCAAAATGAGAATCAATCACCTGTGAGAGGAAGACCACAGAGAGGGCAGGGCTTTTCAGATATTTAAAACTTAGGAACATGAAATTTCATAAGCAGACTCAGGGATATTCAACATCAGACACTAGTTCTTTCTGTTTCCTCTTCACCCTTTTCACATATTCTGAACCTGCCTCCTTAACTTTTCCTGACCCACACCTAATTCAAGGCCTTTCTACTAGAAAACACCTAAGCTGTCTCTAAGGCACTTACACTTACTTTTCCTTTCACCCAGTTAATTTTTAAGTACAGGGGGCTCAGTTCTCCAGGTGCAGGTCTTCAGAGCTTAATGATGAACATCTAGAGTATGTTGGGTAAGCACTTACCTATTTCTTAGTTGTTCTGCAAAGTAATAGTATCTTGGAGGAATGAATTGGAAAAATTCTGTAAAATTAAGCTCATATTATACTAAACCATTGGGAGCATAAATGTGCAGAGGTAATACATTTTAAATTCCTTGTAACTATTGTCAGTAATAGTTTAGAGACTATTAACATAAAAAGAATTTTAAAATGTAATTTACTTCTCATACTTTATTGCCCTAGTTTATAGTCTGTGTTTTGCTGTGCTTGGGCGACTTGTGACTCTTGTTCCTAGTCAGTGAAAACTTTTGCTCTCTTGGTGATTATGCAATCAAAAAGGCTTAGGAGGGAAAGATCTAGCAGTGTTTCCACTAATTTATTCCAAAGATATTTATAAGAAGTAACTTCAGAAATGGTCTTCAGGAGTAGGGAGAGAGCATAGTAGAGAAGAAAATGAAAGAAAGGTGTGTTTTGCAAGGCTTCTTTGAGTGATTCTGATGTTCTTATGTAGTTTCCTGTTGCGAACAGCCACTTGTAAATGATTGAAACAATGACTACACAGTAAATTATGTATTATATTTAAGTATTAGATCCTTAAAAATTAATCTCAAAAAATCTCTGGAAGCTTAGAAAGCCAATAGGCCAATAAAAGAAAGTTAAAATGATGACTGGTGAGTTTAGAAAACAAGACTTGTAGTTTTAACCTCTGCTCCTAAGAAAAGACATTGATAAGTTTGGGGTTAATTCTTTGTGTTGTATCAGGTTTGTCAGTGGAAAAAGCAAGAAGATTATGATTCCTTTCAGGATCTATTTGTAAGAATTGTTATTTTCAATAAATAAATGTTTAATGTCTCTTATTCCCTTGGAGTCAGATCTTATAAGGAAGTAAACTGCTCACTATGCTTTCATAACAGACCAATCACACAGTAAGATCCCCACTTTTCTGATAATTCATCTCTGCTAAGATACTCTTTAATTTTTCATTAGCTGTTTATTGAACATTCTTGGTATATGAGAGCAATTAATTCCTAATAAATGCCTATATGATTTATATGTATACTATCAAATCTTCTTCAGAGTTTTTAACAGTAATATATTAATGTCTCTAGACATGGACAATGGATTGGTTCAAAATTGGGAAAGGAGTACGTTTAAGGGTGTACTTTGTCACCCTGCTTATTTAACTTGTATGTAGAATGTGTGTATGCCTGCTAAGTTGCTTCAGTCATGTCTGACTCTTTGCAACCCTAAGGACTATAGCCCGCCAGGCTTCTCTGTCCATAGGATTCTCTAAGCAAGTGTACTAGAGTGGGTTGCCATTTCCTCCTCCAGGGGATATTCCCAACCGAGGGATCAAACCCGCATCTCTTATGTCTCCTGCATTGGCATATGTGTTCTTTACCACTAGCCGCGCCTGGGAAGCCCCCACATGCAGAGTACATCATACAAAATGCCAGGCTCGTTGAAGCACAAGCTGGAATTAAGATTGCTGGGAGAAATGTCAACAGTCTCATATATGCAGATGATACCACCCTAATGGCAGAAAGCAAAGAGAGACTAAAGAGCCTCTTGATGAAGGTGAAAGAGGAGAGTGAAAAAGCTGGCTTAAAATTCAGCATTCAAAAAATGAAGATCATGCATCTGGTCCCATCATTTCATGGCAAATGCAGGAGAGGGGAGGAGTGGAAACAGTGATAATTTTTATTTTCTTGGGCTCCAAAATCACTGTGGACAGTGATTGCAGCCACAAAATTTTAAGACACTTGCTTATTAGAAGAAAACCCATGACAAACCTAGACAGCTATGAAAAAGCAAATCACTTTGCCAACAGCAAAGTTGCCAACACTTTGCCAAACAGCTATCACTTTGCCAACAAAGGTCCATATAGTCAAAGCTATGGTTTTTCCAATAGTCATGTATGGATGTGAGAGCTGGATCATCAAGAAGGGTGTGTGCCAAAGAATTGATGCTTTTGAATTGTGGTGCTGGAGAAGTCTCTTGAGAGTCCTTTGGACTGCAAAGAGATCAAAGCAGTCATTCTTAAAGGAAAACTGAATTTCCTGAATATTCATTGAAAAGACTGATGCTGAAGCTCCAGTAGTTTGGCCTCCTGATGCGAAGAGTCAACTCATTGGGAAAGACCCTGATTTTGGGAAAGATAGAAGGCAGAAGGAGAAGGGGGCAGCAGAGAATGAGATGGTTGGATGGCATCACCAACTAAATGGACATGAGTTTGAGAAAAGAGTTGGACACAACTTAACAACTGAAAAGGGCTTCCCTTGTGGCTCAGCTGGTAAAGACTCCTCCTGCAATGCAGAAGATCTGGGTTCAATCCCTGGGTTGGGAAGATCCCCTGGAGAAGGGAAAGGGTACCCACTGGGAAAGAATACCCAGTATTCTGACCTGGAGAATTCAATGGACTGTATAGCCCATGCAGTCGCAAAGAGTCAGACACAACTGAGCGACTTTCACTTCAGTTGGTGACTGAAAAACAACCATGTTTTCAAAGGGGTGAGATTTCACAGCACAATGACAAAATAATTTTGGGTGTGCAGCAGTGAACATTATTGTATGCAGTGAAAAAGGTAAAGGTGACTGAGTATGAAATTAATAAGACAGAAAACCTCACAGAATGTGATTCACACCGTGTATAGATCATAGTCTCTGAGTATGAATAATAAACTGATAAAAAGGTGAAACACTTCTTTAAGTCACAGGGCTTTCTTCATATTTTCTGAGGTTTATAATGTAGGTTGGAGAAGGCAATGGCACCCCACTCTAGTATTCTTGCCTGGAAAATCCCATGGATGGAGGAGCCTGGAAGGCTGCAGTCCATGGGATCACTAAGGGTCAGACATGACTGAGCAACTTCACTTTCACCTTTTACTTTCATGCATTGGAGAAGGAAATGGAAACCCACTCCAGTGTTCTTGCCTGGAGAATCCCAGGGATGGGGCATCCTGGTGGGCTGCCGTCTATAGGGTCGCACAGAGTCGGACATGACTGAAGTGACTCAGCAGCAGCATAATGTAGGTTTTCCTCTACAATAATAAGTCTTTTACTGTGGGATGATTCTGGCAATCAGAGTTGTTTTGCCACATAAGGAAGAAAGCCAGGCTGATTCTCAGGTTGTGGTATTTGAGAGGCAGTGTGGTACAGAGGAGAGAATTCAGGGATAGAAATTTACAGACATGAGTACCGTTTCTATTTGGTCTCTTTAGATGAGATATGTAACTTCTCTTTAATTTCATTTCCTCTTCTATGGAGGAATACCCTCCAGCCTTCTTCACATTATTTTTCACAGCTAAAGAGAGAAAATCCACATAATAAAACCAGTAAACTGCAAAGAACCAAGTTTTAATTTGCTACATAAATATAAGGACTCTCAAGTATGAGACACCAAAAGATTCCTTGATCAAAGTACATCTCTCAAAGAGCTGAATTACAACTTTTCAGTGTGATTTTATCTTTCCAGAATGGCCTCAAAACCTTTGAAAAAGTAGCCCATTTGCTCTGTACATTATCGATATTTCTTCTCGTACATTATTAAGTGTAATGGTTGCCTATTCCGGAACTATGCTCAACTAAAGATTTGTGTTACTTTCTTCATGGCAGTCTCTGCTTTAAGGGATTTAATCACATCAGAATCAAGTGTTCCTCTGGCCAGCCTTTGTAGATGGATCCAGAAGCTGAAAAGTAGCAAGGTCATGCTCCGAGTATAAACAGTGTAAATGCAGTGTAAACTCACTGCAGTGTTCCCAATTTGACAATGAAATAACAGACATTTTCTTGCCAAAACTTAACTGCTGCTTTTAAAATGTTTGCAGTGATTCACTCAAGGATCATCAGCCATACCCAGGCTGTGCAGTCTGGCCTATGTTCAAGTCCCACTTTCATCAACTGGGTAACCATCTATCTCTGTGCGTGCATGCTCAGTTGTGTCTGGCTCTTTGAGACCCCCTGGACTGTAATCCGCCAGACTCTCCTGTCCACCAAGCAAGAATACTGGGTTGGGTTGCCATTTCCTAGTCCAGGGGATCTTCTCAACCCAGGGATCAAATCTTTGTCTCTTGTTTCTCAAACCCAATCCGTCATTGCAGGCAGATTCTTTACCATTGAGCCACCTAGCTTTGAAGACATTGAACCTGGGTCTCCTGCACTGCAGGCAGATTTTTTACCATCTGAGCCACCAGAGCAGCTTTTATATACCTTTGTCTATAAAATGAGGGTAGTCGTAGTCAAGTGTACCTTCAAAAGATCTTACTGAGGGGGAATAGCAAGTAGAATTAATGTAAGGGTTTTATAGGTCAGATTCAGGAATAAAACACATCACTTCTACCAGTACTTTAGCCACTACCTCCTGGACTAAGTCACCATCATTTTTTACTTTAACAATTGTAATATCCTTCTGCTTGGTCTTCCTGCTTTCAACCTTACCTCTCTAATTCCATAGAAGTCTCAGATGAACATTATAAAATATGTCAGATAACATTGCATCAGATCATGCCTTGTTACCAATTATTTATTTAAGAATCCAGTCATTGAAGCCTTTGTAGTCTTTAATGGTTGTTCTGGACTACAACATCTAGTCAGTCACTTGGGAAAGAGAAAGCACTTGGAGGATATATGGAAGGTTTTTTATGGCTTAGGCCTGGAAGAAGCACACAATATTTATACCCACATTCTGTTGGCAAAACTCAGTCACATGAACCCTCCTGGTTGAAGTGGGAGGGAGAACTGTAAGACATTCTCTGTCTGAGTAACCACTCCTCAACATTCCTCTGCCTTCTAGAATAGGAGTTGAGTCTTTGGTAGACAGCTAGTTGACTTTGCCACACTTCACCAAGAAGCATCCAGTATAGCATCAAGAACTATTTTGTTCACTGCTATATCTTCTGAACCTAGAATAGTAGTGGCTTGTACAAAATGGAAATTCAGAAATATTTGTACAATAAATGAGATTTTCAGGATTCTGTGAGATATGAGCTTTTCCTATAAGAGCTAACACAGTGCTTGACACGTGGCACATGCCCCATGTTAGACTGTTCTGTGCTTTCAGTCATCTTCATTGCATGGACTTTTCAATAAATGGAGCTTACATATTGCCTTGCTTGTTTGCATCTCTTTCTCAGTGTCTGGGGGCTTTTTTTTTGATGGATTACAGCATAGGTCAACAAAACAGTTGACATAAAAGGGAGTCACAGAGTATAACTATAGTAAATAAAACATTCTACTTTAAACATCCTAAAGGTGATCTTTAAAAACCCAACAAGCTGTTTAGCTCTTTTGTACTTTTGTTGTTGTTCAATAGCTAAGTCATGTCCAACTCTTTGTGACCTCATGTTGTACTTTATGCTACATTAAAGTGAAGTGAAGTCACTCAGTCGTGTCCAACTCTTTGCAACCCCGTGAACTGTAGCCCACCAGGCTCCTCTGTCCATGGGATTCTCCAGGCAAGAATACTAGAGTGGGTTGCCATTTCCTTCTAATCGAAGTCAAATCAGGTTAAACTGTTAGGGATTCCTTAAACATGACTGCAGTTCAGCAACCTTGGCTAATCAGAAATGTCATTAATTCTGTCAAAACAGAAATAAAACAAACTTATCAAGTGGGATGCCATTTTCAAGCTCTTGTCTTGCTATTCACTTACTTTTAAGATATTAAGAAACATATCTAATTATTATGCCTGTCTTAAATATAAATACAAAATAACCCTGAAGTGTGTTAAAGAAATATAATCATAATTTGTATATAATAAGATTAAAAGGCCTTATTTATTTATTGCTCATTTTTATGTATATTATCTTGCAAAAAGTAAGTAAATTGTAGTAATCAATATGTTTCTACCTTAGTTGTTTGGAAGACAAAGGAATATTTAAAGCCAATAACCCGTGAGTCAGGTTTGAATGTTTGAGTTCTAAAATAATGGTGGGGGAGAGTTCTCAATTCCTTTCTTTAGGCTTTTACTGTCCTTTGAAGACCTCTGTATGGGTACATTTCAGTGAGAAACCAAAAACTACACAGTAATTTAAACAGGCACATATTAACATAAAGAACTATTCAGCTATTGTGTATGAGTAAGTATGTTGGAAAGAGAACTAAGAAGGATATTTTAGGATTGAGGGAGAATAATGAAGGAAGGAAAAACTTGGAAGGGTGATTCATACCTTATTGAAGAAAGTAATGAAGAAGCTCCCTGAGTTTCACTGCTCTTAGTCTCTGATAAAGTACAAACAACCTAAAGGGTTGCAGACAAGCTGAGGTTGGAAGCACATACACAGAGGAAGTGAGTTCAGAGGGAAACAAGCACCACTGTGATACATGACCTGTAGCACATGATGTTTGCCTCAGAAGACCATGCAAAGTAACTTTCCAGTGGTGCAGTCAACCCAAGCCTGATGAACAAGCATGCAGATGAACAAGCATGTAAGTAAGGGGCCCTGTGGGTGCATCTGGAATTGGGAACTAGAAAGACCTCCCTCTTCACAAGCCTAGTGAACTGTGCATGGCTTGGGCTGCAGCATCTCTAGTCTGCTGCAGAAGACAAAAGTCAGGTGGCTGGCTTGCTGGATAGCCTGCTCCACGGGCTCCCAGTGTATGTGCACACCAGGTTGAGGAGATGTCACGAACAGCAATCTGGGCTGCCTTGAGCTCTTGGCTATGCCACTGCTGCCCATCTATGCTGGGCGAACATAAACAACTCACTTAAAAGATGCTTGCTCCTTGGAAGAAAAGTTATGACCAACCTAGATAGCATATTCAAAAGCAGAGACATTACTTTGCCAACAAAGGTCCATCTAGTCCAGGCTATGGTTGTTCCTGTGGTCATGCATGGATGTGAGAGTTGGACTGTGAAGAAGGCTGAGCACCGAAGAATTGATGCTTTTGAACTGTGGTGTTGGAGAAGACTCTTGAGAGTCCCTTGGACAGCAAGGAGATTCAACCAGTCCATTCTGAAGGAGATCAGCCCTGGGATTTCTTTGGAAGGAATGATGCTGAAGCTGAAACTCCAGTACTTTGGCCACCTCATGTGAAGAGTTGACTCACTGGAAAAGACTCTGATGCTGGGAGGGATTGGGGGCAGGAGGAAAAGGGGACAAGAGAGGATGAGATAGCTGGATGGCATCACCAACTCGATGGACGTGAGTCTGAGTGAACTCCAGGAGTTGGTGACAGACAGGGAGGCCTGGAGTGCTGCGATTCATGGGGTCACAAAGAGTCAGACATGACTGAGCGGCTGAACTACTGAACTGAACTGAATCTCACTCAGATTCTATTTTCCTGTTTGTCAAATCAGGTGATAATGGTGTTCAGCTCATGAAATTTACTTGAGGATTAAATGTGTTATCACAAGTAAAAAGCTTATTATGTTAATAACACATAATCAGTGATCATTATATATTCCTTATCTCTGACCTAGATTTACTTATCCTTCTGGCTTCCCAGGTGGCTCAGTGGGTAAAGAATCCACCTGCAGGGCAGGAGATGCAGGCAGACCCAAGTTTGATCCCTGGGTCAGGAAGAGTCTCTGAAAGAGAAAAGGGAAACCCACTCCAGTATTCTTTCCTGGAGAATCCTATGGACAGAGAGGACTGGTGAGCTACAGTCCATAGCATCGCAGTCAGACACAACTGAAGCAACTGAGCATGCACGCATGATAATAGCAAGTTATTCATTCACTATATGCTACTGAAAGCTGTGGTTTCCATGTACTGTCCTTGGTGCTGAAACCTTCCCTTATTGACTTAACGTCCTTCAAGCCCCAGGGTGTCATCCAGAAAAACAATATGATAACAAAATAATCATCATAATGCCAATTTCAAAGGGTTGTTCTGGCAATCTAAATGAATTAAAGTGTGTGAAAGACCTTTATTTCCATATTATTGATGAAACCACAATAAATACCAGGTAAATACACTTTCTTTAGCTTTCAAACATGTTATCAGTGAAGGTTTTTATTTAGTGCCCATTTTTAATAAGAGAAGTTAAAAACTGGCAGTGGAAACATTCTAGCATGGAATTCTATATCTTTTAAATTCTTCTTAAGTGAACTTAATTCTATTTGGATAAGATGATTGCATATTCTTTTACTATAAAGAACAGTATGATTCACCTCACTTTCCCACAGAGAAAATGATTTTATACCATTATGTACCAGTGGCTTTTACATCAGCTACTCCTGTTATCTTATTATTAAAAGAAAGAACAGCTACAGATGAGCAATTTTCAAATTGAAGATTGATTTTTTTTGTATCTACTCCTAAAATTCTTTAGAACAGAATCCCCTACTCATTTACCATAGATAAGCATTTTCTAGAGTTACCTTGAAGGATATACAGGATGTAGAATTATCCATTCCCTAAACTACTGGGTCTGTAAACAAATCCCTTATCATTATACAGTGGAAATGAGAAATAGATTCAAGAGATTAGATCTGATAGACAGAGTGCTTGAAGAACTATGGACAGAGGTTCATAACATAGTACAGGAGGCAGTGATCAAAACCATCCCCAAGAAAAAGAAATGCAAAAAGGCAAAATGGTTGTCTGAGGAGGCCTTACAAATAGCTGAGAAAAGAAGAGAAGCAAAAGGCAAAAGAGAAAAGGAATTATATATCCATCTGAATGCAGAGTTCCAAAGAATAGCAAGGAGAGATAAGAAAGCCTTCTTAAGTGAACAATACAAAGAAACAGAGGAAAACGATAGACTGGAAAAAAAAAACACTAAAGATTTCTTCGAGAAAATCAAAGATACCAAGGGAACACTTCATGTAACGATAGGCACAATAAAGGACCCAGATGGTATTGACCCATTTGAAGCAGAATATATTAAGAAAAGGTGGCAAGAATATACAGAAGAACTATACAAAAAAGATCTTAATGACCCAGAAAACCATGATGGTGTGATCACTCATCTAGAGCCAGACATCTTGGAGTGTGAAGTCAAATGGGCCTTAGGAAGCATCACTATATGCAAATCTAGTGGAGGTGATGAAATTTCAGCTGAGCTATTTCAAACTCTAAAAGATGATGCTATTGAACTGCTGCACTCAATATGCCAGCAAATTTGAAAAACTCAGCAGTGGTTACAGGACTGGAAAAGGTCAATTTTCATTCCAATCCCAAAGAAAGACAATGTCAAAGAATGTTCAAACTACCACACAATTGCACTCATTTCACATGCTGGCTAGGTCATGCTCAAAATCCTCCAAGCTAGGCTTCAACAGTACATGAATCAAGAACTTCCAGATGTTAAAGCTGGATTCAGAAAAGGCAGAGGAACAAGAGATAAACTGCCAACATCTGTTGGATCATCAAAAAAGCAAGAGAATTCCAGAAAAACATCTACTTCTGCATCATTAGCTACGCTAAAATCTTTGACTCTGGGGATCACAACAAACTGTGGAAAATTCTCAAAGAGAAGGGAATACCAGATCACCTTACCTGCCTCCTGAGAAACCTGTATGCAGGTCAAGAAGCAGCAGTCAGAACCAAACATGGAACAAAGACTGGTTTCAAATTGGGAAAGGAGTATATCAAGGCTGTATATTGTTGCCCTGTTTATTTAACTTATATGCAGAATTCATCATGCAAGATGCCTGGCTTGTTGGAGCACAAGCTGGAATCAAGATTGCCAGGAGAAATACCAAATACCTCAGACATGGTGCAGATGACACCACCTTTATGTCAGAGAGGGAAGAGGAACTAAAGAGCCTCTTGATAAAGTTGAAAGAGGGGAGTGAAAAAGATGGCTTAAAACAACATTCAAAGAACTATGATCACGGCATCCAGTCTCACCACTTCATGGCAAATAGATGGGAAAACAGAGACACACTTTATTTTCTTTTCAAAATCACTGCAGATGGTGACTGCAGCCATGAAATTAAAAGACACTTACTCCTTGGAAGTAAAGCTATGACAAACCTAGACAGCATATTAAAAAGCAGAGACATTACCTTGCCAAAAAAAAGTCCATATAGTCAAAACCTTGGTTTTTCCAATAGTCATGTATGGATGTGAGAGCTGAACCATAAAGAAGGCTGAGCAACAAAGAATTGATGCTTTTGAACTGTGGGGTTGGAGAAGACTCTTGAGAGTCCCTTGGACTGTGAGAACATCAACCCTGAATATTGATTGGAAGAACTGATGCTAAAGCTGAAGTTCCAATACTTTGGCCACCTGATGCAAAGAGCCAATTCACTGCAAATTCACTCATGTTGGGAAAGATAGAAGGCAGGAGGAGAAGGAAACAACAGAGGATGAGATGGTTGGATGACATCACTAACTCAATGGACATGAGTTTGAACAAGCTCGGGGAGATGGTGTAGGACAGGGAAGCCTGGCATGCTGCAGTCCAGTAGTCCAGAGTCAGAAATGACTGAGTGACTAAAAAACTAAAACAAACTAAAACTACTGAGATTTAAAAGAAAAAAATCAGGAAGATTTATTATTTTACAATTCTTATATATATGAAAAAAACAAAAGTAAAATAAGACCATTATTCCATAATGTAGACAACATATTGTGACATTGTTAAGAAAACTAAAAAATAAAACATGAAAGTAGTTTTAACATTCAAACAATCCCGAGGATAGAAATTGAAAATTTTACGTTCTCTCATACATTTCCCACCAACTGCTCTTCCCAAGGAAAATCACTGGAATACTTCCTTGTTTACTTTCAGAAAAATGTATGCCAACACCAAGGTACATATTTCCATACATATTTTTTCATTATCTGTACAAAATAAAGTTATATCTATATATGAATTTTTAAAACAATAACATTGCTCTAGATTTCTTTTTTGATTCATTTTTATTTGAATTTTGTATTTGGTATTAAAGTTTCAATTTCATTCTTATATGAATATCCTGTTTCCCCAAACCATTTGTTGAAAAGATTGCCCTTACCCCATTGCACATTCTTGATGCCTTTGTTGAATCTTGTTGACCATGTTGCATGGATTTATTTCTAGTTTCTCTATTCTGTCCCATTGATCTATGTATCTGTTTTTAAGCCAATACCATGTTTTAATTACTATGACTTTGTGATATAGTTTGTTATGAGGAAATGCGTCATACTTCCTGCAGGTTTCTCTTTTGCTGATCTTTCATGCTAATGTATGGAATGAACTGTCTCGTTCCTTTTCCTAACAACATTATATTCTACTACTTGAAATTTATTTTACAAATAAATATATATATTTATATAACAAATATTTATAAAATAAAATTTATTTTATTTACCTAATTTCCCACTGAGAAACGTTTATGATTGTGTTTTATTTTGTTATTATTAATATTTTGACAAATATCATTATGTATATTATTGAATTTTGTAAATATATTCATTGAGTAAATTCTTGGCAGCTAGATTCACAAGGCATATTTACGTAAAATGTTGTTTGACTATAACATTTAAAGAGGCTACAATAAAGTCCTTTTTCACCAAAAGCATGATAGCACTCTTCATGCTATCACAAGCACTGAGTCTCATCAAAATCTGTAACTTATCCTACTATGAAAGTTGAATAAAAATTCTTATATAACATATTTTTTGCTTGCTTATTATATACATCACTGGAAATGTAATCTTCATGAGACAGGAATTTTGACAAATGAATGAATGCAACAGCTTTAGAGAAATTGAAGAGTTAGAGATAGCTACATATCCAATAATATGATAAAGACTAAGTAAATCATGGTGTAACTAAATGATTAAACAAACACATTCATCAAAAGTAAAATTAGAAGACTATTTGGTGAAAGGGAAATGTACTATCTACTAAATGAAGGAAAATAAAATAACAAAAGATTTCTGTAGAATAGAATAAAAATTCTATTAAAATTTGAAAACAAAAGTAGTTTGCAAACTAATTTATAATATATAAATTGTATTAACTTTGCAAATACATAAGAATAAAAATATTGAAAAGAAATACAGCAAAATAATAATGGTGACTACTAATTCTATTGTTGAATATTTCTGCAAAAAGATTAGTTAATGCAATTGGACAAGGTAATTATATTAGCAATATAAATGAAGCAAAAGAGAAAGGAAAACTATCTTTCCAGTATATAATAAGCAAGCAAAAAATATGTTATATAAGAATTATATAACATTTCTCTTTACCAAAAGGTAGAAGGTAGGGAATATGAACACAGTTTTCTAAAAATAATCATTTATAACTTAAACAGCCTGGTAATGTAAGGCCTTGTCTGATGTGTTATTTGCATAGAAAACTTTTTAAAAGTGTTAAAGAGGGAACTATTTGTATAGCTGGTGGGAAGCATCTCAAGCAGGGCCAGTGCCAATGCCATAAGATAGGATTTTACTCATGTGTTCAAAAAACAAGGAGGTCAGAATGGCTGGAGTAAATGATAAATGGACCAAATGGGTGAACAGTAGGAGGATTGGTCACAGAGTTAGTGGCCAGATATTAGTGAGCATTGGTGAAAACTAAGATTTTCAACCTGAGAGAGATGGGAAGACCTGGAGAGTTTTACACAGAGGAGTGACATGACCAGACTTACATTTTTAAAAGATCACTCTGGACGCTGTATTGAGTGGACTAAAATGGGATAACAGTGGTAACAGGGAGACCAGTTAGGAGTCAGATTCTGGGTATTGAAGATAGTGTCAATTTTCTAAATAAATGATTTGATGAAAAGAGAGAAGTTAGTGATAAATTTTGGAGAAGGCAATGGCACCCTACTCCAGTACTCTTGCCTGGAAAATCCCATAGACGAAAGAGCCTGTAGGCTGCAGTCCTTGGGATCGCTGGGAGTCGGACACGACTGAGTGACTTCACTTTCACTTTTCACTTTTATGCATTGGAGAAGGAAATGGCAACCCACTCCAGTATTCTTGCTTGGAGAATCCCAGGGACGGGGGAGCCTGGTGGGCTGCTGTCTATAGGGTCACACAGAGTCAGACACGACTGAAGCAACCTTAGCAGCAGCAGCAGCAACAGTGATAAATTTGAGGGCTAGACCTTAACTGCTGAAAAAATAGTGCTGTCATTTAATGAGACTGGGAGTAGCAAGGTGGGAGGATCATATGGTCAGGTTTTGTTATGTTAAAATTGACATGCAAATTAAACTCCCAAGCTGAGTAGCCAGTTGGATATTTGAGCCTGGAATTCATGAGACTAGTCTGGCATAAAGAAATAATTCAAAAGTCACCAGCATTAACATGGTGGTGTTAATTAACATTAACACCACATTAACATTAACATGATATTTAAAACCAGTAGGATGGGGAAAATAACCTTGGAAGAAAGCATAGATAGAAAAGAAAAAATGTGTTCAGACTGAGTCTCCAGGTAATGCAATATTTAGAAGTCAGGAGATGAGGAGAATTGAGTAAAAGAGACCTGCATGACCACTGAAGTAGGAAGAAAACCACAAAGAAGGATTATTTCTGAAGCTAAGGTGGAATGCTGCTACTGTTGCTAAGTCACTTCAGTCGTGTCCGACTCTGTGCAACCCCAGAGATGGCAGCCCACCAGGCTCCCCTGTCCCTGGGATTCTCCAGGCAAGAACACTGGAGTGGGTTGCCATTTCCTTCTCCAATGCATGAAAGTGAAAAGTGAAAGTGAAGTCGCTCGGTTGGATCCGACTCCTAGCGACCCCATGGACTGTAGCCCACCAGGCTCCTCCATCCATGGGATTTGCCAGGCAAGAGTACTGGAGTGGGTTGCCATTGCCTTCTCCTAAGGTGGAATAAGTGGTTCAAAAAGGAGTGATTAACTGTATCAGATGCTTCCTGCCCAGCTTAAATAAGCTGAAGACTAAGAATTGCTCATCGCTCTAGAGACAGCGGTCACTGATGATTTTTATAAAAGCTGTTTCTGTGGAGTGGAAAGAAGTGCCCATTGGAGGGAAATCAAAAGCAAATATGGAAAACAAGAACAGCAGATGTGACAGAAGAGAAGGAGAGGATGATATATAGATTAAAGGCACTGATGGGAAGTAAAAAGCTGAGTGTAAAATGGTAGAATTACCAGGTAATAAGAGCCCCCTTGTGGCTGCAAGTCATAAAATTAAACTGAGAGTAGTCAGTCACCAAACTTTTTATGTTTCTCCAGTCAGTTCAGCAGCTCTAATACAAAGATGGAATACCTGGAGAAGTTGCTTTAACCAGAATTTTATTTGAGCCACTTGAGTGCAGCAGAGGAAGAAAAAGTCAGGAGAATACCTATATGCAGCAACATTGAATAGAACAGAGTGAGGAAGGAATTAGGCCATGAAAAGGACCAGGTGGATTGTAGGTCCTGGAGGGGTTTATGAATTGTTAGAATAGAGTTATCTTAACTCTCACAGTCTTTCTAAGACTATCTCAGAGGAAATTAATTGTAAAGACAAAAGTGATGTTCAAAGAATTGGGATGCTCAGAACTGAGACTAAGCTCTTGGGCAGCATGATGGAGTCTAGAAGATAACCATGGAAATGGACATCTCAGCTGGGATGGAGATAGAAACCACTGGAGGAGAAGAGGTTTAGTAACTGAGAGGTCAGGGTTTTGAAAGAATTGTCAATACAGATATTGAAGTCACTAAGATTCAATGCAAGAGCAGTGCTTGAGATACTGGTAATGAGTCAGGAGATCAAATCTTTAAGAGGAAGAGAGAATAATTCACAATCTTTAAAAAATTGCACAAAAAGTGATAGAGGATAGTAAATTCTATTTAAATAGGTTTAAAACTGGGGATGGGAGTGGTTAAGAAGATAATCAAGGAGAAAATTACTGTATTTGCAAGAATAGCCTTGTGTATAAGATTATTTCCTTAAGATATATTTCTGAATTATAAAATACTATGAACATTTTGATCTCTAGTTCCAATTGCCAAACTATCCTCTAGAAATGCGGCATCAATTTACAATTTCACAACAGTATATATGAATGTCCTTTTCAGGCTTCCCTAGTGGTCCAGTGGTTAAGAATCTGCCTTGTAATACAAGGTACACTGGTTCGATCCCTGGTCCAGGAAGAGCCCACGTGCAGCAGAGTGGTGAAGCCCCTGGACCACAACTACTGATCTCATGCTCTAGAGCCCACGAGCCTTATTTACCGAAGGCCACAAGAGAAGCCACCACAATGAGAAGCCCAAGCACTGCAAGGAAAAGTAGCACCTGCTTGCCACAGCTAGAGAAAGTCCGCATGCAGCAATAAAGACTGGTCGCAAACAAAAAATATAATAAATGAATAAATCTTAAAGAAAAGAATGTCCTTTTTCAGTATCTTAGCTAACACTGAAAATGATCAGTTTAAAACTCCTTACATGTATATGTATGGCCGAGTCCCTTTGCTGTTTACGTAAAACTATTACAACATTGTTAACCTGCTGCTGCTGCTGC
This sequence comes from Bos indicus x Bos taurus, assembly GCF_003369695.1. Taxonomy (NCBI): domain Eukaryota; kingdom Metazoa; phylum Chordata; class Mammalia; order Artiodactyla; family Bovidae; genus Bos; species Bos indicus x Bos taurus. The sequence continues at coordinate 79,789,997 of NC_040078.1, forward strand.
TGCTAAGTCCCTTCAGTCGTGTCCGACTCTGTGCAACCCCATAGACAGCAGCCCACCAGGCTCCCCTGTCCCTGGGATTCTCCAGGCAAGAATACTGGAGTGGGTTGCCATTTCCTTCTCCAATGCATGAAGGTAAAAAGTGAAAGTGAAGTTGTGCCAGACTCTTAGCGACCCTATGGACTGCAACCTACCAGGCTCCTCCGTCCATGGGATATTCCAGGCAAGAGGACTGGAGTGGGGTGCCACTGCCTTCTCCGGTTAATCTGCTATACCCCACTACAAAATAAAAAGTTTAAAAAAAAACTCTTTGCAAATTTTAGCAAGAATTACATCCAACTGTTGCTTTCTTCTCATTTCATTCTTTAAGTTAACATCTAGTGAGTGCTCACTATCTGTCAGATATTGTATTAGACTCTGAATTTATCCCTGCTCTCATAGAGGTTTTAATCTCACCAGAAAGATTTTAAACAAGCAACTAATTAGTTACGATTGTGTCAACTCTAGGGAAAGAAGAGTACAGGTATTGCTTGGGAGTATCAGTATAATAGGTGGTACCTACCCAGTCTTCCTACTTTTGCATTCCAGTCCCCTATGATGAAAAGGACATCTTTTTTGGGTGTTAGTTCTAAAAGGTCTTGTAGGTCTTCATAGAACCGTTCAACTTCAGCTTCTTCAGCGTTACTGGTTGGGGCATAGACTTGGATTGCTGTGATATTGAATGGTTTGCCTTGGAAATGAACACAGATCATTCTGTCGTTTTTGAGATTGCATCCAAGTACTGCATTTCAGACTCTTTTGTTGACCATGATGGCCACTCCATTTCTTCTGAGGGATTCTTGCCTGCAGTAGTAGATATAATGGTCATTTGAATTAAATTCACCCATTCCAGTCCATTTTAGTTTGCTGATTCCTAGAATGTCGACATTCACTCTTGCCATCTCTTGTTTGACCACTTCTAATTTGCCTTGATTCGTGGACCTGACATTCCAGGTTCCTATGCAATATTGCTCTTTACAGCATCGGACCTTGCTTCTATCACCAGTCACATCCACAGCTGGGTATTGTTTTTGCTTTGGCTCCATCCCTTCATTCTTTCTGGAGTTATTTCTCCACTGATCTCCAGTAGCATATTGGGCACCTACTGACCTGGGGAGTTTCTCTTTCAGTATCCTATCATTTTGCTTTTCATACTGTTCATGGGGTTCTCAAGGCAAGAATACTGAAGTGGTTTGCCATTCCCTTCTCCAGTGGACCACATTCTGTCAAATCTCTCCACCATGACCCGCCCGTCTTGGGTTGTCCCATAGGCATGGCTCCAAGAAACACCTGGAGTAACAGGCAAATTTGGCCTTGGAATACGGAATGAAGCAGGGCAAAGACTAATAGAGTTTTGCCAAGAAAATGCATTGGTCATAACAAACACCCTCTTCCAACAACACAAGAGAAGACTCTATACATGGACATCACCAGGTGGTCAACACCAATATCAGATTGATGATATTCTTTGCAGCCAAAGATGGAGAAGCTCTATACAGTCAGCAAAAACAAGACCAGGAGCTGACTGTGGCTCAGACCATGAACTCCTTATTGCCAAATTTAGACTTAAATTGAAGAAAGTAGGGAAAACCACTAGACCATTCAGGTATGACCTAAATCAAATCCCTTATGATTATACAATGGAAGTGAGAAATAGATTTAAGGGCCTAGATCTGATAGATAGAGTGCCTGATGAACCATGGAATGAGGTTTGTGACATTGTACAGGAGACATGGATCAAGACCATCCCCATGGAAAAGAAATGCAAAAAAGCAAAATGGCTGTCTGGGGAGGCCTTACAAATAGCTGTGAAACGAAGAAAAGCGAAAAGCAAAGGAGAAAAGGAAAGATATAAACATCTGAATGCAGAGTGCCAAAGAATAGCAAGAAGAGATAAGAAAGCCTTCTTCAGTGATCAATGCAAAGAAATAGAGGAAAACAACAGAATGGGAAAGACTAGGGATCTCTTCGAGAAAATCAGAGATACCAAAGCAACATTTCATGCAAAGATGAGCTCGATAAAGGACAGAAATGGTATGGACCTAACAGAAGCAGAAGATATTAAGAAGAGATGGCAAGAATACACAGAAGAACTGTACAAAAAAGATCTCCCAGATAATCATGAAAGTGTGATCACTGACCTAGAGCCAGACATCCTGGAATGTGAAGTCAAGTGGGCCTTAGAAAGCATCACTATGAACAAAGCTAGTGGAGGTGATGAAATTCCAGTTGATCTATTCCAAATCCTGAAAGATGATGCTGTGAAAGTGCTGCACTCAATATGCCAGCAAATTTGGAAAACTCAGCAGTGGCCACAGGACTGGAAAAGGTCAGTTTTCATTCCAATCCCAAAGAAAGGCAATGTCAAAGAATGCTCAAACTACCGCACAATTGCACTCATCTCACACACTAGTAAAGTAATGCTCAAAATTCTCCAAGCCAGGCTTCAGCAATATGTGAACCGTGAACTTCCTGATGTTCAAGCTGGTTTTAGAAAAGGCAGAGGAACCAGAGATCAAATTGCCAACATCCACTGGATCATGGAAAAAGCTAGAGAGTTCCAGAAAAACATCTATTTCTGCTTTATTGACTATGCCAAAGCCTTTGACTGTGTGGATCACAAGAAACTGTGGGAAATTCTGAAAGAGATGGGAATACCAGACTACCTGATCTGCCTCTTGAGAAATTTGTATGCAGGTCAGGAAGCAACAGTTAGAACTGGACATGGAACAACAGACTGGTTCCAAATAGGAAAAGGAGTACGTCAAGGCTGTATATTGTCACCCTGTTTATTTAACTTATATGCAGAGTACATCATGAGAAACGCTGGGCTGGAAGAAACACAAACTAGAATCAAGATTGCTGGGAGAAATATCAATAACCTCAGATATGCAGATGACACCACCCTTATGGCAGAAAGTGAAGAGGAACACAAAAGCCTCTTGATGAAAGTGAAAGAGGAGAGTGAAAAAACTTGGCTTAAAGTTCAACATTCAGAAAACGAAGATCATGGCATCTGGTCCCACAACTTAATGGGAAATAGATGGGGAAACAGTGGAAACAGTGTCAGACTTTATTTTTGGGGGCTCCAGAATCACTACAGATGGTGACTGCAGCCATGAAATTAAAAGACGCTTACTCCTTGGAAGGAAAGTTATGACCAACCTAGATAGCATGTTCAAAAGCAGAGACATTACTTTGCCAACAAAGATTCCTCTAGTCAAGGCTATGGTTTTTCCTGTGGTCATGTATGGATGTGAGAGTTGGACTGTGAAGAAGGCTGAGTGCCAAAGAATTGATGCTTTTGAACTGTGGTGTTGGAGAAGACTCTTGAGAGTCCCTTGGACTGCAAGGAGATCCAACCAGTCCATTCTGAAGGAGATCAGCCCTGGGATTTCTTTGGAAGAAATGATGCTAAAGCTGCAACTCCAGTACTTTGGCCACCTCATGCGAAGAGTTGACTCATTGGAAAAGACTCTGATGCTGGGAGGGATTTGGGGCAGGAGGAGAAGGGGACGACAGAGGATGAGATGGCTGAATGGCATCACTGACTCAATGGACGTGAGTCTGAGTGAACTCTGGGAGTTGGTGATGGACAGGGAGGCCTGGCGTGCTGCGATTCATGGGGTCTCAAGGAGTCGGACACAACTGACTGATCTGATCTGATCTGACCCAGTCTTCAGGGCATTAAGCTGAGTCTTGGTGGTTAGTGTGAGTTAGTAAGACATTGCAAAAATTGTTTTCGACAGTTTTTTCCCGTCATTTATATATTTTATGATTATTTGTTTTTCACACTTTTAGTTGAAATTGCATCTGCTTTTACACAGGCAGTGTATGATTTTAGATGGCTTTTCTCATGGCATGTCTTTGAACACAACACTAGTGAAACGCTGCCTTTGAGACAACTATTCTTTACATAATACTGTACCCTTTTCTCCTCTCCTCTTCTCACATCCTGGTAACAGACCCTAGTTTCCTGGCCTGGGAGGTGGGTATACGGCCAGGAGTAGGAGAAAAAAGTTAATATCTAGAGAGAAATAGGAGATGTTTAGATGGAAAAGAAGAAAGGGAGTACAAGAGTGAGAGCAAGGAAGAGAGAAGACAGGTAATCCAACAGTCAAGTCCCTGCATGCACCCCACACCGGGGTTCCTGCCAGCCTGGCCCTTCTTAGGTGACCCAAGACAGTCCTGATTGATCAGTCCTATGAGACTAATCAGTCTCATCCATTAGCAACAGGCAGAGTGCCTTGTTGAATATATTAGTATTTTATTATTATTTGTGCTTTTGTGTGTTTTAATCTTTGTTGGAGTATAGTTGATTTATAGTGTTGTGTTAGTTTCTGCTATGTATATACACATATGCACTCTCTTTTAGATTCTTTTCCATATAGGTCGGTACAGAGTATTGAGTAGGGTTCCCTGTGCTCTACAGGAGTTCCTTGTTAGCTATCTATTTCACATATAGTAGTGTGTATATGTCAATCCCAATCTCCCAGTTTATCCCTCCCCCCTCATACCCCTGGTAACCAAAAGACTGTTTTCTAAACCTGTGACTCTGTTTCTGCTTTGTAAATAAGTTCATTTGGACCATCTTTTTAGATTGCACATAATGGAAATACAGGATGTTTGACATGATATTTGCCTTTGTCTGACGTACTTCACTCAGTATAACAATCTCTAAGTCCATCCATGTTGCTGCAAATGAACATTTCTTATTTAATTTAGTACCTGACACACAGTAGGAACTTAATGATGGATTCACGAATTGAATTGAACATGAATTAATGAATTGATTGAATGAATGATTCAACAACAACAGTTTTTAAATAGTATACAGAAAGCATAGGGGTTTTTTAGTGGTGATGTTTTGTTTTGTTTGCAACACTGCAAAGATCTTCAACTGGTATTGTCTGGATAGCTTCAGAAAAGTAAGACAAGAATTGGTTTGGAAATACTAAGTTCATCCAGGCTGGATGTTTTAATTGGATTTCCAAGGATGAGATATATTTCAGTTTACTTTTATTTAATAAATGTCCTATCGTAATGTTTCTTCCGGAAGCCTTCTTCCCGGTGGTTTCTTTTTCCATCCCACGTACTGATGTGCTAGTAAACTCTATTTCCCTTCTTATTGTTGGGTGAGCCAGCTACAATTAGGGAGTGCAAAGAAGGAACAGGAAGAGCCATCATTTCCCCTGTGCCTGGGAATGTACTTTTGCTGCTGTCTGTGCTCAGATATAACTGTAAATGAAGATCACTCACACAAACAAAGGGGAAGGAGGGCAAATAACAGTGTGTCCTCTGTTACACAAGGCTAAAGCTGGGGTGTAAAGACTAAGTGGAGTCAGAAACGAGCCTGGCAGAAATGAAATGTTTCTTTATTCACCACTTTCAAACAAGGAGGAAATGATCTTTCACCTGTATTACTAGTGTTTGGTCCCCAAAATTTGTTTAGGACACTGTTTTTGTTGTTGTTTCATCCCTAAGTTGTATCTGACTCTTTGCAACCCCATGGACTGCAGCCTGCCAGGGTCCTTTGTCCATGAGATTTTCCAGGCAAGAACTGGAGTGGGTTGCCCTTTCCTTCTCCAGGGGATCTTCCTGACCCAAGGGTCAAAGCAGAGTCTCCTGCCTTGGCAGGCAGATTCTTTACCACTGAGCCACCTGGGAAGCCCTGTTTAGAACATGAAACACCTTAAAATGATAGGAAAAGATACCCTTTTTCATTGCAATAGAACATGCACTTGACTTTAATGTTTAAAAAATAATAAAATAAAAGGTAAAATCCTTGAAGTTTCTCCTAAGTTCTACTTCTATGATGCCACCATAAAACTGATACTATAAACTTTGCATACACAGTTTTCCAAGTACTTTTCAAACCATTCATTTATTTTATCTCAACATGTAGTACAATGGGTAAGTCACAACGTCTTGAATCAGAAAGTTTGCTATGCATGGACAATTCATTAAATCTCTCCAAGCATGTTTGCTCTTCTATAAAGAGAGGATAGGAATACCTACCCATTTGACAGGTAAAGAAAATGAACAAGAAGAGTAAGTGACTTGTCCATGGTCATATCAGAAGGCTGGCAGATATAGACACTGGAACTCAGTTCTTTTGTCTTGTTTAGGATTCCTTAAAGGATATTGCAAATAGATACTGTTTTATATATAAGTACATAAGAAAATTTGGAAATTTTTGTATTCTGTAGAAGTTTTTAAAAGAATAATGGCATTAAATTTGTAACATGATACAGACCAATTATAAAAAAAATAGAGGGAATTTTTTACAATATCTGAGCCACATTCCTCTACCCATTGGGATGAATGTCATACTCAGTAGCTCTTGTGCCTATGTACAGGGACAGATTAAAGAACAGAACTTTTGCTTTTGTATGTCAACATTTCAAAGACCCAAAGCTGAAAACAATACATGAGAGGTACTCCTATATCCTATAGAAGCATAGAACTCTAAGGGTTTCTGGTTTCAACGTCTTACTTCCCTTTTTTCTAAATTTTTGAGGGATCTTAAAACAGTCTGTGTCACTAATTCTAAATTGATTTTCCTATTAATCTTCAGATTTGATTCTTTCATTTCAAAAGTTTTTTTTTTTTTTCCATTAGTGCTTGAAGATTTTTTCTGCTTCTTTATTGGCATCTCTGCTTCAAAAAGACCAAGTGCAACAATGTTTTGTCATCTTTTTTCTTTACTTCTAAATATCTCTAAAACTGCCTTAAATTCTTCATGTTTTTTCTCTTCAATGTGATCATTTCCTCCCTTTTCTCTATATCAGTAATTTGAATATGAGTCATATACACTCTGTTCTTGGTGTTTCCCATTTATTTACTCATTATGTAATGGTTTTATTTTGGTAACACTTTTTTTTTCTCATTTCTGCAATTTCTTGCGCCATCTTATTCTGTTGATTTATCAGAACTCTCATTTTACCAAATGTGTGCTTTTATTAATCCTTTTGTAGCAAAAAATGGTCACAGGTGACTGCCTCTGACCCTGGAGTAATATGCTTTCCAATCTCAGCTATCCGTTTTTCTTTTTCATGTTCCATTCCTCTAAACTTCCAATTTATAAATTGTTTGCATGGTTGCCACATAATTTTTTCACATATATCCAATGCTAATGTTGACTACTCTGAGCATGTATTTCATTTTTCTGATATTCTATTGACAAATTCTCTAAAATTATCTTTCCATCTTATCCAAACTGTGGTTTGAGAATAGGGAATGGGTTTCATGAAATACCAAGATGGTTTAGTGCAGTTTTTGTAATATGGTCTTAGTTTTGTTCTCTCTTTTGGCATTCTGTCAACTGTCTCTTATCATTATTTACTTGACATGAGGGCATATAATCTATTCACCAGGGGTATCTTCAGGCCTTTTGGTATTACCACCATTTAATAGGAAGCTTTTACACTTCATCAGAGTTAGCATATGCTAGTTATTAACTTCGGAGAAGGCAATGGCACCCCACTCCGGTACTTTTGCCTGGAAAATCCCATGGACGGAGGAGCCTGGTAGGCTGCAGTTCATGGGGTCGCTAGAGTCGGACACGACTGAGCGAGTTCACTTTCACTTTTCACTTTCATGCATTGGAGAAGGAAATGGCAACCCACTCCAGTGTTCTTGCCTGGAGAATCCCAGGGACAGGAAGCCTGGTTGGCTGCCGTCTATGGGGTCGCACAGAGTCAGACACAACTGAAGCGACGCAGCAGCAGAGCAGCAGTTACTAACTTTGCCTATTTTCCCCCTGTCCTTGAAGTTAATTCTATTCTATCCAAGACAAGAGAGGAAAAATAAAAGATCAGAATTTGACTGACCTCTTTTCTTTCAGTAGAACTGATTTTATGGAATTGGGGCCAGCCAGATCAGGAGCCAACAAAACAAGGCTCAGGTCTTCTTTCTTTCTATGGCTCCATATATTTTTAAATGTTATATTATTTCTATTTACCTGTTAGATTTTTTTGCTAATTCCTATTTTCTATTTGTTTTACTGCTCTTTCCCCTCATTCGATTAATAATTAAGAAGGAAATTATGTGACTCATCTTCATGCTCTCGTATTTACCCAGGTGTTATTAGTGAAAAATAAGACTCTCCTATGTTCATGGTGTTTTTATATTTCATTCATTCAACATGCAATATCTATCTATGAAACACTTACTTTGTGCCAAGTAATGCAGCTATACTCCCACAGGCCAGAAAAGAAAAAATTTCCATGATACAAAATTTGCATGATATTTTTCTCCAACCTCTCCAAGCTACAACAGCTAGTACTTTTGATTTTATCACTTTAGCAACTTACAAACTTTTCAAGCTCCATAATTAATCATCCGTATCCCAAATCTACATCACCAGATTACTGCTATTCTCTTATCTCCTTCAAAAGCTTTGACAAAATAAGAATGATCTCTGTACCAGAAAGAAAGCTGTTAGTTCTCAAAACTGTAGAACTGAGACCACAAATAACAATAGTTGGTATAGGCCTCAAAAATACAGATTGATATCCAAGTGCAGGTTACCCAAAAAGGACGAGAGAGAAATCCTACTTTATTAACTAAGTGTTTGCCATTTAGTTGCTAAGTCGTTTCCTACTCTTTTGCAACCCCATGGGCTGTAGCCCGCCAGGCTGCTCTGTCCATGGAATTTTCCAGGCAAGAATACTTGAGTGGGTTGCCATTTCCTTCTCCAAGGGATCTCCCTGACCCAGGGATAAAACCCACATCTTCTGCATTCTTTACCATTGAGATACCAGGGATAACTAAGTAGTTATCTGTAAACTATCTCCAAGATTTTCAGCTTTCAGAGGAGTCCCTTTCCTGTCTGCAAACAACCATGGGTAAGAACAAGGAGCAGCTGAGATTACAGACTTCCTTATCCACTAAAGCCTAATCTACCTTGAGTATTTAGCAAAGAAGGGATGTTACGACCATTAGTTCTCATTCTTGAATGTGCAAAGAGGACTGTCAAGACTGAATGTGACTGACAATCTCTTCCATTCCTATTGAGCAGATTGGGGGACTATCTAATATAATAGTACTTTCCAGATTGAGTACTGCCAAGCATGTAGCTGGGTATGTGCCCAGGGTGCACAAGTAGAATATTTTGGTGGAGCAGGTAAACACATGGCATTTGTTCTCTAATCAGAACTACAAATTTCTGTGTAATAACACCCCAATATTAGTTAAAGCATTCCTTTGCAGTAACTATAACCTGTTATACTCTGTTATACAGTGAAACTAAATCACAGGTTGGAATGAGCCCCACACCTCTCTTCAAAAGATTGCTTTATACATGAAAGTTAAACTTTAGATTGCTTTATATGTGCATGGTAAATTTTAAATACATATTAAACTACTTGCTTTGTCACTTTGGATGGTATTCTACATTTTGTGGAATTATTCCAACTAAACAAGTATGGAAATTGATGTATTTGTGTAATTTATACTGAGGTGTAGTGAAGGCTCTCCTTGATACTGTAATCTAGGGAAAAATAGCTTTGGTCTCTCAAAGAATGTAACATGATTTTTTTTATTTTTAAAATGTAAGTCAGCCAAATATAATGCCCTTTTCAGATACATAATTTAAAAATCAAGAGGAAAGATGAGGTTTCCAAGACATGTAGTGTAAAACAACTAGGGTTTCTCAGACTCTGTGCAGGCAGGGTCACTTCAGTCATGTCCAACACTTTGCAACCCTGTAGACTGTAGCCCACCAGGTCCATGGGATTTTCCAGGCAAGAATACTGGAGTAGTGTGCCATTTCCTACTCCAGGGGATCTTCCCAATCCAGGGATGGAACACCAAGTCTCTTACAGCCTCCTGCATTGGCAGGCATGTTCTTTACCACTAGTGCCACCTAGGAAAACCCTCAGGCTCCATGATCTGAAATTTATTTCAAGATTCAAAAATCTAATTGCAGGTTCGAAATGTAAACACTTTGAACTGATAACCCACTAAATTACTGAAACATCTATGTGGATAATTACGGTAATTACCTATTATTCTGGATGCCCAGCATCTGTGCTTTCTTCTTCTGGTAATGAATCCTGATTTTCCAAAGGAAAACTAGCCTCTCTCCTACTTTCTCCCCAAGCTCAAAGGTAGTACGTGTGCTTCAATCCTAATTTGAATACATCCTATAAACAAGCAACAACAACAACAGAAACAATCAGCATAACACTTTTTCTGGATACGCTCAGTGCTTAGCTCTTGAAAGGTGAAGAGATCTTCCCCACTGGAACATTTATACCAGCTATCTGGCTTTCTTCTACAATAGCTGCAACTAAGGCCAGCACAGTCGGAGCTGTTACAGGAAACTTTTTTATAGACATCCATGGGAGCTTGAGGAGAAGGCAATGGCACCCCACTCCAGTACTCTTGCCTGGAAAATCCCACGGACGGAGGAGCCTGGTAGGCTGCAGTCCATGGGGTCGAGAAGAGTTGGACACGACTGAGCGACTTCACTCTCACTTTTCACTTTCCTGCATTGGAGAAGGAGATGGCAACCCACTCCAGTGTTCTTGCCTGGAGAATCCCAGGGACGGGGGAGCCTCATGGCCTGACGTCTATGGGGTCACACAGAGTCGGACACGACTGAAGTGACTTAGCAGCAGCAGCATGGGAGCTTGAAGTAGAGGAAAATTTCTAATGGAAAGTTGAAAATGGAAGTGAGATATAAAGATAAAGAATGTAAACAGGTTACAGAACATGGAACAACAGCCAAAGATAACAGTGGGAATACATGTGTGAGAATCAAAAAGTCAAAAAAATGATAGAATAAGTAAGTATCAGAAAAGGGCTGTTTTCTAAGGCTGACTTTTTCCATCTTTTTGCAACCTTATGCTTAGACAGGTCAGCTGCATTTAAATGCAAACACATGGCAACCCACTCCAGTGTTCTTACCTGGGAAATCCCATGGACAGAGGAGCCTGGTGGGCTACAGTCCATGGGGTTGCAAATTGTCAGATACAACTTAGCAATTGAACAACAACTATAAAACTAAAAATGCAACATAAAGAAATTACAGGAGATGAAGATCTGAGGATTGGAAGGCTCCTTGAAAGCATCTGCACAGTGATATTCCCAGAAAGTACTCCAGAGGAACACAGTGGTGGTTTATGATGTAGTAACATACATATCACAGCCTTGTCTAACTCAATGAAACAATGAGCCATGCTGCATAGGGCCACCCAAGCAGATGGATCATGGTGGGGACTTCGGACAAAACGTGGTCCACTGGAGAAGGGAATGGCAAACTACTTCAGTATTCTTGCCTTGAGAAACCAATGAACAGTATAAAAAGGCAAAAAGATATAACACTGAAAGATGAACTCCCCAGGTCAGAAGGTGCCCAAGATGCTACTGGAGATCAGTGGAGAAATAACTCCAGAAAGAATGAAGGGGCTGAGCCAAAGCAAAAACAATGCCCAGCTGTGGATGTGACTAGTGATGGAAGTAAATTCCAATGCTGTAAAGAACAATACTGCAGAGGAACCTGAAGTGTTAGGTCCATGAATCAAGGTAAATTGAAAGTAGTCAAAGAGGAAATGGCAAGAATGAATATTAACACTTTAGAAATCAATGAACTAAAATGGACTGGAATGGGCTAATTTAATTCAGATAACCATTATCTCTACAATTGTGGGCAATAATCCCTTAGAAGAAATGGAGTAGCCCTCATAGTCAACAAAAGAGCCTGAAATGCAGTACTTGGGCGCAATCTCAAAAATGACAGAATGATCTCTGTTCGCTTCCAAGGCAAACCATTCAATATCACAGTAATCCAAGTCTATGTCCCAACCACTAATGTTGAAGAAGCTGAAGTTGAACGGTTCTATGAGGACCTACAAAACCTTCTAGAACTAACAAACAAAAAAAGATGTCCTTTTCATCATAGAGGCCTGGAATGCAAAAGTAGGAAGTCAAGAGATAACTGGCGTGACAGTCAGTGTTGGTCTTGGAGTACAAAATGAAGCTAAGCAAAGGCTAACAGACTTTTGCCAAGAGAACTCACTGATCATAGCAAACACCCTCTTCCAACAACACAAGAGATGACTCTCCACACACACATTACCAGATGGTCAATACTGAATTAAGATTGAATATATTCTTTGCAGCTGAAGATGGAGAAGCTCTATCAGTACAGTTCAGTTCATTTGCTCAGTCCTGTCTGACTATATGCAACCCCATGGACTGCAGCACGACAGGCTTCCCTGTCCATCACCAACTCCTGGAACTTACTCACACTCATGTCCTTTGAGTTGGTGATGCCATCCAACCATCTCATGTTCTGTTGTTCCCTTCTCCTCCTGCCCTCAATCTTTCCCAGCATCAGGGTCTTTTCAAATGAGTCAGTTCTTCACATTAGGTGGCCAAAGTATTGGCATTTCAGTTTCAGCATTAGTCCTTTCACGGAATATTCAGGACTGATTTCCTTTGGGATGGACTGGTTGGATCTCCTTGCAGTCCAAGAGACTCACAAGATTTTTCTCCAACACTACAGTTCAAAAGCATCAATTCTTCGGTGCTTAGATTTCTTTAGAGTCCAACTCTAACATCCATACATGACTACTGGAAAAACCATAGTTTTGACTAGATGGACCTTTGTTGGCAAATAATGTCTCTGCTTTTGAATATGCTGAGGTTGGTCATAACTTTTCTTCCAAGGAGCAAGTGTCTTTTATTTTCATGGCTGCAGTCATCATCTGTAGCAATTTTGGAACCCCCCAAAATTAAGTCTATCACAGTTTCCATTGTTTCCCCATCTATTTTCCATGAAGTGATGGGACCAGATGCCATGATCTTAGTTTTCTGAATTTTGAGTTTTAAGCCAACTTTTTCACTCTCGTCTTTCACTTTCATCAAGAGGCTCTTTAGTTCCTCTTCACTTTCTGGCATAAGTGTGGTATCATCTGCATATCTGAAGTTATTGATATTTCTCCCAGTCATCTTGGTTCCAGCTTGAGCTTCATTCAGTCCAGCATTTCTCATGATGTACTCTGCATATAAGTTAAATAAGCAGGATGACAATATACAGCCTTGATGTACTCCTTTCCTGATTTGGAACCAGTCTGTTGTTCCATGTCCATTTGTAACTGCTGCTTCTTGACCTACATACAGATTTCTCAGGAGGCAGTTCGAGTGGTCTGGTATTCCCATCTCTTGATAAATTTTCCACAGTTTGTTGTGATCCACACAGTCAAAGGCTTTGGCATAGTCAATAAAGCAGAAGTAGATGTTTTACTGGAACTCTCTCCCTTTTTTGATGACCCAGCAGATGTTGGCAATTTGATCTGTGGTTCCTCTGCCTTTTCTAAAACCAGCTAGAACATCTGGAAGTTCACGATTCACATACTGTTGAAGCCTGGCTTGGAGAATTTTGAGCATTACTTTGCTAACATGGGAGATGAGTGCAAATATGTGGTAGTCTGAACATTCTTTGGCACTGCCTTTCTTTTGGATTGGAATGAAAACTGACCTTTTCCAGTCCTGTGGACACTGCTGAGTTTTCCAAATTTGCTGGCATATTGAGTGCAGCTCTTTCACAGCATCATCCTTTAGGATTTGAAATAGCTTAACCTGAATTCCTTTACCTCCACTGGCTTTGTTCGTAGTGATGTTTCCTAAGGCCCACTTGATTTTGCATTTCAGGATGTCTGGCTCTAGGTGAGTGATCACACCATCATGGTTATCTGGGTCATGAGGATCTTTTTTGGATAGTTCTTCTGTGTATTCTTGCCACCTCTTCTTAATATCTTCTGCTTCTCTTAAGTCCATACCATTTCTGTCCTTTATTGTGCCCATCTTTGCATGAAATGTTCCCTTGGTATCTCTAATTTTCTTGAAGAGATCTCTAGGCTTTCCTATTTTATTGTTTTCCTCTATTTCTTTGCACTTGTCGCTGAGGAAAGCTTTCTTATCTCTCCTTGCTATACTTTGGAACTCTGCATTCAAATGGGCATATGTTTCCTCTTCTCCTTTGCTTTTTGCTTCTCTTCTTTTCATAGCTGTTTGTAAGGCCTCCTCAGACAACCATTTTGCCTTTTTGCATTTCTTTTTCTTGGGGATGGTCTTGATCACTGCCTCCTGTACAATATCACGAACCTCTGTCCACAGTTCTTCAGTCACTCTGTCTATCAGATCTAATCCCTTGAATCCATTTTTCACTTCCACTGTATAATCATAAGGGATTTGATTTAGATCATACCTGAATGGTCTAGTGGTTTTCCCTACTTTCTTCAATTAAAGTCTGAATTTAGCATAAGGAGTTCATGATCTGAGCCACAGTCAGCTGTTGGTCTTGTTTTTGCTGACTGCATAAAGCTTCTCCATCTTTGGCTGCAAAGAATATAATCAATCTGATTTTGGTATTAGCTATCTGGTGATGTCCATGTGTAGAGTCTTCTCTTGTGTTGTTGGAAGAGGGTGTTTGCTATGATCAGTGCGTTCTCTTGGCAAAGCTCTATTAGCCTTTGCCCTGCTTCATTCTGTACTCTAAGGCAAAATTTTCCTGTTACTTCAGCTATTTCTTGACTTCCTACTTTTGCATTTGAGTCCCCTAAAATTAAAGGGACATCTTTTTTGGGTGTTAGTTCTAGAAGGTCTTGTAGGTCTTCATAGAACTGTTAAGCTTCTTCAGCATTACTGATCAGGGCATAGACTTGAATTACTGTGATATTGAATCGTTTGCCTTGGAAATGAACAGAGATCATTCTCTCATTTTTGAGGTTGCACCCAAGTACTGCATTTATTTTGTTGACTATGAGGGCTCCATACAGTAAGCAAAAACAAGACCAAGAGCTGACTGTGGCTCAAATCATGAACTCCTTATTGCAATGTTTACACTTAAATTGAAGAAAGTAGGGGAAATCCCTAGTCCATTCAGGTATGAACTAAATCAAATCCCTTATGATTATACAGTGGAAGTGACAAATAGATTCAACAGATTAGATCTGATAGAATGCCTGAAGAACTGTGGACAGAGGTTTGTGACATTTTACAGGAGGAAGTGATCAAGACCATCCCCAAGAAAAAGAAATGCAAAAAGGCAAAATGGTTGTCTGAGGAGGCCCTACAAACAGCTGAGGAAAGAAGAGAAACTAAAGGAAAAGGAGAAAAGAAAAGATATACCCATCTGAATGCAGAGTTCCAAAGAATAGCAAGGAGAGATAAGAAAGCCTTTCTCAGTGATCAGTGCAAAGAAATAGAGGAAAACAATAGAATGGGAAAGGCTAGAGATCTCTCCAAGAAAATTAGAGATACCAAGGGAACATTTCATGCAAAGATGGGCACAATAAAGGACAGAAATGGTATGGACCTAACAGAAGCAGAAGATATTAAGAAGAGGTGGCAAGAATACACAGAAGAATTATCCAAAAAAGCTCTTCATGACCTAGATAACCATGATGGCGTGATTACTCGCCTAGAGCCAGACATCCTAGAATGTGAAGTCAAGTGGGCTTCAGGAAGCATCACTGTTAACAAAGCTAGTGGAGGTGATGGAATTCCAGTTGAGCTATTTCAAATCCTAATTATGATGCTGTGAAAGAGCTGCACTCAACATGCTAGCAAATTTGGAAAACTCGGCACTGGCCACAGGACTGGAAAAGGTCAGTTTTCATTCCAATCCCACAGAAAGGCAATGCCAATGAATGTTCAAACTACCACACAGTTACACTCAACTCACAGGCTAGCAAAGTAATGCTCAAAATTCTCCAAGCCAGGCTTCAACAGTACATGAATCAAGAACCTTCAGATGTTCAAGCTGGATTTAGAAAAGGCAGAGGAATCAGAGGTCAAATTGCAACATCTGTTGGGTCATAGAAAGAGTAAGCGAGTTCCAGAAAAATATCTGAAAGAAAGTGAAAGTGAAAGTGAAGTCACTCAGTCATGTCCGACTCTTTGCGACCCCATGGACTGCAGCCTGCCAGGCTCCTCTGTCCATGGGATTTTCCAGGCAACAATACTGGAGTGGGCTGCCATTTCCTTCTCCAGGGGATCTTCTCAACCCAGGGATCAAACCCAGGTCTCCCGCATTGTAGGCAGATGCTTTAACCATCTGAGCCACCAGGGAAGAAAAATATCTACTTCTGCTTTAATACTACACCAAAGCCTTTCACTTTGTGGATCACAACAAACTGTGGGAAATTCTTCAAGAGATGGGAGTATCAGACCACCTTACCTGCCTCCTGAGAAATCTGTATGAAGGTCAAGAAGCAACAGTTAGAACCAAATATGGAACAACTTCCTGCCTCCATTTGGGAAAGGAGTACATCAAGGCTGTATATTGTCACCCTGCTTATTTAACTCATATGCAGAGTACATCATGAGAAATGCTGGCCTGAGAGAAGAACGAGCTGGAATCAAGAATGCTGGGAGAAATATCAGTAACCTCAGATACACAGATTACACCACCCTTATAGCAGAGAGTGAAGAGGAACTAAAAAGCCTCTTGACGAAAGTGAAAGGGGAGAGTGAAAAGGCTGGCTTAAAACTCAACATTAAAAAAACTATTATCATAGCATCTGGCCCAACATTTCATGGCAAATAAATGGGGAAACAATGGAAACCATGAGAGACTTTATTACCTTGGGCTCCAAAATCATTGCAGATGGTGACTGTTGCCATAAAATTAAGACATTTTCTCCTTGGAAGAAAAGCTATACAAGCCTGGACAGCATATAAAAAAAAAACAGAAACATTATTTTGCCAAAAAAGGTCCATATAATCAAAGCTATGATTTTTCCAATAGTCATATATGGATGTGAGAGTTGAACCGTAAAGAAGGCTGAGCAATGAAGAATTGATGCTTTTGAACTGTGGTATTGGAGAAAACACTTGAGAGTCCCTTGGACTGCAAGGAGATCCAACCAATCAATCCTAAAGGAAATGAGTCCTGAATATAGAGTGGAAGGACTGATGCTGAAGCTGAAGCTGAAGCTCTAATACTTTGGCCACCTGATGCAAAGAACTGATTCATTGGACAACATCCTGACGCTGGGCAAGATTGAAGATAGGAGGAAAAGGGGACAACAGATGATGAGATGGTTGGATGACATCACCAACTCAAAGGACATGAGTTTGAGCAAGCTCCATGAGTTAGTGATGAAAACTAACTTTTTCTGTTAGTTTTAACAGTTAGGGAAAACTAACAGGGAAACCTGGTATACTGCAGTCCATAGGGTTGCAAAGAGTCAGACACAACTGAGTGACTGATTGGAACTGAACTGAACACAGACGTTCTGGGAAAATTTGAAGAGGAAGTAAGGTACTATTCATTGCAATGTTGAGACCTCCCACACTTAAGTACTCCAGCTTTAAGTTCGGCCAGGAGCAAAACAGAGTGGGAAACTTTTCTTACCAGACAGTAAGCACAAGAATCGGAATCACAATGCATAGCCTCAGAATCACAGCTCTGCTCCTCATCATTAAATTGCATTTGTAATGACCAGAGGCTCAAAGGATGTCAGCCACTTAAGAGCCATTCTTCCTCTTCAGAGCCCAGCTGTCAGAGACATGATTCCCAGCAGCCCTTGCACAGGTATCCCAGCAACAGCACCTTCCTCTGATCATTACAGACCAGCAGGGCTTCTCACCCTTTATTTCTTATTTCTTACCTGTCACTTTATTCCTCGTCTCTCTTTAGATACTCCTCCAAATGCACCCCATATCTCTGAAAATCTTGAGTTTTTTATGCCCTGCTTCCTCTCCAGAGGGCTTTCCAGAACTGCTTTTATCAGGGCTCACACCTTCTGTGCAAACACTTCTGTTGAGCCGTTCTTGTGTCATGAGTTTCCCTTCTATATTCTCTCATTCCTTTCTAATTTCTCCTCTTTCCCCCTTGCATCTGGATATTTCCTCATTCCTCAGTATATGTCCTAATCTTAACAGGAATAATTTTTCTCATAATTTTCCATCCAACAAAAGAGCTAAGTGTTTAGCTCTGTAAAGGTTTCAGGAGACACTGTTCTTTGCTTACCCAATCCCCACCACTCTCACTTTTTTAAAATTTCTAGAACAACTCTGCTTTGGTACAAGTAACCACCATGACTTCACCAAGCTATGTGCTTCAGAAGAAACTCCACTTGGGAGTCAACTCCAGTTGTTATTCTTGTTCAGTCGCTAAGTCATGTCCAATTCTTTGTGACCCCAAGGACTGCAGCATGCCAGGCTTCCCTTTCCTTTACTATCTCCCAGAGTTTGCTCAGATTCATGTTCACTGAGTTGGTGATGCTATCTAACCATCTAATTCTCTGCTCCTATCTTCTCCTCCTGCCCTCAATCTTTCCCAGCATCAGGGTCTTTTCCAATGAGTCAGCTCTTTGCATCAGGTGGACAAAGTATTGGAGCTTCAGCTTCAGCCTCAGTCCTTCCAATGAAGATTCAGGGTTGATTTCCTGTAGGACTGACAGGTTTGACCTCCTTGAAGTCCAAGGGACTCTCAAGAGTCTTCAGTAAACTCTAATTAGTGTAATCCAACTGAAATCACCTCATTCTTTTTTCCAAACATAGGCTTAGAAAAGGTACTATCTTCTGGCAAATAAAATATAAGAGGAAGTCTGCTAGAATTATGGGAAAAGGGTTTACATCTTCTTAAGACCCCAGGTGAAAGCCACCCCATTCCTCTAAATGCCATCATCATGCTTTAATAACAGTATATTAACCATCTGTTGAGATCATATTTCATCTCAGGCTCACCGATTTATAAATCTTTCATCCTCCACAATTTTGCAAGGTATGTATTATAATCCCCTGAGATTTAGAAGATATGCTGCTGCTGCTGCTGCAAAGTTGCTTCAGTCGTGTCCGACTCTGTTTGACCCCATAGACGGCAGCCCACCAGGCTCCCCTGTCCATGGGATTCTCCAGGCAAGAACACTGGAGTGAGTTGCCATTTCCTTCTCCAATGCATCAAAGTGAAAAGTGAAAGTGAAGTCATTCAGTCATGTCCTACTCTTTGAGACCCCATGGACTGCAGCCTACCAGGCTCCTCCGTCCATGGGATTTTCCAGGCAAGAGTACTGGAGTGGGGTGCCATTGCCTTCTCCTTAGAAGATATAAATTCATATAAATAACAAAGCCAGGACATTAACCCACTTCTTTTTGACCCACGGTAAATTCATTCCTTTCAATTAGAAATTTTCTTCTTTATATTTAAAAATTCTTTTAAACATGATCATAGTTATTAACTAACTGGCATTCAATGGGAAGAGAGTTTTTTATAAATAATAATAATGAATTAAAGTTATTGATTTGCTGCAGCTACTGTTCAGTTATACGTGAATAATATTTTTCTAGTTACTTTATTAGTACATTACAAAACTTGGAAAATCAAAAGCAAAAAAAGAAACTATCTTGTGTAATCTAAAAGTAATTACTATCAATATTTTCATATGTTCTACCAGTATTTTTTTGTAAATTAATTTTTTAATTTTAATTGGAGGCTAATTACTTTACAATATTGTAGTGGTTTTTGCCATACATTGACATGAATCAGCCATGGATGTACATGTGTTCCCCACACTGAACCCCCCACCCACCTCCCTCCCCACCACATCCCTCAGGGTCGTCCCAGTGCACCAGCCCTGAGCACCCTGTCTCATGCATCAAACCTGGATTGGCAATCTATTTTACATATGGTAATATACATGTTTCAATGCTATCTCTCAAATCATCCCACCCTCACCTTCTCCCACAGAGTTCAAAGGTCTGTTCTTCACATATGTGTCTCTTTTGCTGTCTCACATATAGGGTCATCATTATCATTTTTCTAAATTCCATATATATGTGTTAATATAGAGGAGTTACCCCATGTCCAAGGTCAGGGGCAGCGGCCAACAGTACCAGACTGCAACCGCACAGGAACGGCCTAGAGGAGCTACCCAGAGTCCAAGGTCGGGGCGGGGGGGTGGGGGGTGGGGGTCCGCCCAGAGGAGATAACCAGCGTCCGAGGTCAGGGGCTGCGACGAGAAGAGTTACCCGCCATCCGAGGTCAGGAGCGGCGGCTGGGAGGAGATACCCCATGCCCCAAGCCGGAGGCCAGGGACGGCGGGCGGGAGGAGCTACCCCACACCCGAGGCCAGGGGCGGTGGCCGGGAGGACCAACCCCATGTCCATGGAGCCCTGGCTGTGCACATGCAGGAGGGCCTAGAGGAGCTATCCCACGTTGAAGGTCAGGAAGGGTGGTGGTGAGGAGATACCCCTCGTCCAAGCTAAGGAGCAATGGCTGCACTTTGCTGGAGCAGCCGTGAAGAGATACCCCACGCCCAAGGTAAGAGAAACCCAAGTAAGATGGTAGGTGTTGCAAGAGGGCATCAGAGGGCAAGCACATTGAAACCATACTCACGGAAAACTAGTCAGTCTAAACACATTAGGACCACAGCCTTGTCTAACTCAATGAAACAAAGCCATGCCCATGGGGCAACCCAAAATGGGCAGGTCATGGTGGAGAGATCTGACAGAATGTGGTCCACTGGAGAAGGGAATGGCAAGACACTTCAGTATTCTTGCCTTGAGAACCCCATGAACAGTATGAAAATGCAAAATGATAGGATACTGAAAGAGAAACTCCCCAGGTCAGTAGGTGCCCAATATGCTACTGGAGATCAGTGGAGAAATAACTCCAGAAAGAATGAAGGGATGGAGCCAAAGCAAAAAGAATACCTAGCTGTGGATGTGACTGGTGATAGAAGCAAGGTCCGATGCTGTAAAGAGCAATATTGCATAGGAACCTGGAATGTCAGGTCCATGAATCAAGGCAAACTGGAACTGGTCAAACAAGAGATGGCAAGAGTGAATGTCGACATTCTAGGAATCAGCGAACTGAAATGGACTTGGAATGGGTGAGTTTAACTCAGATGACCATTATATCTACTACTGCAGGCAAGAATCCCTCAGAAGAAACGGAGTGGGCATCGTGGTCAACAAAAGAGTCCGAAATGCAGTACTTGGATGCAATCTCAAAAACGACAGAATGATTTCTGTTCATTTCCAAGGCAAACCATTCAATATCACAGTAATCCAAGTCTATGCCCCAACCAGTAACGCTGAAGAAGCTGAAGTTGAACAGTTCTATGAAGACCTACAAGACCTTTTAGAACTAACACCCAAAAAAGATGTCCTTTTCATTATAGGGGACTGGAATGCAAAAGTAGGAAATCAAGAAATACCTGGAGTAACAGGCAAATTTGGCCTTGGAATACAGAATGGAGCAGGGCAAAGACTAATAGAGTTTTGCCAAGAAAATGCACTGATCATAACAAACACCCTCTTCCAACAATGCAAGAGAAGACACTATACATGGACATTACCAGATAGTCAACACCGAAATCAGATTGATTATATTCTTTGCAGCCAAAGATGGAGAAGCTCTATACAGTCAGCAAAAACAAGACCAGGAGCTGACTGTGGCTCAGACCATGAACTCCTTATTGCCAAATTCAGACTTAAATTGAAGAAAGTAGGGAAAACCACTAGACCATTCAGGTATGACCTAAATCAAATCCCTTATGATTATACAGTGGAAATGAGAAATAGATTTAAGGGCCTAGATCTGATAGATAGAGTGCCTGATGAACTATGGAATGAGGTTTGTGACATTGTACAGGAGACAGGGATCAAGACCATCCCCATGGAAAGGAAATGCAAAAAAGCAAAATGGCTGTCTGGGGAGGCCTTACAAATAGCTGTGAAAAAAGAGAAGCAAAAAGCAAAGGAGAAAAGGAAAGATATAAACATCTGAATGCAGAGTTCCAAAGAATAGCCAGAAGAGATAAGAAAGCCTTCTTCAGCGATCAATGCAAAGAAATAGAGGAAAACAACAGACTAGGAAAGCTAGGGATCTCTTCAAGAAAATCAGGGATACCAAAGCAACATTTCATGCAAAGATGGGCACAATAAAGGACAGAAATGGTATGGACCTAACAGAAGCAGAAGATATTAAGAAGAGATGGCAAGAATACACAGAAGAACTGTACAAAAAAGATCTTCACGACCCAGATAATCACTGTGGTGTGATCACTGACCTAGAGCCAGACATCCTGGAATGTGAAGTCAAGTGGGCCTTAGAAAGAATCACTATGAACAAAGCTAGTGGAGGTGATGGAATTCCAGTTGGGCTTTTCCAAATCCTGAAAGATGATGCTGTGAAAGTGCTGCACTCAATATGCCAGCAAATTTGGAAAACTCAGCAGTGGCCACAGGACTGGAAAAGGTCAGTTTTCATTCCAATCCCAAAGAAAGGCAATGCCAAGGAATGCTCAAGCTACCACACAATTGCACTCATCTCACACGCTAGTAAAGTAATGCTCAAGATTCTCCAAGCCAGGCTTCAGCAATACGTGAACCGTGAACTTCCTGATGTTCAAGCTGGTTTTAGAAAAGGCAGAGGAACCAAAGATCAAATTGCCAACATCCGCTGGATCATGGAAAAAGCAAGAGAGTTCCAGAAAAGCATCTATTTCTGCTTTATTGACTATGCCAAAGCCTTTGACTGTGTGGATCACAAGAAACTGTGGGAAATTCTGAAAAAGATGGGAATACCAGACCACCTGATCTGCCTCTTGAGAAATCTGTATGCAGGTCAGGAAGCAACAGTTAGAACTGGACATGGAACAACAGACTGGTTCCAAATAGGAAAAGGAGTTCGTCAAGGCTGTATATTGTCATCCTACTTATTTAACTTCTATGCAGAGTACACCATGAGAAACGCTGGACTGGAAGAAACACAAGCTGGAATCAAGATTGCCGGGAGAAATATCAATAACCTCAGATATGCAGATGACACCACCCTTATGGCAGAAAGTGAAGAGGAACTCAAAAGCCTCTTGATGAAGGTGAAAGAGGAGAGTGAAAAAGTTGGCTTAAAGCTCAACATTCAGAAAACGAAGATCATGGCATCCGGTCCCATCACTTCATGGCAAATAGATGGGGAAACAGTGGAAACAGTGTCAGACTTTATTTTTTTGGGCTCCCAAATCACTACAGATGGTGACTGCAGCCATGAAATTAAAAGATGCTTACTCCTTGGAAGGAAAGTTATGACCAACCTAGATAGCATATTCAAAAGCAGAGACATTACTTTGCCAACAAAGGTTCGTCTAGTCAAGGCTATGGTTTTTCCTGTGGTCATGTATGGATGTAGTAGTTGGACTGTGAAGAAGGCTGAACGCCGAAGAATTGATGCTTTTGAACTGTGGTTTTGGAGAAGACTCTTGAGAGTCCCTTGGACTACAAGGAGATCCAAACAGTCCATTCTGAAGGAGATCAGCCCTGGGATTTCTTTGGAAGGAATGATGCTAAAGCTGAAACTCCAGTACTTTGGCCACCTCATGCGAAGAGTTGACTCATTGGAAAAGATTCTGATGCTAGGAGGGATTGGGGGCAAGAGGAGAAGGGGACGACAGAGGATGAGATGGCTGGATGGCATCACCGATTCGACGGACATGAGTCTGAGTGAACTCCAGGGGTTGGTGATGGACAGGGAGGCCTGGCGTGCTGGGATTCTTGGGGTCGCAAAGAGTCGGACAAGACTGAGCGACTGTTCTGATCTGATCTGATACTGTGTTGGTGTTTTTCTTTCTGGTTTACTTCACTCTGTATAATAGGCTCCAGTTTCATCCACCTCATTAGAACTTATTGAAATGTATTATTTTTAATAGCTGAGTAACATTCCACTCTGTATGTACCACAGCTTCCTTATCCATTCATCGGCTGATGGACATCTTGGTTGCTTCCATGTCCTAGCTATTGCAAACAGTGCTGCGATGAACACTGGGGTACTCGTGTCTCTTTCAATTCTGGTTTCCTTGGTGTGTATGCCCAGCAGTGGGATTGCTGGGTCATATGGCAATTCTATTTCCAGTTTTTTAAGGAATCTCCACACTGTTCTCCATAGTGGCTGTACTAGTTTGTGTTCCCACCAGCAGTGTAAGAGGGTTCCCTTTTCTCCACACCCTCTCCAGCATTTATTGTTTGTAGATTTTTGATAGCAGCCATTCTGACCGGTGTGAGATGGTGCCTCATTGTGGTTTTGATTTGCATTTCTCTGATAATGAGTGATGTTGAGCATCTTTTCATATGTTTGTTAGCCATCTGTATGTCTTCTTTGGAGAAATGTTTGTTTAGCTCTTTGGCCTATTTTTTTGGGTCATTTATTTTTCTGGAATTGAGCTGCAGGAGTTGCTTGTATATTTTTGATATTAGTTGTTTGTCAGTTGCTTCATTTGCTATTACTTTCTCCCATTTTGAAGGCTGTCTTTTTACCTTGCTTATAGTTTCCTTCGTTGTGCAAAAGCTTTTAAGTTTAATTAGGTCCCATTTGTTACTTTTGCTTTTATTTCCATGACTCTGGGAGGTGGGTCATAGAGGATCCTGCTGTGATTTATGTCAGAGAGTGTTTTGCCTATGTTTTCCTGTAGGAGTTTTGTAGTTTCTGGTGTTACATTTAGATCTTTAATCCATTTTGAGTTTATTTTTGTGTCTGGTGTTAGAAAGTGTTCTAGTTTCATTCTTTCACAGGTGATTGACTAGTTTTCCCAGCACCACTTGTTGAAGAGATTGTCTTTTCTCCATTGTGTATTTTTGTCTCCCTTGTCAAAGATAAGGTGTCCATAGGTGCGTGGATTTATCTCTGATCTTTCTATTTTGTTCCACTGATATATATTTCTGTCTTTGTGCCAGTGCCAGACTGTCTTGATGACTGTAGCTTTATAGTATAGTCTGAAGTCAGGCAGGTTGATCCCTCCAGTTCCATTCTTCTTTCTCAAGATTGCTTTGGCTATTTGAGGTTTTTTGTATTTCCATACAAATTGTGAAATTATTAGTTCAAGTTCTCTGAAAAATACCATAGTCTACCAGTATTTTTAAATTCAAACTTATAAGACTTAAAAATACTTTACAAATTTGATATCACATTGCATACAACATTCTGTAGCTCATTTTTTAAATTAAGCAATATATAATGAACAGCTTCCCCCACCAAAAATACTCTTCCCTAATATGATTTATCATATCCTTGTATGACATACAAATATATTTTTCTTAATTATACTATGTAGTTGGACATTTGGGTTGGTTTGTTTTTTTCCAATTTCGTAACTGCAGAAGAAGCCCAAATTGGTCCTTCTTGTTTCTATAAGATACTGAGTTGTTTTTCAGAGAAAAAAATAAAAAAAAATGCAAGTCATACAGCAAAAGCATGCACAGAGAAATTTTGACTTTGAATAATGCCAAGAACCAAAGTCTTCTCCCCACCTCCCACCCCCACCACATAATCAAAGAACTAGGACACGGCAAGAACCTAAAGACAGGAATCTTTCAGAAGCAAAGAGTTCACTGGCCAGGAAGATCATGTGCTGAAGCCCCTTAATCATACAGTAAATAACAAAGTTCCAAATCTTCCAATCAAAACACTGTCCACAAGCACTTCCATGTATCAGCCTTCCTCCTCTTATAAAAATCTGACTAAATGCCAGATGGAGAGTCTGCCGCCTTTCTCCTTGTTGGTCGACCTTGCAATAAAACTCTTTCTTTTCTCAAAACCTAGTGCTGTACTATTGGCTTCTATGGATGTTGACAAGTGGGCTCTTTGCTCGGTAACAACTTTAGCTATTATAAATAAAATGAAAATGATACTAAACATTTGTATTTGGGCTTTCCTGGTGGCTCAGCTGGTAAAGAATCTGCCTGCAATGTGGGAGACCTGGGTTCAATCCCTGTGTTGGGAAGATCCCCTGGAGAAGAGAAAGGCTAGCCACTCCAGTATTCTGGCCTGGAGAATTCCATGGACTGTATAGTCCATGCAGTCACAAAGAGTCAGATACACCTGAATGACTTTCACTCAAAACATTTGTATACACATATTTCATCCATTACTCTAACTGCTTTCTTAGTATGTGTTCTTAAAAAGAGTGGCCCAGGAATAGGTAAACCCTTTGTAACACAATGTGAAACTGCCCTCCAGAAAGATGGTTGTCTTAAGCTGCCCCTAGTGGTGTCTATGAGTTCTTCTCTCCATTCACCCTTCTCCTGAGATTTTTAAGAGATGCAAGATTCAGACAAATGAAGACAAAAAAAACATCAGTTTTATTACTGATAAAAACTGAACTGGAAGATGATGCTGAAGGTTTGCAGTCAAACTGGATTGTTATCTGATTTCTAAACCAGTCAGATTTACAGCCTCCCTCCCTGGACCAAGTGCACTTCCACAAGCTGCCCTCTGGGGTCCTGCCCAGCAAGCTGAACATATAGAAGATTAGAGGCTTCCAGAAGGTGAGCCTGCTCAGAACCAGAAAAGGGAAAGACTTTAGATGCACATTCTTGGTTCTCCAAAATACACCAAGTCACCCCTTCTCCCCTGGGAATCAGAGGACAGTGAGAGAGCTGGGAAGAAAGAAGCCAGAAGTGTTAATCAAGTTGAAGTCCTTCCATGTGTAAATATGAGTCAAAACAAATGGAGGTTCTCCCCAAATGTTTGCTAATATTCTACATGGAATTGTTCATCTTTAAAAGTAATTTTCTACCTTGATAGGGAAAAATAAGAGTCTCATTTGATTTTATTATTTTGTTTTTGTCTGGGTTTATAGGCTGAGAGTTGGACTGTGAAGAAAGCTGAGTGCCCAAGAATTGATGCTTTTGAACTGTGGTGCTGGAGAAGACTCTTGAGAGTCCCTTGAACTACAAGGAGATCCAACCAGTCCATTCTGAAGGAGATCAGTTCTGGGTATTCATTGGGAGGACTGATGCTGAAGCTGAAACTCCAATACTTTGGCCACCTCATGCGAAGAGTTGACTCATTGGAAAAGACCCTGATGCTGGTAGGGATTGGGGGCAGGAGGAGAAGGGGATGACTGAGGATGAGATGGCTGGATGGCATCACCGACTCGATGGACATGAGTTTGAGTGAACTCCAGGAGTTGGTGATGGACAGGGAGGCCTGGTGTGCTGCGATTCATGGGGTCGCAAAGAGTCGGACACGACTGAGCGACTGAAATGAATGGAACTGAACTGAATTGAGATATAATTGATGTTGTTTAGTGGCTAACTCTTTTGTGACCCCATGGACTATAGCCCACCAGTCTCCTCTGTCCATGGGATTTCTCAGACAATATTTGAGAAATATGCAGCACTGCATAAACTTAAGCTGTGTGACATAATGATTTGACTTACATACATCATGAAATGATGATGACAATAGGTTTAATGGATATCCATCTTTTCATATATGTACAACATTAATGAAATAAAAATATATATATATTTTTTTCCATGTGATGAGAAACCTTAGGAAAAAGGGTTATTTTAATGCATTCCTTTGGTTATTAGAAGGTTAACTTTTTTATTCTTTTGTGAATTTTTTATTCAAGATTTTTAACTGTGTTTATTTGGAGAGTCAGTTTTTTAAATTTATTTTTATTTTTAATTGGAGGATAATTGTTTTACAATGTTGTCTTGTTTTCTGCCATACATCAATGTAATTAGTTATAGGTGTACATCTGTTTCCTCACTCTTGAACCTCCCTTCCACTTTCCACCCCATCCCACTCCTCTAGGTTGTCACAGAGCACCAGGTTGAGCTCCCTATGTCAGGCAGTAAATTCCACCAGGCTCCTCTGTCCATGAAATTCTCCAGGCAAGAATATTGGAGTAGGTTGCCATTTCCTTCTCCAGAGGATCTTCTCGACTCAAGGATCAAACCCAGGTCTCCCACATAGCAGGCAGATTCTTTACCTTTTGAGCCACCAGGGAAGCCTAGTAAATTCCCACTGATATCTATTTTACATATGGTAATGTACATGTTTGAGTGCTACTTGGAGAGACAGTTTTGATGTTGATTTGTAATACATGATATGGAAGGATGATAATAATTTGCTATATCCTTTACCAAAATTTTCTATTTTTCATTTGCCTTTTATTTTTTAATGAAAATAGCTTTTATTCCTTTTTATTAAATTGAAAAATAACTGAAAGTATAAGAAAAAAAGTGAGAAATCTTAAGTAATTTCCCAACTTGGAGACACCTGATAAGATTTTATTGTATATTCTCCCAGATTGGATAGAAGAACATACAGACAGATGACTGGATAGAAATGGGTATGTATAAACAGGCACATATATATTTTATAAAAGTTGCATCACATTTGCTATTTTTATAGCCTGCAACATTTGTGTTACTGTCCTTACAAATTCATCTTTATACATGTGTCAGTTTTTCCTTAGGACATATTCCTAGAATGTTTATATTTTTATGTAAAGAAGTGAATTCATTTTTTTTTACAACTAAACAGTGTATGCTGTTAACCATATGCATAATTTCAATAAGGTGGAGGAGACGAGAGAGATTTTTCTCAGTTCAATTCAGTTTAGTCACTCAGTCGTGTCCTACCCTTTGCGACCCCATGGACTGCAGCACGCCAGGCCTCCCTGTCCATCACCAGCTCCCAGAATCTACCCAAACTCATGTCCATTGAGTCAGTGATGCCATCCAACCATCTCATCCTCTTTTGTCCCCTTCTCCTCCTGCCCTCAGTCTTTCCCAGCATCAGCTCAGGCTGCTGCTGCTGCTGCTGCTGCTAAGTCGCTTCAGTTGTGTCCAACTCTGTGCAACCTCATAGACGGCAGCCCACCAGACTCCTCTGTCCATGGGATTTTCCAGACAAGAGTACTGGAATGGGTTGCCATTGCCTTCTCCATACTCATGTAGAGCCACCTCCATTATCAACACCACTCAATAGTGGTACCTTTGTTACAGAGGTTGAACCTATATTATACATCACAATCACCCAAAGTCCACACTTTACCTTAGAGATAATTACTGCTATTGCACATTCTATGAGTTTGGGCAAACATATAATGACATGAATCCATCACTATAATATCATATAGAATATTTCACCATCCCCAAAATCCTCTGTGCTCTGCCTATTCATCTTTTCTTCCCTAGCAACCATTAATCTTTTTACTGTCTACATTTTTAACTTTTCCAGAGATCAAATGTGTGTGTGTTCAGTAGCTCAGCCATGTCCGGACTCTTTGTGACACCATGGACTGCAGCCTGCTAGACACCTCTGTCCATGAATTTTCCAGTCAAGAAGACTGGAGTGGGTTGCCATTTCTTAGTCCAGGGGATCTTCCTGACCCGGGGATCGAACCCAAGTCTCTTATAACTTCCGCATTGGCAGGCAGATTCTTTACCACTAGCATCACCTGAGAAGCCCATAGAGATCAAATAGTTGAAATCAAAACATCCATAGCCTTTTCAAACTGACTTCTTTCACTTAGCAATATGCATTTCAGATTCCTCTATATCTTTTCATGACTTCATAACTATTTCTTTTTATTACTAAATTCTATTCCATTGTCTGGATGTTCCACAATTTATTTGTCCATTTACCTACGAAAGGACATCTCAAGTGCTTCCAAGTTTTGGCAATTACGAACAAAGTGTCTATAAACATCCTGATGCAGATTTTTATAGAGACTTAAGTTTTCAAACTCTTTGAGTAAATACCAAGGAGAGAAATTACTAGATCTTATGACAAGAGTATGTTTAGTTTGTAAGAAACTGCCAAACTGCCTTCCAAAGTAACTATATTATTTTGCATTTGGAGCCTGGCCGGCTATAGTCCATGGAGTCCCAAAGAGTCAGACATGACTGAGCATGCACTGTGCTGTATTGTATAAGAGTTACTGTTTTTCCACATCCTCACCAGCATTAGCTGCTGTCAGTGTTCATACTGTAGCCATTCTAATAGATGCACAGCAGTATCTCATTATTTTCATTTTCCTGGTGACATATGATATGGGACATCTTTTCATATGCTTATTTGCCATTTATGTATCTTTCCTATGACATGTCTGTTAAGGTCTATGACTCATTTTTTAATCAAGTTATTTTCTTTAGTTGCTCAGTCATGTCTGACTCTTTGTGATCCATCAGACTATAGCCCACCATGCTTCCCTGTCCATGGAATTCTCCAGGCAAGAATACTGAAGTGAGTTGCCATTCCCTTCTCCAGGGGATCTTCCTGACTCAGGAATTGAACCCATGTCTCCTGCATTGACAGGAGGATTCTTTACCACTGAGCCCCCTGAGGAGCCCTTTTTAAGAGCTCTGTATATACTTTGGCTAACTGTCCTTTCCTGGAGAATCCCAGGGACGGAGGAGCCTGGTGGGCTGCCGTCTATGGGGTCACATAGAGTCGGACACAACTGACATGACTTAGCAGCAGCAACTGTCCTTTATCAGATATGGCATTTGAAAATATTTTTCTCCCAGTCTATGGCTCGTCTTCTCAT
The DNA here is from genome assembly GCF_003369695.1 of Bos indicus x Bos taurus. NCBI lineage: Eukaryota > Metazoa > Chordata > Mammalia > Artiodactyla > Bovidae > Bos > Bos indicus x Bos taurus. The sequence goes on from NC_040078.1 coordinate 79,820,338, forward strand.
TCCCTTGGCATTGTCTTTTACAAAGGCAAAATTTTCAATTTTAATGAAATCCAGCTTATCAGTGGTTTCTTTTATGGATCATATCTTTGGTGGTGTACATAAAAAGACATCACCATATCCAAGGTCATCTAGGTTTTCTCCTCTATTATCATATAAGAGATTGGAGTTTTATATTTTTGTGCTTTACATTTAGGTCTATGGTTCACTTTGAGTTAATTTTTGTGAGAGTGTAAGGTCTGTGTCTAGATTCTTTTTTTTTCTTGCATGTGGATATCATTATTTCAAGCACCGTTTATTGAAGAGACTGTCTTTACTTCACTGTATTGCTTTTGCTCTTTTATCAGGCATCAACTGGCTATATCTGTGAGGGTCTATTTCTGAGCTCTCTACTCTGTTCCATTGATCTTTTCCTGTATTCCTTTTTTTTTTTTTGGGTCTATTCATATACTGCACTGTGCTGATTATTGTGGCTTAATAGTAAGCCTTACTGATAGGTAATGTCAGTCATTCTCCTGTTATATTGTACTTCCTATTCTGGGTTGGTCAGCTATTTTACCCATAGAATTTAAGTATTAATAACTTCTTTCTCTTACAGACCAAGGCTCAGATGAACTGGAAACAGAAAGCAAAGAGGGGGAGAGGGTTGATGGAGGAAGGTAATAGATTTGATGAACATATTCTGAGAAGTCAGTTTGGCCTTAATTCATTAGCTTCCTTACCTTCTTAACAGAGACTTGCTAGTGACTTTCCATTTATTCCCACAAACACACTCTCCCTTTCATGGTTTACAGCTCACAATGTGAACACATTTCTCTTTTGGCATATAGAACAGAGCTGCTGCTGCTGCTGCTGCTAAGTCGTTTCAGTCGTGTCCGACTCTGTGCGACCCCATAGGCAGCAGCCCACCAGGCTTTCCCGTCCCTGGGATTCTCCAGGCAAGAACACTGGAGTGGGTTGCCATTTCCTTCTCCAATGCATGAAAGTGAAAAGTGAAAGGGAAGTTGCTCAGTCGTGTCCGACTCTAGCGACCCCATGGACTGCAGCCTACCAGGCTCCTCCATCCATGGGATTTTCTAGGCAAAAGTACTGGAGTGGGGTGCCACTGCCTTCTCCAAGAGAACAAAGCTAGGGAATCCCTTTTAGTTACTGGTCTCCATCGGGAATACAACATCCAAAACTTACTTCATTGAGCCTGAGACAATCACATTTGTTATTAATGGGTGTGTCATTTGCTCCTTTGGATATGAGATGATTTGTTTGGAGCTTTTTCATTTCCATAAAGTTTCCTTAGAAACATTTGCCTTGTAGAAGAATACACTTGCATGGCAAATGGGGGTTTGGAATAAAGGTCATTCAGGAGGTTTTAGCTGAATGAACCCAAATAGAATGCAACCATGATGTGCTCTATGTTAATTACATAGATAATATCTAGAAGGTAACTGATATCTTCTAGAAGGGAAACATGCAAAAACTAAAAGACCAATTTTACCTAATTCAGTTAAAAAATAAAATAGAATTCAAAATCTATTGACATTAATAGGTGAATTATTGGGGACAGATATTTATTCAGAATCTAGGAAATTTAATTGAACTCTTAATTCAAATATAAAACGTGTCCTTATTTTTTTTTAAAAGCTCCTTTTATCTTATCCTTTTGCCTTAGGTATCTCAGGGATTCTCTGCTGCACAGAACCACACGGTTAGCAGGAGATCAATAACATTCATTGAGAAGATTCAGTTTTGTCTTTTCCATTAGCACTAAGCTTTGTTTTTCTCTTATACTCTTCTGTATTTAACGTTGGGTAGATGTATTTTTTCATCTTTGGATTTTTTCCTTACTTCTGAACCACATGAAACCTCTTCTAATTACTTTCTTCTTTTTAAGTGTTCATGATTCATATCCGTAATGGAAAAATTATAAAATACAGGTAAGAAGAAACGGTGAATACATTCAAAATTCTACTACTAAAAGATAACCACTATTTCAGTATTGGTTATTCTTGACCTGTGTATCATACATTAATATATAAAATGTAAAACAAAAATGATATTTGATTCTACATATTCCTCTGTGCCTGCTTTCATTTCAACATTGTCTGTGTTGATAAATATGGACTCATATTCTAATTTTAAAAGATTCCATAAATTTTCATCATATGTATGTGATAATATAGTAAATCTTTATTGTTGAATATTAAGATTTCTTGAACTTATAAAAATGTCTTTTAAAAAATACCTTTGCATGTTTTTTTTTTTCATAAGATAGATTTCTAGAAGAGAATTACTAGATTTAAGAGTAGGAAATTTTTAAGGCTTTTGATGCCTTTTTATCAAATTATTGTTTGAAAAGGCTATGACAATTACACTTCCACCTGGATTATGTAATAGCTCTTAAATACTTACACTCCATCAATACCAAGTATTTATGTACTTATGCTAATTTACTCCTAAAGGGAATATTTTTATTACCAAAGTGGTTGCTATGGGTTAAAAGGACAAAGAAAGAGATCAATATCGTTTTTGAGAATTATGAAAGAACTATTGGTTGTTCTCCACTTACTGAACCATCATGGAGCCCCATCACAATCTCTAACTTGAATTAATATAAATGCATATTTCTAATTATTTCTGTAGCTTAAATGAAATGTATTAAGAATTGTTTGTTTTCAGCAAAGTCACTGGTAAAGCTGAGACTACTATTCATTTCAAGATCCTGCAATTATCAATCTAAAAAGCTCTAACCAAGTCCCTAAGGCTGAATACTGGCATCCTTTCCCAGTGGTTAATGAGATAAGCAACATAGAAAAGAAGCTTAAATTGAGCTGCCAGTTTAAGACATGAGATTTCTGCCATCTTCTGACTGAAACTCGACCCAGCTTTTTTGTTTCTATATAGGTGATTCTTCACCAATATTCTTCAAAATGGAGAGATTATCAGACATTTTCTTTAGCTGAATCTCTAGGTCCTTGATATAGCAAAAGGGATAAATAAAATTTTGCAGATTTTCCCATGCCCAGTTGTGATTAAAAAATAATAGTGAAAATTCCCTGGTGGTCCAGTGGCTAAGACTTCGCACTCCCAATGCCCGGGTTTGATCCCTGGTCAGGGAACTAGATCCTTCATGCCACAACTAAAGATTCTGGTGCAGCCAAATAAATAAATACATGTTAAAAATTAATTAATTTTAAAAATAATAGTAACATAATGTTAAAATGAGATCTTTTTATCTCAATTTTGGTTACATAGCAGATATCAAACTGCAAGTTCAGCCTATAAAAAGGATGAGAGAGTGGATATAAAGACAGAATTCATAGAGAAATTTCTTTGGAAAGAGTTTGGCTTTCCTGTGAAATCCCAACCTACACCACCAAATGAGAAAAGGGTTTATCTCTGTCCCCTTTAGCTACTGAAGGGGCATTCACTGGCTTCTACAAGAGGTTTCGATCAGGTATCTAAAGTTGAAGAACTGTAAGAAAGGTTGCCTTAAGCCTCATGTGAGAAAGATGAAAGTGACCTGCATGCAGAAGATAAAAGCCACTGCATTGCTCTGAGCCAGCACTCTCAGGCTGTCATGGTGAGACACAAGTGTCTGTTCTTTGTGGGCCTGATACGAACCAGACAAGGGAGAAGGCCAGGCTGGAGCTATGTTAAGCCTCTTCTGGAGGAATATCTAGAAGGGTGAAGAACTCCAATAAGGAGAATCTGCTGAAGAGACAGCTAGGAAACAAGGGACTAGGATGGCATGATGAGGAGGGGTGGAGAGAAAAAGCCAAAGCATTGCCTGCATCAAGGGAGCTGCACTGAGGCCACAGAAGTCCCCCCAAAGTGAGTCCCCTTGAAGATCATGAAGCCCTATGGCCAAGGACAGAAACAGCAGCGGCTCCTTGGTCAGGAAGTAAACAGACAGCAGAGACCCTGGAAGCTGATGGCTCATAAATTAGACAAAGTCCAACTTTTCAATTATCATATAAGTGAAAATCAATATTGGATTGGATATTTTAAACTTGTGATCCAGACTTAAAGTTAATGAGACAAAATTGTCTCTTGGGACCTGACAGAGATGGACTTTTATCAAGGAAAACGACATTATTTCCTCTCCAAAAGAAAAAAAAATTAAGAGAACAATGGCAGACTTAATGATAGTGTTGAGCCTAGGATAGCTCACCACAAAATATGTCTCAAGCACATATGGATCACATTGAATTAAAGTTACTTAAGAAATGGCTGATGCCAAAGGTACCAGTCTCTCTTCATACTACTGGCCCAAATTTTCCCTCAACACTCAGCTCAAGTCCCACCTCCCTTAGGAGAAGTCTCCGTGACATTTCCCTTTCTGGGCTTCTGTGTGGCTTTGTCTATACCCCTGAGCTGGTGTTTTGTAACTTTTAGATGCCTCTAACTAGGCACTGTCTGTTATATGACCCTCATGGCCTCTCTTAACAAGGTTGAGATCGAGGACCTTGCCTTGTTCCTCTCCATATCGTCTATAGTTACACACCCTTACTGTGTAGAACAAATTGAGAAAGAATGAAATCAACAGCCAGATGGAGAAGCATCACGGAACTTAGCTATATAGCAGGTTCCAAAAGATGGCCAAGAATTTCCCTCACAAGGGGAAGAGCTGATACTCAAAATACTGAAGCAGAGTAGACTCCCAACCAGTCAGAATGGTCACTACCTGTAATGGTTGCAAGTATTGGCTGAATGTTCTCCCTGCCTAAGGGGATACTAGTTAGGACATTAATATAGGAACATGTGCTCTTCAATTAAATAAATTGCATTGAATCATGTGGCTGTTTAACCACAGAAAAATTTTCTTTGACTCTCTGGACCCAATCTCCTCATCTATAAATAATATGTAAAAATAGTACTTTCTTCACAGTGTTAAGAAGATGAAATATTCTAGAATAGACACACAATTAGAATTATACCAAGTACATAAATGCTCAGTGAGCATTGGTTATATTTGTTAATTTCTCTGAGTTACAAGGTCAAGTCTGTGCACTCAGGATGGCAGGAGGCACCAGGCAGAGGTGAAATTTGCAGTTAGACTGTCTAAGTCTGTTTATCAGTTGACTGTTGTTGTAGCAAAACCCCTGCTAGACAGTAACAGAGGGACAGACTCCTAAACACAGGAATGAGGCTGGGAGGTCTAAGCATCTCCTGGCATTTCACACTGAGGTTTCATCCAGATACAGCAAATGCTGGGCTTAGAGCAACAGGATTTACTCCAGAATTCACCCACCAGTGAGGAAATAATATATGACAAAGTCTTTTAACCCAGACTGAGGGATGGAGTTGGGTGCTAATCTATGGAATGATGGTCATTGGTGTCTATAGCTAAGCAGAGTGGAAGAAAGGACCTTACAAAATCTGGGTGTTCAGGAGGATAGTGTTGATGGTGATAATGATGATGAAAGAATCATTTAATTACTCATTTCATCAAAACATTTTCTTGAGGGCCTACTATGATCTAGGCTCTATGCTTTACAATGAGAATCCAATAGAGAACAAGATAGACATGATCTTGCAGGTCCAGATGAATTCTGTGTTGTATGCCAAATGTATCACCCTTAAAAACATATAATGACAACATAGAAAGGTAAATGTTCCTTACGTTGAAAGGAAGCTGCTGGCTTTCACAAACTTGTTTGGCTGGTTTCCTAAAAATCAGGGTAGGAAATATTTAGATTATAAATTTTACAATCTGACTCCAAACATCTCAACCCCATGCAGCACCTAATACTCTAATACTTGTAAATCCAAATCATAAAAAGGGATTTTTTTAAAAAGTAAAAATAAAATTCTTACTCCTTGGGAGTGCTAATCATGCAGGGCAGATATGATGTGCATATATGAATAGAAATATCCATCTTAGCACATTTCATTTTTCCCCTTAGATAACTGCATATTGAATTTTTTTCTGTCCTCTAGGGTAAGTTCTAAAAGGTTCTTGAAAATAAACATTCTGTGCCCGGTACAGAAAAACTTTGTTCTCTTCTCTTTGTCTTCTGTCTGTTCATTTTTTGTAAGAAATCTTGCTTTTTAATAATGTACTCAAGGAAGGAGTGTACATTCTGCCTCCCTAAATTCTACTTTTCCAAACGGAGCCAGAAGGGTCAGAGACAGAGCAGAGGAGAGACTCCAGAGCTTCAGGCCAGTGGCACCTTCAAGAGCCAGCATGACATCCACAATTTGAATTTTGTGAAATTAAATTTGTCTACAGTGATAGATGCTTGGGAAATAGAGAATTTCGCATCAACACTGTTCAACACACACCCCCGAACCACCCCTCTCCCACACACACTTCTGTTCTTAACCCTTTAACTGGACAGAACATGAAAGATGCACACTTAATTTTAAAAAATCTTATTCTTCCTCTGGCCTCCTAATGAGCCGATCATCTCTCACACCTGAAGGAGTAAATGCCATCCTTTTCAAGCATCAGGTAGCAAACAGTTTCCCAGCAGGTGTGTGGTAGCTCAGCTTGAAACCCAGCTGGTTATCAGGTTCAAGAAAATGAAACTGGGAAAAGGAGTTCCATCTCCTGCTTTAATCAGGGACTCTCTCGGCAGCCAGCAGGCTGTCTGCATTTGTACTTACCCGTTTTCTCACTTGAAGGAAAATGGAGGGTGCTCATGAGAAGAGAATGAAAGCAACTCACAGGTGGACAGTGACCCAGCCATGTTGGGACTGTGGCTTCCCTTTATGACCTTCTGTTACACAAGGGCTTTGCTTTTTCTCATCCTAACTCTGTGAGCTTCCCTAGCCTTGGGCCCTGGTAACAGATGTGCAAATAGTTTTTAAATCCACTCTAAACATCACTGTGCCCTATGCAAAATATTTGCTTCAGAAATGTTAGATCATGATCATAAAAATAGAGGATGGGAACATGAGAAAATCCAATAGAAATATCCCAATTGTATTCATGAAAATGAAAGTCGCATCGCATCTGATTCTTTGCAACCCAGGGGCTGCAAAGAATCAAACATGACTCGAATTCTCCAGGCCAGAAACCCTGGAGTGGGTGGAATTCTCCAGGCCAGAAATACTGGAGTGGGTAGCCTTTCCCCTTCTCCAGAGGATCTTCCCAACCCAGGGATCAAACCCATCTCCTGTATTGCCGGTGGATTCTTTACCAGCTGAGCCACAGTTCAGTTCAGTTCAGTCGCTCAGTCGTGTCCGACTCTTTGCAACCCCATGAATCGCAGCACGCCAGGCCTCCCTGCCCATCACCAACTCCCAGAGTTCACTCAGACTCAGGTCCATCGAGTCAGTGATGCCATCCAGCCATCTCATCCTCTGTCATCCCCTTTTCCTCCTGCCCCTGATCCCTCCCAGCATCAGAGTCTTTTCCAATGAGTCAACTCTTCGCATGAGGTGGCCAAAGTACTGGAGTTTCAGCTTTAGCATCATTCCTTCCAAAGAAATCCCAGGGCTGATCTCCTTCAGAATGGACTGGTTGGATCTCCTTGCAGTCCAAGGGACTCTCAAGAGTCTTCTCCAACACCACAGTTCAAAAGCATCAATTCTTCTGTGCCCAGCCTTCTTCACAGTCCAATTCTCACGTCCATACACGACCACAGGAAAAACCATAGCCTTGACTAGTTGAACCTTTGTTGGCAAAGTAATGTCTCTGCTTTTCAATATTCTATCTAGGTTGGTCATAACTTTCCTTCCAAGGAGTAAGCATCTTTTAATTTCAGGGCTGCAGTCACCAACTGTAGTGATTTTGGAGCCCAGAAAAATAAAATCTGACACTGTTTCCACTGTTTCCCCATCTATTTCCCATGAAGTGATGGGACCGGATGCCATGATCTTCATTTTCTGAATGTTGAGCTTTAAGCCAACTTTTTCACTCTCCACTTTCACTTTCATCAAGAGGCTTTTGAGTTCCTCTTCACTTTCTGCCATAAGGGTGGTGTCATCTGCATATCTGAGGTTATTGATATTTCTCCCAGCAATCTTGATTCCAGTTTGTGTTTCTTCCAGTCCAGCGTTTCTCATGATGTACTCTGCATATAAGTTAAATAAGCAGGGTGATAATATACAGCCTTGACGTACTCCTTTTCCTATTTGGAACCCGTCTGTTGTTCCAGGTCCAGTTCTAACTGTTGCTTCCTGACCTGCATACACATTTCTCAAGAGGCGGGTCAGGTGGTCTGGTATTCCCATCTCTTTCAGAATTTTCCACAGTTTATTGTGATCCACACAGTCAAAGGCTTTGGCATAGTCAATAAAACAGAAATAGATGTTTTTCTGGAACTCTCCTGCTTTTTCCATGATCCAGCTGAGCCACAGGGGAAGCCCAAAAATATCGGAGTGGGTGGCCCACCCGTTCTCCAGGGGATCTTCCAGACCCAAGAATGGAATCAGGGTCACGTGCATTGGCATTGCAGGTGGATTCTTTACCACCTGAGCTATCAGGAAAGCCCTAATTGTATTCATACATTCAAACAAACCTTTGAATGTTAAATAGCTATTGAGTGATTACTGTCGGGCAGACACTGACAATCTTCACAAAAAAGAATAAAAACAATCAGAGACCTGCCCCATGGAAGTTACATTGAAATGGGAAAAATAAATCAAATGAATGTGAATTTGTAGTAGTGATCAATGCCAATAAGAAGCTCCAGGTGCCAAAGGCAGGAATTTTAGGATTTCATCTAGACTTAGAGGTCTGGAGTGGGGGTGGGGCACTTCCCTGGTGCTCAGAAGGTAAAGAATCTGCCTGCGATGACGGAGACGCAAGTTCAGTCCCCAAGAAGGGAAGATCCCCTGGAGAAGGGAATGGACATAGACAAAGAATCTAAAGGACAGAGTAGCCTAGTGGGCTACTGTCCATGAGGTCACTAAGAGTTGGATCCCACTGAGCGACTAACACACAGGGGTCTGGGAGGTCTTTTCTGGGCAAGAGCAATTGACCTGAGATCTAAAGGATAAAGAAAAATTACTAGAGGTGGAGGATGGAGGGAAGAGGAAAGTATATTTCCAACACATGAAAGAGCATGGGCAAATTTCTGAGGTCAGAAGCAACACTGTGAGAACTGAAGACCCAAGCAGGGGGACTGCTGAGGGCCAGGGGGACACAGTATGAGATAAGGCTGAAAGGCATTTGTATCCAGTGTTAAGGATTTGGGACTCAATTCTAGAAGCAAGGGAAACCACTGAAGATTTTTTTCTGAGGGTGTAGGGGGAACAGCTTTGCATTTCAGAGTGCTGTCTCTGGTTGCTACAGTGAGAATAGATTGGAGGCAATCAAGTTTTTAAAGTAGTCTAGGCCAAACAGTTGGGGGCTTGACCTACTACTGACAATACAATGGAAAAAAAGTAAGTAGAGCCTAGTTGTATTTAAGAAGTAATTGGTGTATTATTTTGATTATTCACAACTCAATTTTTATTCATTAATTCTCTAGACAAACATTTATTAAATGCATATGTGCTAGACATGGAAGAATTAGTACAATGAACAAAGATACAGATATAATTGGAAACATCCATTTAGCAGGGCAGTCGAGAGTGTGGGCTTCAGACTGCCCTGCTAAATGGATGTTTAGCATCCATTGGGCTGGTTTGAATTCTGACCACGCTTCTAAAGGGGAGCAGAATATGCAATCCCAAAATATGCCACTTTGGCATGTGGATCATTTTGTGCTGAAGGCAGTCAAGATCAGCAGAGTCAAGAAAAATGTCTACTTCTCCCATAACTCCCTAAAAGAATTTTTACTGAGGGCCTGGCTGGGAAAAAGAGCTAATACCAGAGGTTAACTTTTTAATCTGAAATAGCAGGATGGACATCTAATTACCAAACATCTGCTCATTTTATTGCACTGTGATTTTCCATCCTCCCTGCCTTAAACTCCAGGCCCCTGTTCCATTCCTTAGCTCAGGATGGCACAACTTGTGTCAACGTGCCCTTGGGTCTCACATCTTTGGGACTCTCATATATATAAAATTAAATTTACTTTTCATCTGTTAGTGTGTTGTATGTCAATATAATTATTAGACCAGCCAAAGAACCTAGAAGGGAAGAAGGGAAAATTTTTCCAGCCCTATACTTCTTACCGGCTGTGTCACCTTGAGCAAGTCAAAGATTCTGAGCAAGTTTTATAAATGGACATTAATGGAACCTACTCATAGAGTTCTCTTGAGGATAAAAATCTGCTGATACATGTCAAATTAATAATGATTGCATTCAGAAAGTTTTTAATGAATATTTTCCTGATTCACCAAACAACTGAAATATCAAAGATATATCAAAGTTGTTTTATTTACAAATGCAACACTTTTTTAAAGGATATGTGATAATAAGGTGGGTACTTGAAGAGTCCTTTCTCATTAATGGAATGAATTTACCACAAGCTAGCCTCCCTTCATTGTACTAGCTGTATTATACTTCACACATCCTATCCCAGATGTGTAAACTGTAGAGAAGACATTTGAAACATAACCTATGTCCCATAAATATCTCCTCCACATCATCTATAAATATTCTCAACACCTACCCATGCCTGTTGTGGCTGATAATAACATTATAACTTGTTCACTCAAGAGTAGCTATAGACTAAAATGCAGACTAGAGCCAGTATATTAATTTGACTGGAAAAATCTTGCTTTTGTAATATTCTTTATCATAAATAAAACCCCACTGTAGTGATCCACACTGTGAAGTATGATTCTAATGACTTTGGGTAATTCTATAATAGAGCCTACTGAAACAATGAAAAACTAGCTGGTTGAAATCAGATACATTCTGTGTTTTGAGCAAGAAATAAATGAAGATAGTGACCTTGGAAAATTTTCCACACCTTTTCTTGTTTCATTCAAAGCTTTTCAAAGGCATTCATGTATATCAAATGACCACAGAAATTTTCAGTATAAATAATACTAATTTTGAAAGCAGTTTGAAAATCCCAGGAACAATGAGACGGCCTATACTTAGTGTAGGAATGTTTATCAGGCTCAAGTTAAATAAATTCATCAGCCAATAAAACTCACATAGGAAAAAAGTCTTCCAAAGGGAACATATTTAATGCAAATACTATGTTACATAAATCTTTCATCTTCCTTACCCTTATTTTAATGACTGTTTTGGGGTTTAGTAGGGTTTGAAATGGGATCTCAAAAACAGATCACAAATTGTAACACTAATCCTATAGGAGATAAGGGTTCTACTCACAAAGGCACACTTGTGACCATCATCCAGAAATGAATGATGTCAGGGGCTTCAAATTGTTCTTAGATCCTAGCAGTTCTTTAGAACTGTCTCAGAGCTGGAGCAGGGCCAAATGAGATTAGGAATTATCCAGATGAGTACAGCAAGTCCCATCCCAATGTCATTTGTTTTATATGTTTGTCTTGAGTACAATATTTCACTTGATTTTTAAAAAATGTCTGATGCTTTTTTAAAAAATTGTTTCTAAATCACTGAATTGGACTTCTACAAAATGGAGGTGAGTGGGCCATCTGTTGTATGGCCCTAAAGCCTCAGATACTTTTTTATTACTTCTGCAAACCCATTTTTCTGTTCTTCCTCTTTGTTTCTTTTCTTTCTCTTCCTTCTCCTCCCCTTCCTTCCACTTCTTTTCTATCATAATAAATATTTATTTGGTACTTAATAGCACTGGTAAGTCTGAATTCAGGAAGGCAGTAGTGAGCACTGGTACAAAGTGAGACCTTAATTCCCTGCCTAGGAATTAAACCTAGGTAGTCTGGATGAGAACCAGAAATCCTAACCACCAGACCAGCAAAGACCAGAGGCTAGAAGCTATTTTTCCCTGGATCTTTGCCCTCAGTGAAAAATGCATTTATCAAAGAGGCATAAACTGTAAATGCAAGTACAAAGTTTATTATTAGAGACATAGCACAACAACAGGTCAGAGAGCACATAGAACAACAGTCTATTTAAGACAAAAGCAAGGATGAGATCCAAAAAGAAAGGGTGTGGCCATCCCCCCCGCCTCCCAGTGAGGAGGAGCACTGTAAAAAGGCATGTTAGTTCAGTTCAGTCGCTCAGGCATGTCTGACTTTTGCAACCTCATGGACTATGGCACGCCAGGCTTCCCTATCCATCACCAACTTCCGGAGTTTGCTCCAACTCATGTCCATCAAGTCAGTAATGTCATCCAACCATCTCATCCTCTGTCATCCCCTTCTCCTCCTGCCTTCAATCTTTCTCAGCATCATGGTCTTTTCCAATGAGTCGACTCTTCACATCAGGTGGCCAAAGTATTGGAGCTTCAGCTTCAACATCAGTAGATATTCAGTGTTGATTTCCTTTAGCATGGACTGGTTGGATCTCTTTGCAGTCCAAGGGACTCTCAAGAGTTTTATCCAACACCACAATTCAAAAGCATCAATTCTTTGGTGCTCAGCTTTCTTTGTGGTCCAACTCTCACATCCCTACATGACTATTGGAAAAACCATAGCTTTGATCAAATGGACCTTTGTTGGCAAAGTAATGCCTCTGCTTTTTAATATGTTGTCTAGGTTGGTCATAGTTTTTCTTCCAGGGAGTGAGCAGCTTTTAATTTCATGGCTGCAGTCACTTTCTGCAGTGATTTTGGAGCCCAAGAAAATAAAGTCTGTCAGTTTCCATTGTTTCCGCATCTACTTGCCATGAAATGATGAGACCGGCTGCCATGATGTTAGTTTTTTGAATGTTGAGTTTTAAGCCACTTTTTTCACCCTCCTCTTTCACCTTCATCAAGAGGCTTTTTAGTTCTTCACTTTCTGCCATAAGGGTGGTGTCATCTGCATATCTGAGGTTATTGATATTTCTCCTGGCAATCTTGATTCCAGCTTGTGCTTCATCCAGCTGGGGAATTTTGCATGATGTACTCCGTACTCTGCATATGGGCTTCCCTTGTGGCTCAGCTGGCAAAGAACCCACCTGCAATGCGGGAGACCTGGGTTTGATCCCTGGGTTGGGAAGATCACCTGGAGAAGGAAAAAGCTACCCGTTTCAGTATTCTGGCCTGGAAAATTCCATGGACTGTATAGTCCATGGGGTAGTAAAGAGTTGGACATGACTGAGTGACTTTCACTTTTACTCTGTATATAAGCTAAATAAACAGAGTGACAATATACCGCCTTGACATACTCCTTTCCCAATTTGGAAACAGTCTGTTGTTCCATGTCCAGTTCTAACTGTTGCTTCTTGACCTGCATACAGATTTTTCAGGAGGGAGGTAAGGTGGTCTGGTATTTTCAACTCTTTAAGAATTTTCTACAGTTTGCTGTGATCCACACAGTCAAAGGATTTAGCATAGTCACTGAAGCAGAAGTAAATGTTTTTCTGGAATTCTCATCCAATAGATGTTGGCAGTTTGATCTCTGATCCTCTGCCTTTTCTAAATCCAGCTTGAACATCTGGAAATTCTCAGTGAATGTATTGTTGAAGCCTCGTTTGGAGAATTTGAGCATTACTTTAGTCGCATGGGAGATGAGTGCAATTGTGCAGTAGTTTGAATATTTTTTGACATGCCTTTCTGTGGTATTGGAATGAAAACTGACCTTTTCCAGTCCTGTGGCCACTGCTGAGTTTTCCAGATTTGCTGGCATATTGAGTGCAGCACTTTCACAGCATCATCTTTTAGGATTTGAAATAGCTCAGCTAGAATTTCATCACCTCCACTAGCTTTGTTCATAGTGATGCTTCCTAAGGCCCACTTGACTTTGCTCTCCAGGATGTCTGGCTCTAGGTAAGAGAGAAACAGTTTAGTTAAGACAGAAGCAAGGCAGAGATACACACCCAAAAAGAAAGGACGTGGACATCCCCCCTTAGTGAGGAAAAGCATTTGTAAAGAGGCACTTTAGTCATTTATATAGGTCAGTTCTTCCGGGTCTGTGTATTGTTCCAGGCCAACTATCGGTTCTGGTCCCATACCCTGGGACCCTCCATTGGGTGTGCACACACCCCTCAGCCAAGATGGATCTTTAAGTGAAGCCTTCTGGGATGAACAAGACATTATTCAGGTGTTATCCCTTGACTTTTGACACACAAGGAGCCTTTCTGTGCATGTGTAGTGTCTCCCGTGTCCCAAAAGAGGGGGTAGTGGAGATCCATTAATCCTTTATTCAAACAGGGTTTTGTCCCTCTTTGTCCTTGCCATGACTATTACCTTAAGGTCTCCGCAAGAGACAAACACTGGCTGTTTACCCTGTTTCTATTGTTGCTTCCATTTCAGAGGGCTGGAGGCTGATTGTAAATGCCTTAACTGAAGCCCACCTATCTCTTGTCTAAAGAAATGCTAACTTTTGTAAGTATCCAGGCTGAAGCCCACTTCTTTGTGCCCCCATGAAATGCAAACAGGAGGCCAGTCGTAACTGTCTAACCTGGATGCCATCTATTTCCTGACTCAAGTCTTGACCGACTTTATATATTCTGTAAATATTTATCTCTGAGAATGGTTGGTGCTGAGGATTTAGTCCCTGCTGTCCTCAAAAACTCAAGGTGCAAGAGGGAGTAAAGAGCACAGAAGCAATTGTAACAGGTTGTGGTAGGCTTCCTAGGTGGCACTAGCGGTAAAGAACTGGCCTGCGCATGCAGGAGACACAAGAGACATGCATTTGATCCCTGGGTCAAGAAGATCCCCTGGGGAAGGAAATGGCAACCCACTCCAATATTCTTTATATATATATATATATATATATATATATATATATATATATCTTGTATTTTATTTATGTATTTGGCTGAACCGGGTTTTAGTTGCAGCATGTGAACTGTTAGTTTTGGCATGTGGGGTCTAGCTCCCTGACCAGGGATTGAACCCAGGCCCCTTGGATTGGGAGACAGCGTCTTAGCCATGGGACTACCAGGTAAGTTCCCACTCCAGTATTTTTGCCTGGAGAATCCCATGAACAGAGTAACCTTATGGGCTTCAGTCCTCGGGGTCACAAAGAGTTGGACACAACTGAGTGACTAACACTTTCACTTTCATATGTGGAAGAGACTCAGGAAAACTAAGTAACTCTCCAAAATGGTGGAATCCTTCACAGTAAATACCATCTTTAGGTAAAGACAAGAGAGTGTTGAGGGTGGGGAGAGTCACCTATAGATTTCTAGGAAAAAGTGTGGTAGATGAGGGTGATTGCAATGGAGATTTAAGTTGTAGTCTTCTTCATAGTAAGGGTTTCTAGAGATTTGGTCATCCTCTTCCAAGTACAGAGAGGGAGACACCCTTACAAGTGATTTCCTTGACATATGTGTTACTTACAAAAAAGCAAATTCTAGTAGGTTTTCAGAGCCCTTCCCACGTCTGCTGTTTCTCAGAAAATTATTATATTAAAAAGATTAATATGCCAAAGAAACATATTTTATGACAAATTCTATAGTAAAGAATCTGCCTACCCATGCAGGAAACTCCAGAAACATGGGCTTGATCCTTGAGTTGGGAATGGCAACCCACTCCAATATTCTTGCCTGGAAAATCCCACGGGCAGAGGAGCATGGTGGGCTACAATCCACGGGGTCGAAAAGAGTTGGACATGACCGAGCATGCACCACGATGACTACTACTCCTCTCCCA
Source organism: Bos indicus x Bos taurus (assembly GCF_003369695.1). Taxonomy (NCBI): domain Eukaryota; kingdom Metazoa; phylum Chordata; class Mammalia; order Artiodactyla; family Bovidae; genus Bos; species Bos indicus x Bos taurus. The sequence goes on from NC_040078.1 coordinate 79,835,871, forward strand.
TATATGCGTGTGCATGCTAAGTGGCGTCAGTCATGTCCAACTCTTTGAGACCCTATGGACTGTAGCTAGCCAGGCTCCTCTGTCCATGGGATTTTTCAGGCAAGAATACCAGTGAAGGAGGAAACAGACAGAACAGGTTCCATCTTGAAAACAGGACTCCATCTTGGGCCAGACTGTGGACAGTGAGCTATATACCCTGTATCTATGGAAATGACATACAAACTGGAAAACCAGACCCCTCAGATAAGGAGCCTCAGGACTTGTACCTAGACTTTCCGTTGCCTAAATGAATATGCTAATTATCTCTGTAACAGAACAAAGTTGTAAATCCCATTATGCTTATCGGGGTATGACCACAGGCCTATTGATAAATGTCCACTGTTTAACTATCTAGGCTTATGACACATGAATCATGGGTTAACTTTGATCGTATCTCTCTTTTACCTTGTCCAGACTAGTTTCAAGGAAATCGGGGAGGTGGGTTTTAGTACATACACTTAGGGTATATAAGGTTTGCACAAAAACTGGTCGGGGTCCTTGGCTAAGAGGAGACGCTGCCTTGGGTCCACCGGTGTAATAAACTGCACTCCACTATCTGCATTGTCCTTCTGAGTGAGTTTGTTTCCTGGAACGCGTGGCTACAACACTGGAGTGGGTTGTCATGCCCTCCTCCAGGAGATCTTCCCCACCTAGAGCTTGAACTGGCATTTTTTGTATATCTCCTGCATTGGCAAATGGGTTCTTTACCACTAGAGCCACTTGGGAAGCCCCACTCTCCCATATATACATGTTATTCAGCTTTTGCTTTACTTTCTCCTGTTAATCTGTCTCATGTCAATTTAATTCTTATATCAGTCAGAAGAACCTAGGAAGACAAAGGAAAATTTTTCTCCCTATTTTATTATCCAGAAATAATCATGAAACAATTTGCCTATTTCTAGATGCCATGTAGCCCAGATTTTAAAGCAATGAGTTATAAAAATCAAAATGCCTCATGGCCTACTTGTTTTCCAGAATAGAAATTAATTATGACTATTTTCCCATGTCATGATTCTTCTCTAACACATTTTTAATAGCTACATAACATTCCATATTAATTTATAAATAGCATCCTTGTTCATACATTTTTTAGCACATTGTAATTATTTCCTTTGAATAATTTCCTAGAATTAGAATTGCCAAGTTAAGGAGCATGTCCATTTTAAGGCTTTCGATGTATATGTGTTAGGGGAAACACTGACTGAAACCGCCCACCCTGGCCAGATAACAAGCCACTGGTAAGGTAACAAGCCACCACCAACTGGAAGAATTTGGGAAAGGTCAAAAGTAGACAGGAGACGACGGTCCATATATCCTCCCAGAATCCTCCTTGTTGGAATCCATCTTGGCTAAGTGATGCACACATTACCAGGAAGGACCCTGGGTCAGAGTGATTGGCTAGAGACAACCTGGAAACTAATTCCATCACCATAAAACCTGAGACTGTGAGCCATGTGGCACTGCAGTCCTCCTGATTTCCCTCACCCTCCTGCTCTCCACCCAGGGGCCCCTCCCCAATAAAGTCTCTTACTGTGTCAGCATGTGTGTCTCCTGGGACAATTCATTTCTGAGTGTTAGACAAGAGACCGTTCCTGAGCCTTGGAAGGGGTCCCCCTTCTGGCAACATATGTACAATCAAGATGTTACCAAATTGGAGTTTGGCTGCCAACTGAGAGACAAGTGTTGGTTGGAAAAGAAAGGTTGCTTTGTTCAGGGGGCCTGCAACCTCAGGAGAAGGTGGACTTGTGTCCAAGAACCAACTCTGAAGATTCTGCTCAACCATGACCGTTTCTAACAGGAGAAAGTGGAAGTTAATCACAGTTAATCATCTGGAGAGAGGTTTAGAGTCTTCACTATCTTTTACCCTGTGTGGACTGTCTTCTGGAAAAGGATATGGCACCCCGCTCCAGTACTCTTGCCTGGAAAATCCCATGGATGGAGGAGCCTGGTAAGCTACAGTCCATGGGGTCGAGAAGAGTCGGACATGACTGAGCGATTTCACTTTCACTTTCATGCATTGGAGAAAGAAATGGCAACCCACTCCAGTGTTCTTGCCTGGAGAATCCCAGGGACAGAGGAGCCTGGTGGGCTGCCATCTATGGGGTCGCACAGAGTCGGACACGACTAAAGTGACTTAGCAGCAGCAGCAGCAGACTGTCTTCTGATTGATGGTTGGTGAGATAACAGGACAGTGTTCCAGGACTTTTGTGCTTGGCCCAAATTTACCATCCTCCACTTGGGTGGGGACCTTAGTTCCTGCTGAAGTGAAAGTTGTTCAGTCGTGTCCGACTGCCGGGGACCAGCCCCAGCTGATCCAGGGTATTCGAAGGAGAGACGGCCTAGGCGACTATTTATATGCTAATTAGAAATATAAAGAATAATAGAATGAAGATAGCTCAGTAGGAAAATTCAGTGGAGAAAAGAGGCTGAGTAGCTTGGTTTACGCGGGAGACCAATAAAACTTCAAGACAAGAAGTTTGCACCACTTACGTAGGCCGCAGGCGCCCTCTCGAATAGCGGAAGGTGCCTCACCCTAGACACCTTCTCGAGTGGGTCTTAGAAGCCCAGGCATAATTAGTAAGCGTGGTGGGTTCCACGCTCCAGATGGAGACTTCAGCCAGAATGTGAAAAGAATGACATGGGGAGACCAAGCGCTGGTGAGCAAGGCCCGTAGCTTTATTTTCAACAGGGGCTTATATACCCTAAGTTACACATAGAGGATAATAGGGGATGCAAAGTCAGCAGTCTTTGATTCTTATCAAAAACCAGGGTTTCTTTCCTGCAAATTTATCATATACAAATGGTTTAGGTGATTTACACCATCTTCTGGCCAGAAGGCCTATTAACATTTTATGACTCTTGACAAGGACTTATCAACAAAGACTTATTTTCTCTAAGAGTAATTATTTTAAGGTTTGGCGCCATCTTCCAAAGATAAAATTGCATTCCTATAGGGTGGATGTGTAATGGGTTTACAACAAAGGAAAGAATTTATTACCTTAAGGGTCTAAAGTTACTAACACCAAGGCCACTACTTATTTTTTCTATATACCAACTATATTAATTAATACACATTCAAGGATACAATACGGGGGATGTGGAAACTTGGCAGCAAGTATTGGCTCATCAATGAAATCTTTTACTAGTCTTATTCTGACAGTTTCTAACTCTCTGAGAGGCTCTAAGCTATTTGAATATCTTAAGCTTCCCGTGCCTCTGGAGGCTGGGAGACTGTAAACAATAGTATGCATAGCTGCAGGAGTCCGGGTAAACTTGTCAGGCGAGTTAGAGAGCCATCTGAGGGGTTTGGATTTAAACACTCCTAATTGCCCAGGAACTTTATTAATTGGAGCTGTAAGTTAACTCTTTGACAGAGAGAGAGAGATGGTGGCAGGGGACAGCCCCCAGTAAAGTCAGAGGTGAGAGCACAAAGCAATAAAGTAGGCAGACTCTGGTTTTTTGGGGGGAAGATACTCGAGAATATCCGGGGAGACTCCCGAGGCTCGATCCTGCCTTTGCGTATGCCGAGCCTCCTTCCTCATGACCTTTGTCACGAGCGGAATGTCTCTCGCCGGCTCCCGGCATCCGACTCTGTGACCTGACCCTATGGGCTTCAGGCAACAAATACTGGAGTGAGTTGCCATTTCCTTCTCCAAGGGATCTTCCAGACCCAGGGATCAAACGGGCATCTCTTGTGTCTCCTGCATTGCAGGCAGTTTCTTTACCAGTTGAGCCATCTGGGATTATGTTGAAGAACTCAAAGATGTTGTTATGTATATCCCTTGAGGAGAAACTAGGATCATGTTTTACTGCTACACTATTGTTTTTCAATGGTTGCTCCTTTGTTTCTGCATTCCCTTCCCTTTCTTTTTCACAACTCTTTAAATGTGCCCTTTGATACTCTGGGAATATCCAGGAAGCAGAACTCTTTTTTCTGCAAGCAAGAAGTGGGAGATGCAAAAAGAATTTGTACCCAGGAGGGTCCTGCCTGGTTTCAAAGATACACCTCAGAAAAACTGTTAGAAATAGGGAACTTCCTGGGTGTCCCTTTTGGTAATAATAATGCAGACACTTGCTGGAAAGTGGAAATGTTGTGAGTGAATTCTGAATGCATACATAACTGGGGATACAGCAATTAATTCCACATCTAGTGAAAGCCAAGTTCAGTTCAGTTCAGTTCAACCGCTCAGTCATGTCCAACTCTTTGCAACCCCATGAACCATAGCACACCAGGCCTCCCTGTCCATCAGCAACCCCCAGAGTTTACCCAAACTCATGTCCATTGAGTTGGTGATGCCATCTAACCATCTTATCCTCAGTTGTCCCCTTCTCCTCCTGCCTTCAATCTGTGAAAGCCAAGAGGTGAGATAAATGATACAAATGTTTGGTGGTATTTCTGGGTCTAGTCAAGGCTATAGTTTTTCCTGTGGTCATGTATGGATGTGAGAGTTGGACTATAAAGAAAGCTGAGCACTGAAGAATTGATGCTTTGGAACTGTGGTGTTGGAGAAGACTCTTGAGAGTCCCTTGGACTGCAAGAAGATCCAACAAGTCCATTCTAAAGGAAATCAGTCCTGGGTGTTCATTGGAAGGACTGATGTTGAAACTGAAACTCCAGTACTTTGGCCACCTGATGTGAAGAGCTGACTCATTGCAAAAGACCCTGATGCTGGGAAAGATTGAGGGCAGGAGGAGAAGGGGAAGACAGAGGATGAGCTGGTTGGATGGCATCACCGACTCGATGGACATGGGTTTGGGTGGACTCCAGGAGTTGGTGATGGACCGGGAGGCCTGGCGTACTGTGGTTCATGGGGTCGCAAAGAGTCAGACACAACTGAGCAACTGAACTGAACTGAACTGAGCCGGTCCTATATACTTTTTCAGTTTTTATTGGAGAAGAGTTGATTTACAAAGTTGTGTTATTTTCTGCTATATAGCAAAATGAATCAGTTATACATATAAACATATCCACTCTTTTTTTAGATTCTTTTTCAATATAAGTCACTACAGAGTATTGAGTAGAGTTTGCTGTACTGTAGAGTATGTCCTTATTAACTATCTATTTTAGATATTGATCATGTATTTTTTTCATAAAGCAATTGTGAAATGAAAATATCTCCTGCCATATCAATAAACAAGAAATATCACAGTCATAAGCGATTTCTGGCCTCCAAAAGTGAATGACGGCTCCCAAAACTGAGATCCAACAGATGCTGCCACCGCCGCCCCAACCACAGTGATTGCTGAGGAGCTGGAGGAATGCAAGAAGCAGCCATCTGTCATTTCTTATGAATGAGGAAACAGGATTTGGCCCCTGATCGCTGAGCCACTTGTTGTGAAGAGCTGACTCACTGGAAAAAACCCTGATGCTGAGAAAGATTGAAGGCAGGAAGAGAAGGGGACGATAGAGGATGAGATGGTTGGATGGCATCACTTACTCAATGGACATGAGTTTGAGCAAACTCCAGGAGATGGTGAAGGACAGGGAAGTCTGGTGTGCTGCAATCCATGGGGTCACAAAGAAATGACTGAGCGACTGAACAACAACAAGCTGAGGTACACATGAAGGGAGTGATTTCAGTGAGCCCAAAGTCTTGCATTTGCTCATAAATAGAATGCTAAATTCTTTAACTTGATATCTAATCTTTGATGTTCAGACTTCCTGTTCCCTATGTTGCAAACTTGTATATACCCTGGCTGCCCATCCCTCTTATTTGGAGTAGTTTTCTCAGAGCTACTGAGATGCTGTCTCCTGGGCGCTCAGAGTGCTAAACATTTCCACCAAATAAAATAACCCTCTACATTCAGGTTGTGACTATATTTTTTAGTTGACACAGTATTCCTTCTATTTGGTCAATTCATTTTCGTCTCCCCCAGTCCATTCCCATTTGTGATTACAATACTGTCTGCCTTATTTCTGTTCACTGGCCACTGGTAGTATGTGTACGAAAATGAACACGAGTCCACCTTTCCCCAGGTTGCTAGTCTCCTGAACAAAGCAAACTTTCCTTTCCAGCCAACACTTATCTCTCAAGTATTGGCTTGCAAGCAGTGAGCAGCTGAACCTGAGTTTAGTAACATCAGAATTAAGTCAGTTTGGGTTTTTCAATAAAAAGCACTTTTGCAGCCCAAGGTAAATACGCAGTGAGACCATACTGGAGGTTGGAGGGATGGGAAGAATCTAATGTTTGTTAAGAATCTATAATGGGCCAGCAATTTGCCTACATACATTATTTAGTCCCTCAAATACTGTCTAGGTAATTATTGTAATTATCACTGTTTTTAAAGAACAAAATTCAACTCAAGAAGATTAAGTGACCTATTTGATCCTGCAGCAGATAACTTGGAAAGCAGGCATTTCCCCCATACCCTCTTGGATTCTAAGACCCATCCTATTCCCACTGCCTCCATGAAATGGAGACATACCCAAAGGTGAATTCCACATAAGCATACTCCAGCAGGTACTTCAGTCTTTTTCCGTTGTTCCTTCAGATACAGTCTGAACCGATGTGTTAAACACTTGGATTGAAAACAAAGGGCTGAGGAAGGAGAGGTTTGGTGCCTTGGGAAAAGCGGGGACAGAAGCAAGAAGGAACCCGGCAGAGTGTAGGTGTTTGGTTACCATTGGTTTGTTAAGTGAGATATTTAAAAGTGCAGGCCGTTTTCAAATGTTGCTTTATTCTTTTTCTTTCACCAGGATACCACCTGGTAGCCACTCATTGAGATGACAACTGAAACCAGAATATCACTTTGGGATTATGATTCAAGTCTCCTGGCTAGAGTCCTTTGTAGAACTTTAAACCAATTTTAGCCAAGACAATTCATTTGCACGAGAAACCCAGAGCTTAATGGACTTCTGGGATTGTGTGGGGGCCAGTGAGGTGGATGTTAAGATTCAGAGGTGTGAGAAGGAGATTTGCTCCTTGACACTCCTTGTGGGAGTGGGAGGAGCCTTCTGCTCTAGAGTACTTCTACTGGTTGTAGAACTGCTTTGAACTCTGACCTTAAAACAATTTGTCTTCCTGAACCCAGGGGGCTGACTTCCTTCTGAACCTTCTCTACTTCCTTGAGGAGGAAATGGAAACTCAGAAAGGGGAAGACAGGGTCACGCTAAGAGTGGGAGACAGCAAAACTCCCACATTTTACTCCGAGTGAAATCTCACTTTGAGTGTGCTCTGAGGCCTGTCACTGTTCTGATTCCTGAGGGGCTGTAATGGAATCTATGCCGTCTCCAGAGAAGTAGGACCCCCAGTGTTTTTGTGTCCTATAAGGCTGTTTTCTAGCCTTTCGAGGCCCTGAGAGCTTACTTTTGAAGAGCCCATCTTTCAAATACCAAGCACATTATAATGCCCCCACATCCCATATCACATTTAATATATATGTAAGATTTTTCAGTTCAGTGGTGAACTTTTCTTGAGAACACATTTAATTATTCATTTATTTATTTTAATTTTGCAGTTTTCTTTGTGTATTTTAAAGCCAGTATGTTTTATTCCTCAGGCCTTGATTATTTTCATAAGCTCTGGGCAAGCTAGAGCTTTTGGCTGTAGGACGATCCTACAAAATTGAACAAAGGTGTCTCCCTCTAGGCAAATGAATTTTTTAAAATGTTCACCCTTCTTGGGTTAAATGAAGGCCTTTTTTCTTACAACCAGGATTGAGCAGGTGAGCTAAGCCTCAGAGCTAAGCCTCTTTGCTAAGCTTAGCAAGGCTCCTTGCTAAGCCAAGGAGAACTGATGTTGGGTCTGAGGTTCTGTGTGGGGTGAGTTTAAAGGTTCAAGATGGGGAGGCCTGTGCTTCTCCCCACCTGGACTCCCAATCTCCTTCGGCAGACAGCCCCTCCAAAGGATATTCAGGGAGGGCTAAACTCCTCAGTCCAGCCCCAACTTTCTAATTAATAGTGTTTTTTTCTCTGCCTTTGCTGGCTTTGAATAATGAATAAGGTTAAAACCTTTAAGGATAGACTTTACACAGGATATGTCCTTGAAAAATCCATAGGCCTGGGGGTTTATTATCTTCATCATGGGTGTTAAAAGCTTATAAGTCAATACAATACGCTAAAAAAAAAAAAATGGGGAAGACGACAGGGAACTCTACCCACTACTCTGTAGTGACCTATATGGGAAAGGAATCTAAAAAGGAGTAGATATAAGTATATGCATAACTGTCAGACACGACTGAAGTGACTTAGCAGCAGCAGCCTCACTATATATGCCACATATCAATATCATACCAGTAAATTTTTTTCAATTCTTCAGCATCATGTAATTCCCAACTTATGTTTGATTTTTCCTGATATTTGAATTTTATTAACATGTTCTTAGATAGATTTTAATATAGAGAGGTTCTTCCTCTTTTGTTTTCATATCATATATCTGAAGAAAACATGACATTTGTTTTGTGAAATTGCTCACATTCTGGATCTGGCTGATGCTGACTTCATGGTACCATTTGACATCTTCCTCTATGTTCTCTCATTCTTGGTTGTGTGTGTGTGTGTGTGTGTGTTAGTCACTCACTTACTTGAGGTTAAATCTAGAGCAGAAGTCAGCAAACTGTAGGCCCAAACACAGGCCAGCTCCTGTTTTTGTAAATAACTTTGTTTTTTGGAACACAGCCATGCTCGTCTATTTATGCCTTGTCTATGACTGCATCATCAGTAGAGTTGAATAGTTGTAACAGAGACCATATTGTCTGCAAAGCTGAAAATGTCTACTATCTGGCCCTGCGGGAAAACTTTTTGTTCATTTCTGATCTAGAGGCTTGAATGAATTCAATGAATTCTCTGAATTCAAACATACTCCTATGTGCCCACAACCCACTGTGTAGCAGCAATACTAGCCCCTCATGGTGATCAGGATTCACTGTGACAACCAACACGGTAAATCTTTTATTTACTGGATGGGTTATGTGCACAAGGAGCCCAAAGTGGCAAGGTGGCAGCCACAGCCTCCAATTCAGAGATCTGTGCACAGGCATGTCATGGGAGAGGAATCTCCCACTCTTACGGAATCGGGACCTCTCACAGCAGAACTTAAGGTTGGGAGAACAAACATACCATAACCCACTTGAATCACTGGAAGGAACAAAGTCAAACCCAGTTTCATCTATTGCCATCTGGATCCATCTAGTCAAACTATTGAGGAACCATGAGAGCATGACAGGATAGAAGCCAAGATAATGTAATGTTTAAATGAAGGAAAAGTTATCAACAGAGCCGTAGGCCACCAGGCTCCTCTGTCCATGGGATTCTCCAGGCAAGAATACTGGAGTGGGCTGCCATGCCCTTCTCCAGGGGAATCTTCCCTGGAGGGACCCAGGGATTGAATCTATATCACTTACGTCTCCTGCATTGGCTGGCGGGTTCTTTACCACTAGCACAACCTGGGAAGCCCATCAACAGAGTCAAATGCTCCCAAAAGACAGAATAAAATAAGCTCTGCTTCAAAGAGTCAGTTTTCTGCCTAAGTGCCTTCAAAGATTCACTTTTCCCTACAGAGAAATAGTCATAAACATGATATAAAAATGGGACACATGAAGTTTCTTAAGGAGCAGGAACTTAGTACCAGGAGTGATCACTCAAGCACTGGCAGACTGAGAGTGTAGAGGGGAACAGGATGATAATCAGAAAGTAAGAAATGCAGGAAGCAAACCACAGTTCCTTCTTGAACTGGGGAACCTATGATGTTTCCCTTATGGCAGAAAGTGAAGAGGAACTAAAAAGCCTCTTGATGAAAGTGAAAGCGGAGAGTGAAAAAGTTGGCTTAAAGTTGAACATTCAGAAAACGAAGGTCATGACATCTAGTCCCATCACTTCATGGCAAATAGATGGGGAAACAGTGGAAACAGTGTCAGATTTTATTTTGGGGGGCTCCAAAATCACTGCAGATGGTGACTGCAGCCATGAAATTATAAGACGCTTACTCCTTGGAAGAAAAGTTAAGACCAACCTAGATAGCATATTCAAAAGCAGAGACATTACTTTGCCAACAAAGGTCCCGTCTAGTCAAGGCTATGGTTTTTCCTGTGGTCATGTATGGATGTGAGAGTTGGACTGTGAAGAAAGCTGAGTGCCGAAGAATTGATGCTTTTGAACTGTGGTGTTGGAGAAGACTCTTGAGAGTCCCTTGGACTGCAAGAAGATCCAACCAGTCCATTCTAAAGGAGATCAGCCCTGGGATTTCTTTGGAGGGAATGATGCTAAAGCTGAAACTCCAGTACTTTGGCCACCTCATGTGAAGAGTTGACTCATTGGAAAAGACTCTGATGCTGGGAGGGATTGGGGGCACGAGGAGAAGGGGACGACAGAGGATGAGATGGCTGGATGGCATCACTGACTCGATGGACGTGAATCTGAGTGAACTCTGGGAGTTGGTGATGGACAGGGAGGCCTGGCGTGCTGCAATTCATGGGGTCACAAAGAGTCGGACACAACTGAGCAACTGAACTGATGATGTTTCCAGGACCAGAGAGCTTGCAGGAGGAATTCTGAGAGCCTGGAATTTAGACTTCTTAGAGAAAGCTCTGCAAAGCTGGCACACAGACCACCAAGGAAGGAGAATCCAGCAGCGGCTTGAACTAACTATCAAGGAATTTTAAGGCTCATCTGATGAAGGACTACCGGGGCTGGTTCACTCACTGTTAAAAGCGTCACTACCCAGCAGCTGCTGGAACCCAAGGGGCATGGAAAGGCTGGAGCCAACTGCCCATGACTCTTGAGAAACAGGGACAACAGGAGACATCAACTTACTGCTTCTCTCACTCTCCAGCTCATTCTAGTGCCTCCTATTGGTAAAACCTAGTAGGAAAGCAGCTGGGATTCTAAACTGCTTTAGTCGTTCTAAACCTGCCATGTACTCTTGCAAGGCCATGCATCTGTGTAGCTGCTACCTCCGCCTGAAATGTCCCCAGCCCCTTTACCCACTCCAGCTAACAAGCTAATTCCACTCCTTACTTGCCCCTAGCCTGACGCTGTCCATCCTAGCCTTGGGCATCCCTCTACAAAACTCATTACACTGCGCTGCTTCTCTAACGGGACTCGATGCTGCTGATGGGGGTGCACTGTGTCTCACTCATGTCTACAGACCCAGTGTCAAGTTGAGTGGCTGGAACATAATCATTAAATGTGTCTGCTAAGTTACGAGTCTCTTGGGCAGCAAGGAGATCAAACCAGTCCATCCTAAAGGAAATCAACCTTGAATATTCATTGGAAGGACTGAGGCTGAAGCTGAAGTTCCAATACTTTGTCCACCTGATGCAGAGCTGATTCTGGGAAAGATTGAAGGCAGGAAGAGAATGGGATGATAGTGGATGAGAAGGTTGGATGGCATCACCGACTCAATGGACACGAGTTTGAGCAAGCTCTGGGAGATAGTGAAAGACAGGGAAGCACAGCATGCTGCAGTTCATAGGGTTGCAAAGAGTCAGAGACTGAACAACAACAAAGTTACAAGGAGGGAAGTGGGGAAGATAAGCCTGAGATTGAGTTGTTGAGGGACTTCTATGCCCAGCTTTGAAATTCAGATTGTATTTGGTTAGTACTGGGTGTCCACTGGAAAAAAAAATACACAACCTAAAACTTGAGAATTATATTTTATTTGGCAGATTTCTGAGGACTTAAGTCCAGAAGGCATCCTCTCAGATAGCTCTGAGGGGCTGCTCTAAAGAGGTAAGGGAAGAGTGAGAATATAAAGGAGATTTTGCAAAAGTGAAAACACAGGAACATAAAAAGGTTACTGTTAATTAAATAAGGCCTCTCAAGTTAATGAATATAGTGCATTTCTATGTATGGGAGGATTCAAGAGACCGGCCTCAGGCTCACTGAAATTATTCCTTTGAGGTGCACCTTAACTACTAGGGCCAGTATCCTGCCTTCCTTCATCCTTCACCCCCTCAGGGTGCAGCCTGGGGTGTCTGAAGTGGCCGATGGCTTGATGGCCACAGCATCCTTTGTTTACTGATGCGGCAGGCGACATTCTTCTTCAGTACTCCTACTTGAGAATGCTTTTGGCTGCGTGGTGAAAAATGGCCCTCGTCTTAATCAGATGGAGTGGATCAGGGCAGACTGGGAGCATGAAAGGTCTTCAGAGGCCAGTGCTACAGGGTGAGCAGAGGCTTTGGGATGGAGCAGGGAAACCACAGTGGGAAAGAGGGAAGATACGAACATCCCTGAGACAGAATCTTCAAGACTAAACACTTGTTTAGATGGGGAAAAGGGGCGAATATAGTCCTCAGATTTTATGTTTAAGTTTCTGGAAGGGTGATGGCCCTGTTTTCAGAAAGGAGAAGACGAGAACAAAAGATCTCATTGTGAGTGAGAAGTTGGGCTTGATTTCATTCATGTGGTGTTTCACTTACTAATAGGGAGAGCCTAGATTTTAGCCCCTCTCAGTTCATGTTAAACTGTATAGGTTATTAAGTCTTAAACTCTGATATTTACAACATCTCCAATGGCAAAAATAAAATCAAGTCCTTGTTGTCCCCCCCTTCTCCTCTCTCTCTTCACTTAATACTGAATGAACAATGCCTGTCTCTAGCCACTTGTTCGTGATCATTTTACCAGACAGTGGAAAGAGATGTCCTAGTGAGGACAGAACAATTCCCACAAGCAGGGAGGGCTAGGAACAGAGCAAGTGGTAGGAAATCATGGGTGAAGCAGGAATGAAAACAGGTGTTGACAGAGTGGTGCTAACTCTCTGGATTCCAGAACCAGCAACCTGACATCCAAGCCAAACTGGTGGTAACATAAGAAAGGCTGAATAACAGTCTGCTGTCTTCAAACTGCTGATGTGAGTGAGCTGCAATCAGAAAAAGGGATTGCTTTTTTTTTTTTTTTTTTTTCCCTTTCCTTTTAGTCGCTGCACTGGTTTGCCGGATCTCAGTTCCCAGACCAGGAATTGAACCTGAGCCCTGGCAATCCAGAGAAAGCTCAGAATCCTAACCACTAGACCACCAAGGAACTCCCCAGAATTGCCTTTTCTTTTCTGCTTTCCCATCTCCTGCCTGGGAGACCCGTATCCGTCCTACCCACAGCAAAATGTCCAAGGTACCCGGGTCTCTGATTAAAAAGTGTTTTTTTTTTTTTTTTTTTTGTAGGTTAAAAAATGTTACACCAGTAATAAATATTCACCTTAGGGGGAAAAAACCTATAAAATACAGTAAGGGAAAATAATAATCTCATCACCTTGTCTTGTCAAATAAGTACTGTTGATATTTGATCTTTTATTAGACATGTTACATTCTTTGTATATGTGTGAATATATGCATTCACACATTATTTCATAATGTGTCCCAGATTTTAGGTGGGAAAAAATAATAGGCAGTCTTCTAAAGTGACTAATGGATGTTTTTCAGTCCTACTGCACAATCTGGAGTCTGAGTCCCCTGCTGACCTCAACAACCCTCCCAGCTGAAGTCTTGGCATAACCAGGTCAGCTGCCTGCACTCTCTCCAGTAGTGAGTGCACCTCGAATGGGGTGAGTCTCTCTTCTATGGCAGATATTTTCAGCCAAGGGAGTCCTAAATGCCAACCAGAATGCTCCAAATTCTTGGGTCTATTTCAGGCTCTCAGTGTGCTCTAAATGGTGAGGACTACAAGGGCTATCCATTTGTTTTGTTGGGGGGTGGGAGGGGCAGGGAGAAGAAGGAAGAACTCTTACTTGGAAAATGTCCACTATGCACCAGTCAGGCACTGCTGGGTGAAGCATCTTGTATATCGGAGGTTCAGGGGACCCAGGGGAGAGGCCTGCACCTTGTTTGAAGACCAGAACATCAGACTTTGGGGAGAGGTCCTTCACTAAGAGGACTTCCCTGGTGGCTCAGTGGTAAAGAATCCACCCGGCAATGCAGGAAACGCAGGTTCAGTCCCTGGGTCAGGAAAATCCCCGGAAAAGGAAATGGCAACCCATTACAGTATTCTTGCTGGGAAATCCCGTGGACAGAGTTGCCTGGCTGGCTACAGTTCGGGGGGTCGCAAAACAGACACGACTTAGGGACTAAACAACAAACCCTTCACTCAGAGCTTTTCAGAAACACCTGATAGATAGAGACAAGCCAAGGATTTCAAAACCATCCCCTTGAGAACAGCTGCAGGGGACGGTGATGCTGCAATCACTTTGTAATGCTGGGCTGGTAATGACAGCAGAGCGAGAACCGCGTATGAAGTTTCCTTCTGCCTTCCCATAGATGAGCAGCAGGTGGCAGCAGAGCACAACTCAAATCAGGAGGGCTGTTGGCAGAATCTGGGAAAGCCAGGAGTTGGAACCATCATATATATATATTTATTGTTTGCTGTTTTTTTTGCCTCATGGATAACTTGATGAAGCCCACTGCAGTTGTTTTTCCCATGATTGTCTCCTAACTCTTTGGAGATTTGCAGTATGGGGATCCTATGTCCTCATCCACCACTATTCTAGTTTTCGCACTCCAAGACAGATCTTTCCTATGAGAATCCCACTATTTGACAATCTGTTTTCTATCTTTATATATCTTTAGGTCTGGACTCCTTTTTGTTTTTTTTTAACTCAACCACTTACTAGTTTTTAATTGGAAAAGTTACATTTATTTTCTCACGGGATTTTATCATTACAAGGATTAAAATAAGAACAAATATAAATCACCAGCACACCACCAGCCCCATGGGAAGTTCTCAGTAAGTGCCTGCTATGATGCTCTAGCTAAGACCACAGAGACGCAAAGTAAGTAAAGAGATCATCTATTACAGGGAGAGGTGCCATTTAAAATAGTTTAAAAGAGTTAGAGAAAATGATTCTAAACCAGTATTTTCCTTGTTAGTTTATTTTTAACCCCGCTGTGTAATGCAAGCATGTCAATACATCAAACTCTCTTGTTCAATGACATCCAATGAGAGTTGAATTCCCTGGTGGCTCACACAGTAAAGAATCTGCTTACAATGCAGGAGACCCAGGTTCTATCCCTGGCTTTGGAAGATCCCCTGGAGAAGGAAATGGAAACCCACTCCAGTATTCTTGCTTGGAGAATTCCATGGACAGAGGAACCTGACAGGCTACAGTCCATACAGTCCGTGGGGTCACAAAGAGTCAGACATGACTGAGCAACCAACACTAGCACCAGCAATGAGAGTTGGACCAGAAAGAAAGCTGAGCACTGAAGAACCGAAGCTTTGGAATTGTGCTGCTGGAGAAGACTCTTGAGAGTCCCTTGGACAGCAAGGAGATCAAACCAGTCAATCCTAAATGAGATCAACCTTGGATATTCATTGGAAAGACTGTTGCTGTAGCTGAAGCTCCAATACTTTGGCCACCTGATGCTAAGAGCCAAGTAACTGGAAAAGACCCTGATGCTGGGAAGGACTGAAGGCAGGAGGAGAAGGGGACACAGAGGATGAGATGGTTGAATGGCATCATCAACTCAACAGACATGAGTTTGAGCAAACTCCAGGAGATAATGAAGGACAGGGAAGCGTGGCATGCTGCAGTCCATGGGGTAGCAAAGCGTTGGACACGACTGAGTGACTGAAAAAATGACATTCAATAAAAAAGTTACCAAAGACTTACTAGGTAACACACACTATCATAGACCCTGAAGGTACAAACACAAGACATTTGATTTGTTTCTATTTTCTTGAAGATTTTATGTTGATATTCGGGACTGTAGTTTGTTTTTCTTGCAATGTCTTTTGTTTCAGTATTGGGGCATTTATAGCCTCAAAAATAAGCCAGCAAATATTACTTCCTCTTTTTAATTTTGGAAGAGATTGTGCAGAATTGGTATTATATCTGTCTTTAAGTTAGCAGAATTCATCAGTGGAAACATCTGGGCCTAGAGTTTTCTTTTGGGGACATTTTTAATGAAAAATTCCATTTCTTTAATAGATACAGAACTGGTCAGGTTAACTATTTCTTTTTGACTAAGTAATTTGTGCCTTTCAAGGAACTGGTCAAATTTATGTAAGCTGTTCAGTTCAGTTCAGTCATTCAGTTGTGTCCGACTCTTTGCAACCCCAAGGACTGCAGCACACCAGGCCTCCCTGTCCATCACCAACTCTCGGAGTTTACTCAAACTCATGTCCATTGAGTCAGTGATGCCATCCAACCATCTTATCTTCTGTCGTCCCCTTCTCCTTTTGCCTTCAATCTTTCCCAGCATTAGGGTCTTTTCCAGTGAATCAGTTATTCCCATCAGGTGGCTAAAATAGTAGAGTTTTAGCTTCAGCATCAGTCCTTCCAATGAATATTCAGGACTAATTTCCTTCAGGATGGACTGGTTGGGTCTCCTTGCTGTCAAAGGGACTCTCAAGAGTTTCCTCCAATACCACAGTTCAAAAGCATCAATTCTTTGGTGCTCAGCTTTCTTTATGGTCCAACTCTCACATCCATACATGACTACTGGAAAAATCATAGCTTTGACTAGACAGACTTTCATTGGCAAAGTAATGTCTCTGCTTTTTAATATGCTATCTAGGTGGGTCATAACTTTTCTTCCAAGGAGCAAGTGTCTTTTAATTTCATGGCTGCAGTCACCATCTGCAGTGATTTTGGAGCCCCCCAAAATAAAGTCTGTCACTGTTTCCACTGTTTCCCTGTCTATTTCCCATGAAGTGATGGGACCAGATGCTATGATCCTAGTTTTCATAATGTTGAGTTTTAAGCCAGCTTTTTCACTCTCTTCTTTCACTTTCATCAAGAGGCTCTTCAGTTCTTCTTCGCTTTCTGCCATAAGTGTCGTCTCATCTGCATATCTTAGGTTATTGATATTTCTCCTGGCAAGCTTGATTCCAGCTTGTGCTTCATCCAGCCCAGCATTTCTCATGATATACTCTGCATATAAGTTAAATAAGCAGGGTGACAATATACAACCTTGACGTACTCCTTTCCCGATTTGGAAACAGTCTATTGTTCCATGTCTGGTTCTAACTGTTTCTTCTTGACCTGCATACAGATTTCTCAGGACGCAGGTCAGGTGGTCTGGTATTCCCATCTCTTTTAGAATTTTCCATAGTTTGTTGTGATCCACACAGTCAAAGGCTTTGGCATAGTCAATAAAGCATAAGTAAATGTTTTTCTGGAACTCTGACTTTTCGATGATCCAACAGATGTTGGCAATTTGATCTCTTGTTCCTCTGCCTTTTCTAAATTCTGCTTGAATATTTGAAAGTTCATGGTTCATGTATCGCTGAGCCTGACTTGGAGAATTTTGAGCATTACTTTGCTAGAGTGTGAGATGAGTGCAATTGTGCAGTAATTTGAGCATTCTTTGGCACTGCCTTTCTTTAGGACTGGAACAAAAACTGACCTTTTCCAGTCCTGTGGCCACTGCTGAGTTTTCCAAATTTGCTGGTATATTGAGTGCAGCACTTTCACAGCATCATCTTTCAGGATTTGAAATAGCTCAACTGGAATTCCATCACTTCTACTAGCTTTATTTGTAGTTACTCTCTAAATTTTGTTTGAGTTGTGCCACTTTGATCTATTAAGCAGAGACCATGATGGGTAGAAAATAACACCAAGAAAAAGACTGACTTTGAAAAGCGCCTGTCTTGATATGTGATAAGGATTCCAATGATGCTAAAATAATGGTTAGGCTTCTAGCAGTTAAATGTGTATGTACTGAGGGGAAAAAATGATGGGTGTACAATGTTTCATGCACTGTTTTAGGCATTAAGGATATAGAATTTTTTAAACAAATTCTATACCTGTATAAGCTTGTATTTTAATGAAATATCCAGGCTATAACAAGTAAGCAATGGCACCCCACTCCGGTACTCTTGCCTGGAAAATCCCATGGACGGAGGAGCCTGGTAGGCTGCAGTCCATGGGGTCGCTAGGAGTCAGGCACGACTGAGAAACTTCACTTTCACTTTTCACTTTCATGCATTGGAGAAGGAACTGGCAACCCACTCCAGTGTTCTTGCCTGGAGAATCCCAGGCACAGAGGAGCCTGGTGGGCTGCCGTCTATGGGGTCGCACAGAGTCGGACACGACTGAAGCGACTTAGCAGCAGCAGCAGCAGCAGCAGCAGCAACAAGTAAGCAAAATAAATATTACTAAAATTTAAAGGATGATTTTTTAAAAAGAAAAATGACTTGAAAAGGCATAGCTTAGATGGTTTGGTTTTGGATGGTCTCTCTGAGGAGAGGAAATCAATCTGAGCAGAGACATTCCTGAAGTGAGGCAGGGACCCCTGAACAGGGTAGAGCATTTCGGGTTGACAGGTCCTAAGTGAGAACCAGATTGTCGATGTTCTGACAGTGTGCCTCTAATGTGTTCTTACCCAGGTTAATTTATCTGACCTCTCAATCTTGATGTATCTTCCTGTGTTCTTCTTTAGCTTTCTTTAGGAAGACCAAAAAATACTAGTACAGCTTGCTTTAACATTTCTACATTATTGCTATGCTGGAAGAAATGTGACCTTTTTCTTCAACAAAGACACTAACTACAAAGATACTTCTTTTCTGAAGAGAGAATATAAACATCTCTCTGCCTTTCCTCATCCATGCTCCCCTCTTATCCACGCTTCTCTTCGCTCCAGAAGGCTGAGATCTATGACTGCATCAACAGGGCTCCAAGCTCTCTCTCTCAGGTTGGGTTTGGCTGGTTGAAACTCTTGGAGGAAAGTGGAGGGAGGTGAGGAGAGCAATATTGAGGTGGCTATTCCCCAGCTCCCTCCCTGATGGAGGCTGCAAGGCTTCAGCTTTCTGTGTCCCTCAGTGACCCCACTGTTCCTCTCAAAGCAGCTAATTCCCTCTCTGTCTGTCTGTCTCTCTCACACACATGGTCTCTGGGGAGAACTCCAACCCCTCAGCTCTTAGGACTCAGGATGGTAACAGTTTGGCTGTTACTTTCCTGATATCCTTTTGAAAAAGGAGACCAACATCTCAGAGGAATGGATGGGTTGGAATGGATCCATTACGGGTGACCTGTTCAGCCATCTCTTGTCACACCCTCCTCAGAGGACGTGAGGGTCCTCGGGGCACTAACTGAGTCCTCATGAGGGGCACCTGCACCCTTGAAGCACTCGGTGGTGACTGTACTCTGGGAAAGAAAATGACCATGCAGTACGATGCCATGGAATTGCTTTCCTGACTTCAAAATAGATATGGGCGTGGAAGAGACCAGGAGACAGCACTTAATAAAAGCCGTGTGCAAGCATGTGTGCTAAGTGCTTTCAGTCATGTTTGACTCTTTGTGACCCTATGGACCATGGCCTGCCAGGCTCCTCTGTCCATGGGGATCCTCTAGGCAAGAATCTTGGAGTAGCTTGCCATTTCCTCCTCCAGGGGATCTTCATTACCCAGGGTTTCCTGGAGATTCTTGGGAATCTAAGAATGGTCCAATTTTGATGTTTGTCTTCTCTCTTCTATTCTTGGAAGGCTGTTTTCTCCCGTGTTTCATAATGTTGGACTGTGAATTCATGTTTGGCTGATTTAAATCTATGTAATCCCGTGGAGTCTGTGTTGAAGATGGTATCTCTTAAGCGGTTTAGAATTTGATTTTGGTGAGAATATTACATAGGACCACATGCATATTAGGGGCTTCCCAGGTGGTGCTAGTGGTAAAGAACTTGCCTGCGAATACAGGATATATAAGAGACATAATCTGATCCATGGTTCACAAAGATCCCCTGGAGGAGGGCATGGTAACCCAATTCAGTGCTCTTGCCCGGAGAATCCCATAGACAGGGAAGCCTGACAGCTTACAGTCCATAGGGTTGCAAAGAGTTAGACACAATTTAAGCAACTTAGCATGCACACACATGTATATTAACATCTTGACTTGTTGGTTCCAGACCTTGCAAAGGGTGAAAATTTCCCAAATTTGTGCGATGACAGAACTCTGGTTATAAATTGTCAGGGAAGATATCTTTCCACTCAGATCTCAGGACAAATAGATAAGGTCACTGCTATTCTCCCATTGGTGATAGCAAGATTTTATCTAATAATTTGACTAGGGGTGGAGTCCTTCAAGGAATCTGAACTTAATTCTAAATATATATCTCCCAAAGGCCTGATTGCTGGGAAAGATTGAAGGTGGGAGGAAAAGGGAACGACAGGATGAGATGGCTGGATGGCATCACTGACTCAATGGACATGAGTTTGGGCAAGCTCTGGGAGTTGGTGATGGACAGAGAAGCCTGGCATGCTGCAGTCCATGGGGTCGCTAAGAGTCAGACATGACTGACGACTGAACTGAACTGAATAGAAAGAAAGAAAGTGAAGTCGCTCAGTTGTGTCCGACTCTTTGCGACCCCATGGACTGTAGCCTACCAGCTTCCTCCATCCATGGGATTTTCCAGGCAAGAATACTGGAGTGGGTTGCCATTTCCTTCTCCGAGATCTTCCTGATGCAGGGGTTGAACCCAGGTCTCCTGCATTATAGACAGACACTTTACCATCTGAACCACCAACTGAATAAAGGCCTGTTATCTCATTTGCCCCTAAGAAGGTACTGAAGCCCAAGCTCCTGTGTTACTTCGACCAGCAAATAGTACAGAGAATCAGCAACAGAAGTTTAGGGGCTTATGGCTCTGGTTTTCAGTTCCTATTTGTTTTAAGCCCATGAAAATATGCTTTCATTTTTGTGGGATTAGTCATACATTTTAAAAGATATTTATCATAGTTAATGAGCATTTCTAGTTTTTTTTTTAATAAGAGAAACTTCCAACTTATTTCACCCACCCTAAAGATGAGGCAAGATCTCTTTCTGTATGATTAGAAAATAATCTCTAATATTAACCCTCTAAGCTATGACTCTTTGCACATAGCACTTTATCCCCACCAACAAGGCATTACTGTTTTGGATGAAGTTCAGGCTTCCCAGACTCTGGTTTTGGCCACAGTCTTTAAAATAAAATTTTTTTATTTAGAAAGTCAAAGCTGAAATGTAACCTCTTCATCTGAGCAATATATATCTTTCTGATTCCCTGGACTAATGAACTTTAGACATAACTTAGTTTTAATAAGTACATGGCTGTGGAATAAAGAATTCAGGAAATTACTGCGAAGAAAAGGTATGTTAGGTTCACAATGTGCTAGCTAGTAAGATTATTAGCCAGCATCTTCTGGCTTTAAAAAGCATCTTCTTTTTAAACTATGTTTCTCTTTCAACATTTTATTATAAAAATTTCAAATAGAAAGTTAAAAAAATGATAAAATGCACACAAATCCACCAGTGCTTCCCTGGTGGCTCAGCAGTAAAAATCTGCCTGCAGTGCAGTAAAAGCAGGTCTATGGGTTTGATCCCTGGGTTGGGAAGATCCCCTGCAGAAGGAAATGGCAACCCACTCCAGTATTCTTGCCTGGAAAATTCCATGGACAGAGAAGCCTGGCAGGCTATAATCCATGGGGTCACAAGAGTAGGACATGACTGAGCAACTAAGCCACTACCACCACCTAGATTCAATAATTGTTTACATTTTTCTACATTTTAAATGATATGTATGCCTAAGGAGACTATATACATGTATGCATGGTTTTAGAAAAGGCAGAGGAACCAGAGATCAAATTGCCAACATCCGTTGGATCATCGAAAAAGCAAGAGAGTTCCAGAAAAACATCTATTTCTGCTTTATTGACTATGCCAAAGTCTTTGACTGTGTGGATCACAATAAAGTGTGGAAAATTCTGAAAGAGAAGGGAATACCAAACCATCTGACCTGCCTCTTGAGAAACCTATATGCAGGTCAGGAAGCAACAGTTAGAACTGGACATGGAACAACAGACTGGTTCCAAATAGGAAAAGGAGTACGTCAAGGCTGTATATTGTCACCCTGCTTATTTAACTTCTATGCAGAGTACATCATGAGAAACGCTGGGCTGAAAGAAGCACAAGCTGGAATCAAGATTGGCAGGAGAAATATCAATAACCTCAGATATGCAGATGACACCACCCTTATGGCAGAGAGTGAAGAGGAACTAAAAAGCCTCTTGATGAAAGTGAAAGTGGAGAGTGAAAAAGTTGGCTTAAAACTCAACATTCAGAAAACTAAGATCATGGCATCCAGTCCCATCACTTCATGGCAAATAGATGGGGAAACAGTGGAAACAGTGGCTGACTTTATTTTTCTGTGCTCCAAAATCACAAAATCAGATGGTGACTGCAGCCATGAAATTAAAAGATGCTTACTCCTTGGAAGGAAAGTTATGACCAACCTAGATAGCATATTCAAAAGCAGAGATATTACTTTGCCAACAAAGGTCTGTCTAGTCAAGGCTATGGTTTTTCCTGTGGTCATGTATGGATGTGAGAGTTGGACTGTGAAGAAAGCTGAGCACCGAAGACTTGATGCTTTTGAACTGTGGTGTTGGAGAAGACTCTTGAGAGTCCCTTGGACTGCAAGGAGATCCAACCAGTCCATCCTAAAGGAGATCAGTCCTGGGTGTCCATTGGAAGGACTGATGCTAAAGCTGAAACTCTAGTACTCATGTGAAGTGTTGACTCATTGGAAAAGACCCTGATGCTGGGAGGGATTGGGGGGAGGAGAAAAAGGGGATGACAGGGGATGAGATGGCTGGATGGCATCACCAACTCGATGGACATGAGTTTGAGTGAACTCCAGGAGTTGGTGATGGGCAGGGAGGCCTGGCGTGCTGTGATTCACGGGGTCACAAAGAGTTGGACATGACTGAGCAACTGAACTGAACTTAACTGATACATATATATGCAATCATTTGAAAGTAAGTTGTAGTCATTTTGACATTTCATCCTTAAACTGTCAATATACCTCTTCTGAGAGTGAAGACATTTTCCTACATAACCTAAGAACACTGAACAATAAGTCCCAGATATCATCTAATTTCCAGTCCATTTGTAAATGTCCAGGTGTGTATTATAGCTTTATCTCCACCTTTAACAGTTCTAAGTAGAGAGAACACCCTTGGTTGATATTGGATGTTTTTAGAATAGCAAAGCTTTGGAAGAAAGGAATGGCTACATCATTATTTGACTACAAAAAACCCTTGGAAAAAAGGATTTAATCCAAGTGTTTTGCATTTTTCAATGTTCTGAGAATATTAAAGCTGAAAGAGTCACTTTATCACCTCAGTTTTTCAAATCTAATACAATGCTCCCAAGCTCGACAAATTAGTATATGCTATAATCTTTCCTACTTAGAATTTTAGTTCATCCCAACTGTATGTAGCCTTTTTAATCTTTGCAGAATTGGTGTTATTATACAAAATGAATAGTTATACTTTCCATTTAGGATTTAGAAACTACCTGCACTAGTCACTTTAGACAGGGCATGGACACTGCATCGGCCTCTCTGTTTCCCAGCCGTGAGTCATAATACTCACCTAGGTAGCCAGCTCCTAAGGTAGACACCAGAGGTGCAAGTGAGTTGTCTAGAAAGCTGATGCAAACCCCAGCTGGAATAAAGCAGACAACATGAACCTACAAAAACACCATCTCAGCCTGATTCACATGAAGTCATTCAGAGCTACACTGTAGCTCCAGCTAACATTTTGCCATTACTATAAAGCTAAAGCCTTCATTTTTCAACTTGCAAATTCCTTGGCATATGCCTCCTGGTGGTTAAAATGAAAGCCTTTTGCTGGGTAAGATTTCAAAAGTAATGATCATAATACATAATTCAGTGATATATAATACATTAGCTATTTGAGATAAGATTAACATTACATGTCTGTAAGGAATTTTTATTTTTAGAAAACTAACTTTCTCCTATGGAATTTTTCAGAATCATATATTTTTCCAGGTTTAAGTGTGCATATTTCTGATGAAGTTAAGGATAAAATGGCTGACCTGTATTTCTATACTTTCAGGTACTACACAGCGTCAATGTCTTCCTTCCAGGCCTGATTATCCTCTCTAAATATTCTCTCCCTTCTGCTATGCTATACTCCCTATAACACCTCTGCTAATGCCCTTATTCTCCAGCAGGCCTGGCCTACACACCTGATGCAGCTATTCAGTCCAGCTGTACATCTCAGCTGGGAGCAGTCTCTCTGCTCAGTTTTCATGACCAGAGCATGCAGGGCAGAAAGCCTTGTACCAGACAGTGCTGAGCACATGTTGTTGAAGTTACTGAAAGGAGACTATTTAGGGAATTTGAGTCAGTCAATTTGCTGCAAGTACTCTAATGGGCCAGTTGCCCTGGAGAAATTAATGGACAGTTGCCCTAGAGAAACTAACGAACATTTCTCACTTCAAGTGCCCTAGACTGCAGACCCACACCTCCCAGCTTAGAAAGAATAACTGCCTGCTGTGCACCTGTCTTCCACTTCACCAAGCTTTCATTTCCTTTCAGCATTTTCTTATTTAAATAACCTCATTTGTTAGATACAGTCATCCTTTCACTTGACGTTTCAATGATATTAGGAAGTGTAAAAGGTGTGATAATGTTATGCATAAGTGAGTAGAGAGCTTTAGTGTGCACAGCATTCAAAGTGACCTTCTACTTTTAAGCCTTGTCCCATCCCTGCCCCAGGGAAGAAGCAACAGGTAATTCTTTTCACACTGATACCCAATGATTGTATCAGTGGTGGGCACATAACTAAATGCAACACGCATACAGGCACAAAGGACTGCCTAATAGGACTGCTGGAAACTAGTAAACCAGTCAAACTGTCACTCTGTTATTCAGACAGTGGAATACAGAGAAGAGTGTATTCATAAAAAGAGGTATCTGAAAGACAACCTGCTCCATTGTTGGGACAAAGATCATGAAATAAGCATCCCCTGGAGCTGCCTTGTCTCTGACAGGCTTCCAGTTCCAGTGCCAGCACCAATCTCAAGCAGAAGTAGTTGACTACATAGGTGGTTGCTCAGGGATCATCAGTGGGAAATAAAAAGAGGCAGGCTTAGAGGCCAGGGACTCAGTCCTCAGGTGACTAAGAGTGTAATTTTTCAAAATTAAATCTAAAGTATCTCCATTCATTCAAACAGCACCAATTTGGCAAAGATGAAAGATTTTACACTCAGTTGGAGCAAACTAAAGAAGTAAGTAGGAAAGATTCTTTCTTTTTCAAATTGGAGGATAATTGCTCTATGATGTTGTGTTAGTTTCTGCTGGACAACAACGTGAATCTGCTATAAGTATGAATTTATCTCCTCCCTCATGAGCCTCCGTCCCACCGCCCCCATCCTGCCTTTCTAGGTCAACACAGAACTCCAAGCTGAGCTCCCTGTGCTATACAGCAACTTCCCACTACCTCTCTATTTTATATCTGCTAGTGTAAATATGTCAGTGGTACTCTCTGAATTCATCCCACCTTCTCCTTCCCCTCACCCCATGTCCACAACTCTTCTATGTCTGCATCTCTATTTCTGCCCTGAAAATAGGTTCATCGGTACCATTTTTCTAGATTCCATATCTATGCACTAACATAAAATATTTGTTTTTCTCTTTCTGACTTACTTCACTCTGTATGATGGACTCTAGGTTCATCCACCTCACTACAAATGACTCGGAAAGATTCTTACATATAAAAACTTCTTGAGTATGGGAGATTTACATTAGGTCTGAAATAGTAAGTTTTATAAAGTGATTCTTTTGCAGTTCCAGTATCCCAGAATAATTGGAAAACATGCCATAGAAGATCTATCTGGCTAAGGTTATTTCCTTTTAAAATGAATACTTGTCTCCTTAAATTCACATAACTATTCTTTGAAATCAAAAAGCTTTTCCCACTCAGATATAAAACACTTTAAAGTAATCAGATGGAGTCTAAAACCACATAAAGTATTATATAAAGTGGAAGTGGGGATTCTGTTTTGAACAGGAGGGTAGACTAGAGAGTCTCGAACAAATAGACACTCCCCCACACACAAGACATCTAATGCTGGACAAAAATTAATGAAATCTTCAAGGTATAAAAGGGTTTCCCAGGTGGCATGAGTGGTTAAAAAAACCTGCCTGCCACTGCAGGAGACATATATACATACATGGGCTTCCCTAGTGGCTCAACTAGTAATAAAAACACTTGCCAATGCAGGAGACACAAGAGACACAAGTTTGATCCCTGGATCAGGAAGATCCACTGGAGAAGGAAATGGCAATCCACTCCAGTATTCTTGCCTGGAAAATTCCATGGACATAGGAGCCTAGTGGAGTTCAGTCCATGAGGTCACAAAGAGTCAGATACAATTGAGCACACACGTGTGCATCCATGCACACACATACACACACACCCCAACCCTTGCATTGAAAAAGCTCAGTGAATACCAACCTGGACAAGTAAAAAAGAAAGCACATCTAAACCCATAATAGTCAAACTTCTAAAAACAAAAGACAATGAGAACAATCTTAAAAGCAAGCAAACAAACAAAAAGACATATTACTTTAAGAGAAATAACAATTTAAATGACAGCTAACTTCTCAACAACAGCCATGCATACCAGAAGACAGCAAAATGACAACTTACAAAGATGTAAAATACGGCCAACTTGGAATTCAATAGTCAGAAAAAATATCTATTAAAATTGAAGATAAAATATAGACCTTCCCAAACAACACCTTGTCACAATTGATCCACAGTACAATAAAGTTCTTTAGGATGAAGGAAAATTATGCCAGATGGAAACAGAAAGAAGAAAGAAGTAATAAACAAACACTGCTGCTGCTGCTGCTAAGTCACTTCAGTCGTGCCCGACTCTGTGCGACCCCATAGACGGCAGCCCACCAGGCTCCCTCATCCCTGGGATTCTCCAGGCAAGAACACTGGAGTGGGTTGCCATTTCCTTCTCCAATGCATGAAAGTGAAAAGTGAAAGTGAAGTCGTTCAGTCGTGTACGACCCTCAGCGACTCCATGGACTGCAGCCTACCAGGCTCCTCCATCCATGGGAGTTTCCAGGCAAGAGTACTGGAGTGGAGTGCCATTGCCTTCTCCAAACAAACACTACAAAGAGGAAATTTAAAAGATGAGGTACTGCCTAAGGCGTCAATATAACAATATTTTAGATATTTATGAAATACACAGAAATAAAATGTATGACAAAATAACAAAAAAAGTAGGAGAGGGATTTGTAAATCATTACACATTAAAGAAGTACAAACTAAAACCATTACACAACCATCAGAATGGCTAAAATTAAAACCTGATGATACCAATGTTGACTAAGGAATTGGTATATGAAGCACCAGAAGAGCAATGTAAATTTTTCCAACCATTATTTGGCAGCGTGTATTCTATTTTACTCAGCTTTTACTCAGGGGAAAATGTGTGAAAATTCATTCAGCTCACAGTGAAGATGTGTATTTTACAGTACATAAATCATATTTCAATTATGAACATTTAGATCCCATGTATGAAAAAATGATTAGAAAGCAATAAAATTACAACAATAGAAAATTAAGCAATGAATAGGAAGGTAGAGAAAAACAAATGGCTTATAAACATGAACATATGCTCAATGTCATTCATCAAGTTAAAATTAAAATAGCAAAAAGGTACTTCAGACATTTACAGCTGGTTTCTTACACTTGTAACCAAGAGTCTTAACAGTATATTTGAAAAAGTATGCCAAGATATAATTACGTATAAGAATGCTCACTTCAGGGGCTTTGCTGGTGGTCCAGTGATTGAGAGTCTGCCTTGTAACGCAGGGGTGCAGGTTCAATCCCTGGTTGGGGAACTAAGACCTCACATGCCATGGAGCAACTAAGACCCCACACAGACAAATAAATACATCTTTTTTTTTTTTTTTAAAGAATGCTCACTTCAATGTTGCCCCCAAAAGTAAAAGAAACAACCTAAATGTTCACCAGTTTTGAACTGTTTACTTAAATAACTGTATTTTGATATAATGGAATACTACACAAACATTAAAATAATGAAGTATGTTTGAGCTTATATGGAAATATCACCAAGAAATATTAAGGAAAAGGGTAATTTTATAACAGCATGCAGAATATGATCCCAATTATATAAAATTTAGAAGTATGTGGTATAATAATAACAGGTTATTTTGAGGAATAGAAAATAAAGATTGAGAGTGGAAGGAGACAACACTTTTTATTTTATATTTCTCGGTACTGCTTGAAATTTTTTGTATGTGTTGGTTTTATTTACATTTTAAAATTAAGCAAGAAAGAGAACATATATGAATAGTAGCCCAAATACCAGCCCCAAAACTCAAATTGCCAGAAAGCTAAGTGATGAAACTAATGTTACAGATCACTGTACATTAAGACTTCTTAAGGAAATAGAAAGTCAAAGTAAAGAGCTCTTGCTGCTTAAAATGAGTAATTTTTCATGTAAGTGCTATAACGCCAGCAAGAATTTGGTGTGGGGGATATATCGAGAATACAGAGAGAATAACCATAGAGAGAGATGCTTGGATCTGAAATGTTTTCAAATCCCTAAAGGCAAAGCATGTTTGTAAGAATTTTAAAAACACAAATGCTAACAATGAATAAAAATAAATATATTACCTATTCACATAAACTACAAGGATTATTTCTTCATGTTTTCCAAATTTTGCTGAAAGTAGTAATCACATAATAGATAAAATAACCCTAAAATAACTTAAGTCATAAGAATTCTATTTTCACTTTCCATTTTTCATATTTGATCTCACATCAATTTCAACACTATGATTCACAGTGATGAAAAATTCACAGTCATCATAATTTACACTTTTTTTAATGAATTTAGGGACAAAAAGGTGAAATAGGGCAATTAAATTGTATAGAACAACTGGTGATGCATATCTCAGCACTTATGTTTATAACATTAACATACCAACTGTGAATAAAGAGAAAGTGTTAACTGCGTGCCAAATACACAATGACAAATTTTACAAGTACAATATCTACAATATAAGTATTGCACTATAAAATTAAATATCTCCCAAATTATTTCTCAGTTCAGACATTTTGAATGGACATGTTATCTAAAATATCCTATCAAAGATCCCGACAAAATTAAATTTAATGCCATACATCTTAAGTATATTTAATTTTGAAAAACAGACATCAGCATCTTTCCACAATAAATATTGATTGATAAACTTTGTATAAAAATAATTCATTCAATATAAAAACCCATGGAAACCATTTCTTGATGTTCATACAAATGTATGCAACAATATTTCAGTTTTAATTCAGTCTTGTGTGTTTTAAGCTGCTTGCCCAACATCATAATGAGGTGTAGGAACACTTTTTTGTTTTAAACAATTGTTCAAGATGGAGTAAAACTACTGACTTACCTAGTTTCCTTTTACAAACAGTTCTTCATATTTTTGGTGACTATGTTTAATTTTTTTCTCCAATGTGCTTCTTCTCATCATAATAGAGTGGACAATTTTAATCTTGTGTTTTAAAATTTGAGAATGTTTTTCTCAATAGTAAATACTTTAAAAGAGTCTGTAACTATCAAGATGACCTTTGAAAGATGACATGTAGAGCATGTATCTTTTAAAAACTACAGGAGATAATCTGAAAAGGTCTTTTTTTTCAGCCATGTCTACGTGACATATGGTTGCAATATGTCTCAATTCATTTAGCATGTTGGCAAATCCCACATGAGCCCTGTGGACACAACTCTTACTGCCTCATCTCTATACTGTGCAACCAAAGTAACTTTGGATCTGGTATCAATTTGTGGAGGAAATTTACCTTCCCATTCAACTTTTGAGAAGTTAAAATGAATATTCCTAAGAGAATATGACCGTATGTTTGATATTTGGAAAGAGGGAGTTGATTTTATTGGAAATGAATAAGAGGAGGTAGAATAATGTCATGCTTACTGTCATAAAACATTATTCTCAGTCCAGGATCGCCCACTGGTTTGGGAATTTCATCCAAGTCTTTTTACTACTGGAGACTAGATTTAAAAATTAAAGACCTCTGTCCCTATTCCTCTTGCCACCATGTAACCTCTAAATGGGAACAGAGGGCTCCAATAGGAGGCCTGGATGTGAGAGTTGGACTGTGAAGAAAGCTGAGCGCCGAAGAATTGATGCTTTTGAACTGTGGTGTTGGAGAAGACTCTTGAGAGTCCCTTGGACTGCAAAGAGATCCAACCAGTCCATTCTGAAGGAGATCAGCCCTGGGATTTCTTTGGACGGACTGATGCTAAAGCTGAAACTCCAGTTCTTTGGCCATCTCATGCGAAGAGTTGACTCATTGGAAAAGACTGATGCTGGGAGGGATTGGGGGCACGAGGAGAAGGGCACGACAGAGGATGAGATGGCTGGATGGCATCACCAACTCGATGGACATAAATTTGGGTGAACTCTGGGAGTTGGTGATGGACAGGGAGGCCTGGCGTGCTGCGATTCATGGGGTCACAAAGAGCTGGACACAACTGAGCGACTGAACTGAACTGAACTGAACTGAACTGAACTCATACCAATTGGGGCTTCCCAGGTGGTAATAATGGTAAAGAACCCACCTGCCAATGCAGGAGACATAAGAGACACAGGGTTGGGAAGATTCCCTGGAGAAGGAAATGGCAACCCACTCCAGTATTCTTGCCTGGATAATTGCATGGACAGAGGAACCTGGAAGGCTACAGTCCATGGGGTCACACAGAGTCGGACACGACTGAAGTGACTTAGCCCTCACTCATAGTCACTGGGCTTCCCAGGTGGCGCTAGTGATAAAGAACCTGCCTGTCAATGCTGGAGACTCAGGTTTGATCCCCGGGTCAGAAAGAGCCCCTGGAGAAAGAAATGGCAACCTGCTCCAGGATTCTTGCCTAGAGAATTCCATGGACAGAGGAGCTTGGTGGACTACAGTCCATGGGGTCGCAGAGAGTCAGACATGACAGCAACGGAGCACAAGCACGATTCACACTTGTAAATATGCCTCATCTTTTTTCTCTTCTTTGTTTTCAGGGGTTTTAACCTAGGAGATCTATAATCTCATTAACCCTGACAAATGATTTATCTTCAAACAAAACTGCTTAATCTCTTAGCTCAAATTATTAATTTCTGAGTTTATTTTCCTGAAGTTCAGATTTAGAGACGGATTCACAGCTTGTGTTGAAATTTTAGGCCTTTAAATGAAATACTCAAAATTCAAGATCTATCCTAAGTTTAAAAGTCCAAACCTGTACTTCAGCTTCTCTCTCCCTTAAAAATTCTTTTTACAGAATGTTTGCAAAGAAACAGAGAATATCTAATCAAACAAATACAAAACATTAAAAATTTTCATCTGAGTGGTAATTTTCATAAAGACCTAATAAGATACAGTAATATGTAGATTGAAATGAACTTTTGAACATGAAAATTGAGCCTTGACAATAAATATGATCTAATCTATAATCTGGGCTTCCCACGTGTGCTAAAGCAACTAAAGCGACACAGCACAACCTACACTCTACATATATATAACATGTTATATATAGCATATATAACATGCTGGGCTTCAGTCATGTCTGGCTTTTTGCAACCCCATGGACTGTAACCTGCCAGGCTCCTCTGTGCATGGAGTTCTCCAGGCAAGAATGCTGGAGAGGGTTGCCAGTTCCTTCTCCAGGGAATCTACCTGACCTGGACGGAATCCTCATCTCTTGCAACTCCTGCATTGGCAGCCAGATTCTTTCCCATATGTAAATATGATCTAATCTAAATCTATATATAACAATAGGCCAAACTGCGCCCGTTCAACACTCTCTATTAAGGAGGCTCCCTGGGAATTTCAGTTTCTAAAGTGTTTTTGTTTGGGGAACTGAAGCTGCATCAGGATGGAATCAGTGATCTCAGGTTAATGTGCTGTCACCAAGTTCCTTTAACTCAGACCTACAGCACTACAGTGGTCCTGGGGCTTCTGAATTCACTACACTGCACATACACAAGGGGCAAAACCTCAGGCTGAGAGCATTCATCAGTTTCTTTCTTGTTGTTCTGGAGAGAATGAGAGGATGTCGTGTCTCAGTAGACTTGGTTGGTATTTAATCTCTACTGACACGTACAATTGGGCAAAATGTAATTTTTAATATATGTATATTCTATGAAATTATTAAAAATAATGGTTAATTTTACCAAAATTTCCATACATGTAATAATTCGGTTTCTGAAACAGTAAACCAATTAAAAATCATTGAAAAAAATTTTCTCTCTTTATCTTTGTACCAAATTACTCATTCAGTGACTTGATACAGGCCCTCTACTTTTCTCTCGTAAGAGTCATTGGTTGAGTATGTGAGATCCTGAGATATCTCAACAGTACTTATGACATGAAACAGGTTTATTGATTACAGGTTGGCAAATAATCATAAAATGTGTGAAAAAATATCAACTGAGGTCTGAGATCTTTGTCACTCTTTAGAACCACTCATTTCATATGGCCATAACCAGAAGAGAGAAGGAGGTAGAATTTTATTTTCGGTAATAGTAAATCAGCAGAATCCTCTCTCAGTGTAAGTATGAACTAGTGATGTTTGAAAGTGAAAGTTGCTCGGTTGTGTCTGACTCTTTGTGAGCCCATGGACTACCAGTACTTCCCTGGTAGCTCAGCTGGTAAAGAATCCACTCCTGCAATGCAGGAGACCCCAGTTCAATTTCTGGGTTGGGAATATCCACTGGAAAACGGATATGCTACCCACTCCAGTATTCTGGACGGGAGAATTCCATGGACTGTATAGTTTACGGGATTGCAAACAGTCAGACACGACTGAGTGACTTTCACTTATAGTGATGCTTAACAGCCCATGGGGGTATTTTTGAGGACTGAAGTATTTATTTTGATGATACTGATAATCTGGAAATTCTTACTGCCATTGAACAACTGTTTCTGCAGGTTTCTTAGTTTATTGCTCGATATGTTTTCTTTGGGATTTCTTTTTTTCCCATACCAAGAACTGGAATAAAAAATAAATATTAAAGTCTTTAAAGGCAAAGACAACATCTGTGTAATTCTCACTTAATTTTTATCCAGTATCAACAGTTCAGTTCAGTTCAGTAGCTCAGCCATGTCTGACTCTGCAAACCCATGGACAGCACCACGCCAGGCTTCCCTGTCCATCACCAACTCCTGGAGCTTGCTCAGACACATGTCCATCAAGTCAGTGAAGCCATCCAACCATCTCTGTCATCCCCTTCTCCTCCTGCCTTCAATCTTCCCCAGCATCAGGGTCTTTTCCAGTGAGTCAGTTCTTTGCATCAGGTGGCCAAATAATTGGAGTTTCAGCTTCAACATCAGTCCTTCCAATGAATATTCAGGACTCATTTCCTTTAGTTATATTAGTTAATGAGTTCCAACTCATTAACTGGTTGGATTTCCTTGCAGTCCAAGGGACTCAAGAGTCTTCTCCAACACCACAGTTCAAAAGCATCAATTCTTTGGCACTCAGCTTTCTTTACAGTCCAACTCTCACATCCATATATGACTACTGGAAAAACCATAGCTTTGACTAGATGGAACTTTAATGGCAAAGTAATGTCTCTGCTTTTTAATAGATTATCTAGGTTAGTCATAGTTTTTTTTTTTCCCAAGAAGCAAGCATCTTTTAATTTCATGGCTGCAGTCACCGTCTGCAGTGATTTTAGAGCCCAAGAAAATAAAGTTTGTCACTGTTTCCATTGTTTCCCCATCTATTTGCCATGGAGTGATGGGACCAGATGCCATGATCTTAGTTTTCTGAATACTGAGTTTTAAGCCAGCTTTTTTACTCTCTTTTTTCACTTTCATCAAGAGGCTCTTTAGTTCCTCTTCACTTTCTGCCTTACCCTTTCTGATAAGGGTGGTATCATCTGCATATCTGAGGTTATAGATATTTCTTTGGGCAATCTTGATCCCAGATTGTGATTCATTCAGCCTGGCATTTCACATGATGTACTCTGCATATAAGTTAAATTAGCAGGGTGACAATATACAGCCTTAACATACTCCTTTCTCACTTTGGAACCAGTCTTTTGTCCCATGTCCAATTCTAACTGTTGCTTCTTGACCTGCATACAGATTTATCAGGAGGCAGGTCAGGTAGTCTGGTATTCTCGTCTTTTGAAGAATTTTCCACAGTTTGTTGTGATCTACACAGTTAAAGGCTTTGGTGTAATCAATAAAACAGAAGTAGATGTTTTTCTGGAACTCTCTTGCTTTTTCAATGATCCAGCGGATGGTGGCAATTTGATCTCTGGTTCCTCTGCCTTTTCTAAGTCCAGCTTGAACATCTGGAATTTCACAGTTCACATACTGGTGAAGCCTGGCTTGGAGAATTTTGAGCATTACTTTGCTAGCATGGGAGATAAGTGCAATTGTGGGATAGTTTAAACATTCTTTGGCATTGCCCTTCTTTGGGATTGGTTGAAAACTGACCTTTTCCAGTCCTGCAGCCACTGCTCAGTTTTTCAAATTTGCTGGCATATTGAGTGCAGCACTTTCACAGCATCATCTTTCAGGATTTAAAATAGTTCAACTGGAATTCCATCACCTCCACTAGCTTTGTCTGATGCTTTCCAAGGCCCACTTGATTTCGCATTCGAGGATGTCTGGCTCTAGGTGAGTGATCACACCATTGTGGTTATCTGGGTCATGATGATCTCTTTTGTATAGTTCTGTGTATTCTTGCCACCTCTTCTTAATATCTTCTGCTTCTGTTAGGTCCATACCATTTCTGTCCTTTATTGTGACCATCTTTGCAGGAAATGTTCCCTTGGTATTTCTAATTTTCTTGAAGAGACTGCTAGTCCATTCTATTGTTTCCCTCTACTTCTTTGCATTGATCACTGAGGAAGGCTTTCTTATCTCCCCTGTTCATTCAAATGGGTATATCTTTCCTTTTCTCCTTTGCCTTTTGCATCTCTTCTTTTCACAGCTATTTGTAAGGTCTTCTCAGAAATCATTTTGCCTTTTTGCATTTGTTTTTCTTTGGATGGTCTTAATCACTGCCTCCTGTACAATGTCGTGAACCTCCATCCATAGTTCTTCAGGCACTCTATCAGATCTAATCCCTTGAATCTATTTGTCACTTCCATTGTATAATCATAAAGGATTTGATTTAGGTAATACCTGAATGGTCTAGAGGCCTTCCCTACTTTCTTCAATTTAAGTCTGAATTCTACTTAAATTTTATTAGATTACAGGTCAGATCTTTTTTTTTTAATGGATGACAATGTAAGGTATGGGTTAAAAGCATAATCACTAGCTTAAAAAGTTCTGGGTTTATAACTGAATTCCACTACCTATGATCTTGGGGAAAATTACTTAATCTTCTAATTTTTAAAAGGAATATAATAGTAGAACATGTTTCATACAATTATTTCAATAATTAATTTACCTAAAGTAAGGAAAGTATTGGGGCTTCCCTGTTAGCTCAGCTGGTAAAGAATCTGCCGGCAATGTGGGAGACCTGGGTTTGACCCCTGGGTTGCGAAGATCCCCTGGTGGAAGGTATGGCAACCCACTCCAGTATTCTTGCCTGGAGAATCCCCATGGACAGAAGAGCCTGGTAGGATGCATTCCATGGGAGAGAAGAGCCTGGTAGGATGCATTCCATGGGATCGCAAAGAGTCAGACACGACTGAGTGACTAAGCACAGCACAGCAGCAAGGAAAGTATTAGCATAGTGGTTCGTTTATACATAGGGAGAATGCTCAGTAAATGAGAAAAAACTAGTGTATATGCAAGAGAGAATGAGGAAGACAAGGACTCCAGAGTCACATACAGTATTATCTAACTATCTAATTGTATCAGAAAATGAGCATGTCAACATCTTTATAAAGAAGAGTTAGTGAAGTTAAAGTCACTTAGCCGTGTCCAACTCTTTGCAACCCCATGGACTATACAGTCCATGAATTCTCCAGGCCAGAACACTGGAGTGGGTAGCCTTTCCCTTCTCCAGGGGATCTTCCCAACCCAGGGGTCGAACCCAGGTCTCCCACATTGCAGGCAGATTCTTTACCAGCTGAGCCACAAGGGAAGCCTAAAAATACAGGAGTGGGTAGCCTATCCCTTCTCAGAGGATCTTTCCAACCCAGGAATTGAACTGGGGTCTCCTGCATTGCAGGCAGATTCTTTACCAACCAACCTACCAGAGAAGCCAAGAAAAGTTAAGGCAGACAGTATATTTTCACAAATACGTGTTGCTACCAAAATACTTGTGGGTATCATCATTCTAATAGGTAGTTTCATTCTATGGTACAGATCTTAGATTTAATATATAAAGACTGATTTCTTATGTATCTTCACAAGTATATCCCCTTGCTGTTGCTAAGTCACTTCAGTCGTGTCCGACTCTGTGTGACCTCATAGATGGCAGCCCACCAGGCTCCCCCGTCCCTGGGATTCTCCAAGCAAGAACACTGGAGTAGGCTGCCATTTCCTTCTCCAATGCATGAAAGCAAAAAGTGAAAGGGAAGTGGCTCAGTCGTGTTTGACTCTTCACGACCCCATGGACTGCAGCCTACCAGGCTCTTCCGTCCGTGGGATTTTCCAGGCAAGAGTACTGGAGTGGGGTGTCATCGCCTTTTCCGAGTATATCCCCTAGCCCAGGGCAATATCCTCTATTTATCTACACATTTAGCTGAGTGTGGATCACAGAGTAAGCGCTCAAGGTAAGTCTGTTAAATAAAAACACTTTCAAATCACACAGTCTAACATCACAAAATACACATACATCACGTACATTTAAAATGCACAAGGATGCCTATTGGATATGATTGTATGTGTGTGTGTGTGTGTGTGTGTAAATGAGCGCACAGTAAAGACAACTGAAGGCAAAATAACCACACCCTTGAAAATAGTTACATTTTCACAAGTGTTAATGTGAAGTCTTTCAGATGTGAATGTAATTCAGATGATTAGCTCCTTCTATATAGGTTCTATGTCCCCAAATATACTACTGTTGAGTTTATGGCTAGCTAGACAAAAGTCTCTGGAGACTGTCCCACTGTAGCTGATTAGCAAAATCATTAGAAGAGTCAGTCTACATTGTTAGGCTCTTGAAGGCTTTCTCACAACCTTTGTCTGTATTATTTGAGTGAGTATGGCTACCATTAGTTCTGGAACAATCATTTTCAAATTTGACTCTGTTTTCTTTTCTACTCTCCTAACCAATGATGAAATATATTAACCTTCATATGACTCATTTACATCATAAATCTTAGATATTTCCAGAATGAAATTAAACAGTTAGGTCACACATCTTGTTTTCCATTATTTTCTGAGTCTGAGTGGAACAAGTCTGAAATTGAGGCATGTAAGATACAAAAGTCTTCTGACCAGAAGTTCCTAAGTTGAAGTTATTTTCTACAAGGTGTGAGCAACTGTCCTGGAGGATTCTGATGTCAGTGAATAAACAGTGGGCTGGGAATGGGGACAACACTCTTGACTCATTGGTCAAAAACACATCACTCTCTCTCTTTTTGACTGAAGTGACTCCTAAATAATAGACAGGCCTTTCATTATTATTTTCCTCAGGGAAATTTCCCTCAAGTTTCAAAAGTTCATCCAGGCCTTCTGAGAACGGAAGGTGTGGTGAAATTATATTGGGATGTTGATCTGACAATATAAAAAATGCCTGGGTTTCTATTTCCCATGATCTCTTAGAGGAAGAATCCTTTGGTGGAGAATTGTTGCTCAAAAAGCATTTGCTGACTGAGCTATTTATAAGTCCTTGCTCCTCCTCAGTTTCACCTGATTTAGAGTTGCTGAGCAGGGTGGCATATTTAACAGAGGGCTGTCTCCTGCTCTCATCCTCACAGGTTATGTCTGTGCTCTCAGCCTCAGAGAATTGAGCACTGCTGCATTGGTCACTAATACAAATAGAACCCTTTTCAAGATCTGGAGTCGTCAAAAGTAGAGCATCTGTAGTTGCTGGCACCATCTCATCTTTATTTTTCCATGATGTATCAACACTGATATCTTCTGAAATGGTTTCAGGCTCCAAAAGAAGAGGACCAAAGGTCGTTGATTCTGTATGCTTGATAAAAAGATGCTCAAATGTTTCTGGCTAAAAGAAAAGACATATTTTAATCCTCAATTGTATTGATTTCTGTTTTGTTTTGTTTTGCTTCACTATGATATCATGGAAGAAATGGAAGTGTGAAAGTTAGTATGAAAGGACATAAATCAACCATAAACTAATTGATTTTGGACTGAAATAAATAGATCAAAAATCGTAAGGGACAGGTAGTATAAGATACTGTTTAAAAGAGGAATGAGAAAGACTTAAATTTGAGCCCTTCTGTTTCTATGATCATGGACAAGTACATTAACCTCTCTGCCTTTCAGTTTCCTCATGTGTAAAATTGTGTTCAATATATACCTTGTAGCTTTGTACAAGGAATATATTAGATAGTACCTGAAAGTGCATAGCTCTCAATGGCTTCCCAGGTCGTGCTTGTGGTAAAGAATATGCCTGCCAATGCAGGAGACACAATAGACGTGGGTTCGATTCCTGGGTCAGGAAGATCCCCTGGAGAAGGGGATCCAGTATTCTTGCCTGGAAAATCCCATGGACATAGGAGCCTGACGGGCTATAGTCCATGAGGTTTCAAAGAGTCAGATGTGACTGAGAACACTGAAATTAGAAAGTGTTATCTCTAGAAGAATTTCTAATGTTGTATAGCAAATTACACTTCCACAAACTGAAATCTCTTACATCAAGTTTAAAAGGTAAATTGATACAAAATCGAATGAGCAGGCCTTCCTTGGTGGTGCAGTGGTAAAGAATCCACGTGACAATTCAGGAGACACAGGTTCCATCCCTGATGCTGACAGATCCCACGCGCCATGGAGCAGCTAAGCCCGTGGGCCGCAACTATTGAGCCTGCACTCTAGAGCCCGGGAGCCACAACTCCTGCAGCTACTGAAGCCCGCTCACCCTAGAGCCCGTGCTCTGCAATAAGAGAAGCCACCGCAACGAGAAACCCTGGCTCCACAACTAGAGAAAAGCCCGCATGACAGTGAAGACACAGCATAGACAGAAATGAATAAATAAATGTTTTCAAAAATCAAAGGAGCAATACAACTTGGCTACAGATAGCTAAAATAACTACTCCATGACCTAATATATGATATGAAAGTAAACTATATGTGATCTTATCTACCTTACATCATACTAAAAATCTATTTATGACTATCAGAAAATAAGAACTAAGAATATCTATTTGTTGAAAACAATTAAGGTGAAAGAGATGATCACAGCCTTTTAAATAACCATTCCTTATAAATAACTTCACATAAAAATATAAACTATAGGACATGTGGAATGAAGACAAAGATGCAAAACAAATGTACATCATAGTTTTATAAGAACAGTGGTTACATTACAACAACAAACCCTGCTAAGCAGCTACAAGCAAGCATCTATGTGCAAAAAAGCTCAACTCATACAATGTAAACATATTGAAAAAATAAATGCAAAATAAACAAAACTGTAGACACAGCAGATTGAAAAATTAACACAACTAAATGAAGTACTATAGAAAATGTGTTCAATTTTATGCTATACATATAATTAAAATTTTGAACTTTATAATTCTTAAACTAATAGAAGGAATTCAGATATATTGCTTGAAATAATGATATAATCAACATTCATAATGGCAAATATATTCCATATAAAAAGACAATTCATTTAACATAATGTTGGACTCAATGAAATATATGGGTGATAATAACCATAAAGGAATAAATATACCAAATATAATGGAATAGATTTATACAGAGATTAAAATACTATATAATAACAAATACTGTATTAACACAAAGTTTTCTATTATTCTATGAACATAATGTGTAAAGAGAAAACTATTCCTCTTCCTGTTTTCTTTCTGAGAGAAATACATAATTAAATTTATATAATTTCCTTCAAAAATTTTTCGCTCATTTTATTTTTTCTTAAGGTTACTACTATATATGTATTGATTTTCTTAAAATTTAAATGAACCAAGAAATTAAGATCTACAAATAAAGGAACTACATACTATTAACATTGAAAACAAAAATAAGAATAGCACATAACATGCAAACTCACAGATGTTCTTCAAATGACATGTTTGACATATTTCATGCCCTCTAAAACTTCATAATCGGTAATTAATCTGTTATACCAAATAATTTACTTCTTCAAATGCATTTGATGAAAGAGTTCACTAATAATGGAAGACAACAACAACAAACACATATTCATATATTATTAAAGTATATTTTATCAATGGGTCACAAACATTTATTAAGAGTATGTTTAAAAAATCATTTCAATTACCATATGCATCTAATATTTCAAGATTTTAGAACAGTCTGAGAGCATATTAAATATGTACTCAGTTAGAAGGAATTAATATCCTTTCATATTTTCACACTTCAATTACATTCCAATGACATCTCTTAAAAGTCAATGAAGTGGGGAAAGGACTCTTTCTTCTTGATTTTTAGGGTTGTTTTTTTTTTAACATTCAAATCAAACTGTAAATGAAATCTAAAAGTAAGTGATGCATATGTATCCTAAATTTAAATATTATTTGGGTTAATCAAGCAGAGGCTTTGGTTTATTTTGAATGTGAGCAGCATAGCACACAAGGTAATTCATAGCATTAATGGTGGCCTTTTTTTCAGGGAGGAAAGTCCTGGGTTTGCTTTGAGCTATTACTAAAAGCTCTAGAGTCTCCCTTTTTGCATCACCGCCCACTTCCCTGCCTGCTAGAAGCTTTTGGTGGTTCAGTGTAAATAAATTAAATTTATTCAAGAATTTCACAAAGATGCTGAATTGGAAGCTGATGTGTTTTCTTATCTGGTCAGTCTGACCTGGATATGTCAGGTCAACCCAAAATGAACTGTAACTTCTACTGGCCTTGACCAGAACAAACTGTCTTTGAACTGAAATGGAAGTTAGCATTTAGGCCATTTTCAAGGCTAAAATGAAAATTCCCATATGGATCAGAGTTAAATATATATAAGATCTCCAAGACATTATAAAGAATACCGAAATGGTTCAATTTATAGGCTGAAGTGTCTATAAAAGGATATAAAATGGAAATTTTTGGACATAAAATGTAAACTAAAAACTTTTGCTACATTTTATATTTAGAGTCATTGTATTTGCAGTTACAGCATTATCTACTATAAATCTGATGGTAACTAATAGATATGTGCTGAGAGCAACAGTCATATTTTTTAATGTTTTATGACCAAAGGACAAATCAAAAGCCAGATATCATAAATACTACTTTTGAGATGACCTGAGAAGTAATCATACATCCAAACTGAACTGGACTGAGATCAATGTCTTGAATTCCAAATTTACCCATCTATTTTAAGTTCTAAATCAACATAATTCACCATATTTTAGTTCTCAATAGTTTCACCAATCTTTTTTTAGATTGTCTCCCCTTCTTCAAAATGTAAAA
This sequence comes from Bos indicus x Bos taurus, assembly GCF_003369695.1. Classification (NCBI taxonomy): domain Eukaryota; kingdom Metazoa; phylum Chordata; class Mammalia; order Artiodactyla; family Bovidae; genus Bos; species Bos indicus x Bos taurus. The sequence continues at coordinate 79,877,145 of NC_040078.1, forward strand.
ATCTTCTAATACTCTATAGAATGTTGGGAAGCTGGCAGATTGGGTTCATCGGTAGTGATCGTGATTAGACTTCAAAGAATGTCCGTTCTCTGTTCAGATAAAATAAAACAAAATAAGGAAGCAAAATAAAAAAACACTCAGAAAGCAAAAGATAAAAGAAATCAAAGAGATGTTCTGTCAGGGATGGGTTGTGGATCATAAATTCTTGTGTTAAACTACAGTAATGCATGTTTTTAAGAAAAGATAACATTTTGAACTAAGGTGGTCTCTATCATTTTCTTAATGCAGGCCTTAATATCACACTCTAAGGATAGCCTTAGCGATCCCAGAAAAGAAAATCTATAGAGGAATAATAGAATAAGTAAAAGCAAAGAAGAACAAAGAGCTGAGAAAATTAAAAGCAAGTAGAGGAAAAACAGCAAATATTAGAGAATTTGGAACAAGAAAGAGTAAAGTAGTAGATCTCTGAAAATAATTTTTTTCAATTAAAATAGAGAAGACTTGAAATAGTAAAGAAGAATAAAATTATCATGTTTTTTTTAATCTAGAAAAAAGTTCAAAGAAATCATCTGGTCCACATTTCTCCCTTTATTATAGACAAAGCGATCAAGGCTTAAAGTTGTACAGCTAACCAAAGTAGAGTGAGGACTCTGAATGTTTTTCTAACCAAACAATATCTATAATACAGTGGAAGATGAAAGATATTTTAAACACAAATAGGGAGGAGAACATGTTCTTTCTTTTGCTTTTTCTATTTGCTGTGATAGATTTGAGCTGATTAATTTACCGTCTCTTCTGGTTCATTATGACCCAAGGGCACATATATAGATATTAAGAAGGACAAGAAAATAGAGAAAATGGAAATCATATTTTGGGGGACTACATTAGCTCTTTCACACTTCTGCAAGGCTGTTCTAGTAATTTCAGGGACAATCTGCCTCAGGTCCATGAGAACGGTATTAGGAGTTTATGGGTTGCTGCTGCTGCTGCTGCTAAGTCGCTTCAGTCGTGTCTGACTCTGTGCGACCCCATAGACAGCAGCCCACCAGGCTCCCCCATCCTTGGGATTCTCCAGGCAAGAATACTGGAGAGGGTTGCGATTTCCTTCTCCAATGCATGAAAGTGAAAAGTGAAAGTTGAAGTCGCTCAGTCGTGTCCGACTCTTAGCAACCCCATGGACTGCAGCCTACCAGGCTCCTCCGTCCACGGGATTTTCCAGGCAAGAGTACTGGAGTAGGGTGCCGTTGCCTTCTCCATTATGGGTTGCTAAGCTTTTTCTTTTGAGAACTAGAACAGGTATCTTTGACTCAAAAGAAAAAAAATCCATTTGGTTTTAGTTTAAACACTCCAAAGTATTTAGGTTGTTAAGTGGGAGTACACTTCGTGGAAACAGACATAAATGTACACAACAAAGGAGCAGGGTTAGATCACACGCAGACACCTCAAATGTAGATGGTTTGGATTTAGAGGAAGAAACTAACAGATTAGACAAAATGCTAAACAAAGAGGTTAAAAAAAGTTTTGAATTAGAAGCAAAACAAGGCTATTGACTTACTGCAATATGTTTTCCTACAACAAGAATTTCAACCTTTGTTTAAAATTTTTATTTTTAACCTATTTCAGAACTTTTAAAAAGATTTTGATTTGTTTCATTTATTTTATTGAAGTATAATTGATTGCAATGCTGTTAAAGATTCTGGTTTTTAAAGTATTGTGAGAAATGGTGTAGGAAAGTATTGTGGTTCAAGATGGCAGTTTGAGCATGCATGTTTCTTTCTTATCTCTATAGAGGCTCTGTTAGAATGAAAGTGCATGAATAAATCAAATGAGATAATCTGAGAAGGTTAAGAGGGAATGAGATCTCAAATTTCTAATAGATGGAAAACAAGTGGAGGAGTGTAGTAGACCAAAGGAGATAAGCTGCAGACTGAAATACCTCCAGGGTGGGCTATAGCTGAAGAGAAAGACAGTTTGCCCTGTTGCATATACTGGAGATGGGGGGGGAAGTGAAAAGTGAAAGTGAAAGTCACTCAGTCATGTCTGACTCTTTGCGACCTGGGGGACTTTACAGTCCATGGAATTCTCCAGGCCAGAATACTGTAGTGGCTAGCCTTTCCCTTCTCCAGGGAATCTTCCCAACCCAGGGATTGAACCCAGGTCTCCCACATTGCAAGCGGATTCTTTACCAGCTAAGCCACCAGGGAAGCCCTAGATGAAGAGAAAGACAGTTTGCTCTGTTGCATATAGTGGAGATCATATATCAATAACCTCAGATACGCAGATGACACCACCATTACAGCAGAAAGCAAAGAAGAACTAACAAGCCTCTTGATGAAAGTGAAAGAGGAGAGTGAAAAAGTTGGCTTAAAACACAACATTCGAAAAACCAAAGATCATGGCATCCAGTCCCATCACTTCATGGCAAATAGATGGGGAAACCATGGAAACAGTGACAGACTTCATTTTCTTGGGTTCCAAAATCACTGCAGATGGTGACTGCAGCCATGAAATTAAAAGACACTTGCTCCTTGGAAGAAAAGCTATGCCCAACCTAGATAGCATATTAAAAAGCAAAGACGTTACTTTGCCAACAAAGGTCCATCTAGTCAAAGCTATGGTTTTTCCAGTAGTCATGTACGGATGTGAGAGTTGTACCATAAAGAAAGCTGAGCACTGAAGAACTGATGCTTTTGAATTGTGGTGTTGGATAAGACTCTTGAGAGTCCCTTGGACTGCAAGGAGATCCAACCAGTCAATCCTAAAGGAAATGAGTCCTGAATATTCATTGGAAGAACTGATGTTGAAGCTGAAGCTCCAATACTTTGGCCACCTGATGCAAAGAACTGACTCATTGGAAAAGATCCTGATGTTGGGAAGGATTAAAGGCAGGAGGACAAGGGGGTGACAGAGGATGAGATGGCTGGATGGCATCACTGTCTCGATGGACATGAGTTTGTGCAAGCTCCGGGAGTTGGTGACGGACAGGGAAGCCTGGAGTGCTGCAGTCCATGGGGTCACAAAGAGTTGGACACAACTGAGTAAACCAACTGAACTGATATAGTGGAGATGGGGGGAGGAGTGAAGAAAAGGCAGGTAAAAACACAGGAAGAAATAAGACCTTTGTCTGAAAATAGAAAATTCTTTATATGGAATGGGGCTCTTCTACTCCCTCTACTACACATGGAAAAGGCTTCATACTCCCCACACTCAAATTGAAGATTTGTTCTTAAAAGTAATTGGAAAATTATCTGGGGAGGAATCTAGCAGCTGAGGAGTATTGGTGTCTATGAACCTGTCTTTCCTCATCTAGCAGAGCTCTTTCTAACCCATTCAGGGAAGCAATCCCTTTCTTAAATATGAAAGAAAAACAAAGGATTACCACATATGTGTGGAAAGTGTGAGATTTTTTAAAAAGCCAAGATAAACAGGAGGCGAATATGATCCTAGCAGAAACAGAGTTCAAGGAATAAAAGAAAAGAGAATTTTTAAAACAAAGAATGATCCTCTGAATTGGTATTTTTAGTAAGAAAATATTGCATGCATAAAGTCAGAACAGGATACACTGAAAATTAATAGTTGGAAATTTACAACTATAAAGAGCAAATGTTCAATAGAAGCACTGAAGGAACAGGGTATGGCAAGGTCTCAAATATAAATTAAAAAAAAGACAAAGAAACAGAACATATTAGAGAAGAGATAAGAAGTATATATCTATGCAGAGGGTCCAACATCCATGTAATATATATTCTAGAATGAGATCCAAAGAAATAAGAGGAGAGGAAGTTATCAAAGAAATAATATAATTTCTTAGAATTGACAGGGGATTGGAATCAAAAGTGTTTTCAAACAAGAACAAAGTTAAATGAAAAAGAATCTTCCTAAATAGGTTTAGACCTATCACTAAAATTTTAGAACATCAATTACAGGGATAATATATTAAAAGCAAGAAAACTGCATGATACCAGTGAGGAGTAAAAATCAGAGTGGCACTAGACTTCTCAGAAGTGATACCAGATGCTACAGGATAAGGCAGGAATTGTCTCAAAGTTTTATTGGAAAGGCTTGTCAACCTAGAACTTGCTATTCCACCAAAATATCAATAAAGGAAGGCACAATAAAAAGAATTTCAGGCTTGGAGAGACTTCAACTTACACAATATTTCCTGGCAGGTTATGTAAGGAAGTAGTTAATCAAAAAAGAGGAAGAAAAGAGTCTAGAGAACAGTTTTCCACTAGAAACCAGCTTTCCCTTCTCCAAGGGATCTTCCTGACACCAGAATCAAACCAGGGTCTCCTGCATTGCATCCCCCGACTAGAAACCAATTAAGGGAAAATTCAGAGGGATGGCTTGTAGTAATGTTAGAAAAGGCCTAATCCAGATCACAGTAGGAGGATAGAGGATTTCCTGGACAGAGTGCCTGGGGAACAGGTCTCCAGTGAAGATGCACATACAATGACAGCACACAGAAGGTTAAAAAAAAATTAAGAAGCAATTAGAAGCTCTAGAAAAAGCAAAACAAACACAAAACAAAGCATAAAAATTAAAAATGAGGCCAACTAAAATTTCACAAAATTCAGATCAACAGGGTGGAGTGTTTCTAAAATATTTTTTTTTAACTATTTTGTGTCATTGGAACCACAAAGTGTGGTAATATAATCTCATTATATTACTTGGTTCTGCAAGGAACAATATTTATAAACTCATAACAATGAAAATACAGTTTATTGGGTTTTCATTTTTTAAAATTAACTCCAGACAAATTATCGCACAGAACATGCTATTGACCCTGACTTAAGTGAAAATGTAAAGTTACAGTTGACAAAGATTGGAAAGTGGAGAGAGACATGGAGGGAAAGGTAAGAATACTAATGTCTTTATTTTATTTTAATAAAGGGAGGAGGTTCTAAGAAACAGTCTCTATTTCATGGAACAACAAATGGAGTTTTAGAAGACTATCCTGAGATTATAGACTGATTACTGAAGGAACTGAAAAAAAAAAGTGACTAACAATATGACATGGAAATAGCATGGGGAAAGAAGGGGAAAAAAGTATGTGCAGAATTAAGTCCTCATTACAGCCAGAAATCACTAAATATTTACATCTCATAATGACATAAGTATCTTATTTTTAGAAATACAAAGGTGACCGGCCAGAAAAATTAAGAGCAAATGGCTGCACCATTTTAACGTTCATGTTGGCAGTACAGGAAAGTTGCAGTTTCTCCACATTCTCACCAACACTTACTACCTGTTGTTTTTATTATACCATCCTAGCTAGCACAGAGTGCTAGCTTGTGCTTTTGGTTTACATTTCCCTAATCTCTTCCTAATCACATTGAACATATATTCATTTTTCCTTATTGGCTATTTGTACATCTTCTTTGCAGAAATGTCTATTCGGATTCTTTGCCAATTTTTTTGTGTTAAGATATACATAAAATTTATTATTTCAACTATTTTTAAGTGCACAATTTAGTGGCATTAAGTATATTTAGCAATCCATTGTTAACATGGACTTGATGGGAAGGGTATCACTGTGAGTACAATGAACCTGAGTTTAACCAAGGTTTTCACATCTACAGGCTGTCTGATCAAGACAAGCTGCTGAACCAATCTGTGCCTCAGTTTTGTAATCAGAAAATATAAAGCTATTAGGTCTATGACCAAATCAAATAAAATAATATGAATATGAAAGTTTGGAGCAGATAGTAAATTGTCTTGTCCTCTTTAGAAATATAATGTGAATTATACTGTATTATTTGTCCCCAAAAAAGTACTTTTAGTTAGGAGATTAAAGTAGAAGGTGAGATTTTAAGAAGTTATTGAATTTTAGAAGATTCGATTTTTATCATCAGTAAAACCTTTGAAATTTTTTACATTCTTCTTTACTCTTCAAATATTCCTGATACATTCCAAAAACTGCTTTATTCCTAACTGAGTACCTGTTAAGCCAAGTAATAAACTGAGTACCTTGAGGGCTCGTTATGCTTAAAGAATATCTTATAAGATTTTAAAGTCTAATATTTGCAAAAGTAAAAAAAAATCAGTCTTACAGATAATGTCATTCACCCACCCTACTTAGAAATTCTTCACTCTTCCTCAGTTTACCAGAACCTGGGGACATGTGGTGATATTTCTGTCTACTGCACATGTCTGCCAGGCGATCTGCTCTGGCATGATGCTCCTCCTCAGGGAGCTACATGACATAGCGGGGTAGCCTGTAGGCTAGAGTCACTGACTCAGTCTACATTCTTTTGTGTCCAGCATTTTCTGGAAAATGGAAAAACTTGATGCAGGGTCAAACTACATTTTGCTGAGGTGGGCCTGACCATTTCCCTGCCCTGGAAAATACTTAGAAGCCATTATTCCTGGTGGTTCATAGAGATTTCAGAGCTTACCATTTTGAAGACTGAGTGTTTCAGCTTCTCTGAGACAGTAGGATTGTTATTTCCAGAATGTATATATACTGACATGGTGAAGTATTTACATTTTTAGTTAGATAAGTACTTCGATTTTTTTTTTTTACAAAATTCCTCTCATATTCAAAGAAGAAAAAAACCTCAATATTTAAGAAAATAGTCTCCTTTTTACTCTTTTGTCTTTTAACCTCCCTATTTTCAGTTTGTGAATGTGCTAAGGTCCTTCCTACCACAGGGCTTTGTTTTCACAGGTGGACTTGCCTGGGCTCTCACCCTCCACCACAAATCCTGCTTGATCACCGTTCATCTCCCAGATCTTAGCTCAACTGTCACGTTCTTACCTTCACTCACTCACCACCCCTGATCCCACATAATACACTCAGCACACTGGGTCCCTTTATTTCACAACACGTTTATCATTATTAGTGTTTGTAATAGTATCATAATATGTATTGTATATAACACATATAGTTATTTCAGTTATAAACTGATTAATCTTATCTTTCCCATAGACCGTACACTCCAAGAGTTTTTATTTTCCCACCATTTTAACCCCAAGGCCTAGATGAGTGACTGGCATTAGGATAACTATTCAATAAATATCCCTTGAATAAATGCATGGGATGAATTAATGATTGAACTATAAATGAATAAACAGTTTTAGAGAGAGAAAAGAAGACAAGCTCATTCTATACTGCTTTTAGCCAGTCATTCCTGTGACCTCCCTGTCACTGCCTAGATGGTAAGAACGATATCTTAAAAATTGTTTTCCTAGCCTGCAATGAAGGAGATGCAGGTTTTATCCCTGGGTTGAGAAGATCTGCCGGAGGAGGACATGGCAACCCACTCTAGTATTCTTGTCTGGAGAATTATGTGGACAGAGGAGCCTGGTAGGCTACAGTCCATGGGGTTGCAAAGAGTTGGACACGACTGAAGTGACTGAGCTCACACATGCTGTCAAATAATGTAGCTACTAGTCACATTTGGATACTGAATATTGAAATGTGACTAGTCCAAATTGAAATGTGCAGGAAGTCTAAAATACATAAAGGATTTTTGAGGCTTAGTTTGAAAAAAAAAAGAATGTGTACTATCTGATTAATAATTTTAAATTTGATTGTATTTGAAATGATACTATTTTGGACATTGGATTAAATAAAATAGATCATTAAAATAAAAAAAAAATTGTTTTCCCAGAGCCTAGCAACATCCTAGACTTACACGTAAATACTCATTCTCATTATGTGCTTGTTGAACAAAGGAATGAATGAATGACAAATAAATATACATGGCTGAAATGTCACTATCACTTCAATAACTGTCACTGTAAGAATTCATAATGGAAGAGAAAGGAGAGGAATAAATATTTTACTAATTGAAAAAATCATCAGGTCTGTTTTCATGAAAGGAGATTCTGTGGCTTATAGTAAGGGCATAGCTGAGAAGTGTATGGGTGTGGGGCTGGTTAGATTCAGGCAAAGTGAAGTTTCTGTAAAGATAATGTATCCATGTAAGTATGTGAAACTACAGTGCTACCATGTCTGAAGATAAAACACTGTCTCTTCTGCTAAAAGATTATAATTTAGTTGCTTGCATTGTTTTGCCCACAATATTACTTATTTTGCTCACTCACTTGTTCATTGGTAAACTGTAGAGCAGTGATTTTGTTATTGCAAATCATATTCATTAGTATGTGAATGAAGTTAGAGGGTTGTAACCAGTATTTTTTAAATGAAATAAAATTTTGAAGATAGAGGACACTGCAAATGCATATTATTTATATCTATACATTTACTAGGTTGCAAGGTAAAGCATATTTCTCACCAAGGGTCATGGTCAAAAAAAGGAAAGCCAGAGAGAACAATTACTAATAGAATAGGCTTAAAAATTAGACAAATTAGTAAACTAAGTCAGACTCTAAAACAAGTTACCTAACCAGTATAAGCTTTAGGTTTTTTCCTTCTATAAATGGAGATGCTAATACTTATTACGTGGGGTAACTGAAAGAATAATAATGTAAAACATGTAAATATGCAATATAATGATAATTTATTGAGACACTACTATTTGGAAGTACCATCTTCTTTACTCCCTGAAACAACTCAATGAGGTAAGTTCTATTAAACCTCACTTTACAGGAGAGGAAACTAAGCTACCAAGAACTGAAATAAAAATCTTAATGAATGTAAGGATATGTATCTCAATGATCTGCACATAAATAAATGGACATATTATATCAGCATTTTGTTAATTCTTTTGTGAATCTTGACTTTAGTATTTTGCGTTTAGCAGGAGGAGCTCAATAATATATGTGGTCTTTAAATACAGCCCTAGAACTCAGAACACTCTTCACAATAAATAATGAAATGCTCTGGAAACTTAGAGGGGGCAGAATTTCTTCTGAACTACATTGTTCACAGAAGGTTTGGGGAAAGAAGAGCTTAAAGCAAACTCTTCACTGACATAGAGGGGTCTGTAGAGGTGAGAGAAATAGTGTCAGCATGACTAAGGCCCATGGACAGGAAAAATGGAATATATAAGTTGATAACAGATTGTAGACAGAAGTCATTGAGAACCAGCTTAAAAGGACTATACTTGATCTTGTAGCTAAATAGAAACCACTGAAGACGTGTTACCGTGAAATACGATGACACAATTATTGAGACTGAATAACCCCATATGATTATTGTTCAAAACATCGTTTAGATATTTTGCCATGAAAACTGAATTCTATTTTCCCAGTTTTATAGGTAGAAAGCCAACCCTGCTTCAAGGAAAACTTGGGAAATTAATGATATATTTGTTAAATTCTAGAGTTTTCTGAGAAAATCTATTATAGACATAAGTGCAAATTATTAAAGTTGACTAATTGTTTCATAAGTAGCTTGAAAGGAGCTATCTTCATAAATGTAAGCTTTACTATGATAATTGCATTTTCAGATTGTGGCGTTTTAGGAAAGGATTATGTACTTTTTAATTGATTTAAGTAATTATGAAGATAATTACAAGGGTTAAAAATATTGATTCCAGCCTTTTCCAAAGAACAATCAATTTATACCCAAAAAGTATATATAAATATTTGTTCTTCATCAGATTTGACCCTAACATTCTAATATTTGTTTTATGATATACTATGACACAGAAGAAAGGTATGTATATTGTTAATTCAGATGATAAACTTTCTATTGAATTTTGTTTTGTCCTGGTTTCAAATCCCTGCATCTTCCTATCCATGAAAATAAGTAACAAATTAGACAGATTCATATTAAGATGAATTGAATAAAATAAAATTTAAACCTTATCCTTAAAAAAAAAGTTTTGAACCTCAAAAATGTTTGAAGTTCTAAAAGGTATACAGCATCTAAAATGAAATATTATATACTTGGGGTTTAAAAAAATTGAAAAAAGGACCTTCTGAAAATTAAGTCCTTGTGCCCAGGAACAGTTCTTGGGGTTTGGAACATCTTCCCAAAACAACTTTTTCATTCTACAAAGGATAAACAAGGCATTAGAATTAGAGAACATTCACATTGAAAATGTTAACAGTTTATAAGCGACCAACTAGAAACTAAGTCTACCAGACTGGTTATGCCACAGTAGGATCAAATTTCCTTTCATATGCCATCACAGGAAGATTTCTACCAACTTTATGTCTAGACCAAAGTTAATGATCACTATAATAATAATTAAAAAAATAGCTAACATTTATTGAAAACTGTATGCCTAGCCCTGTGCTAAATACTTTGCACAGGCCCCATCAGCTCACTTGATTGGAAGATGAATTCAGATTCTAAAATCACTTTTCCCTCTTCACTGCTAGAAGACAAAACTTTCTGTAGAGATTTGCCACATGTGAAATAACCTCAGTGTTCTGGACCTCTCAGCACAGAGTGATGGCGCACATAAAGAACCATTCAAGCAGTTCAAATGAGACAGAAGGGAGCCACACAGTGCTAAAATTTAAAAAGCGTAATGTTTACTAACCATAAGTGAATTGACTGTTCCAAATAAATTTTCGCAACTAAAAGTCCTCAACCTAGATTTACAATTCTGAAAGCCATTCCTGTCACCTCTATGAATATACTGCCTAGGCTTTTCTGTTATAAGCTTGTTATTTCATGAATGTATATAGTTTTATTAAAAATCTAATTTCTTCCCTGAGGCTTATGTGTGCTAGCAAAATGCAGTGTGGATTCCTGAAATAAGGAATCCTTTTTCTTCTTATGCCATCTTATTATATACTGAATACATATAAAATATTTAGCATATTTTAGTGTTTCTGATTTGGGTTTAAAATGGTTTAAATATGCTTGAGATTTTTAACACCACATACAATACCTTTGATGTGACACTGACAATATTCCAAGCAATAAGATTGAGGAGGAAATTATTATTGGCACGATTACATATAGATCTGCATCATGCTGGTGTTTTTCATCATCTGAAAAAGAAAAAAAATCACACAACTCAAAATCTTGAGGAAGTAAGTAATTTCTGTATCAAAAATCATAACATACCCTTTTCTGATTTCATCGTAAATCTGAATGACCTTTAAAGATACCAAAATCAGAAAGACATAAGCATAGCTTTGATCATAAAATAATTACTATTTTGTTCAGAGTTATGCTTCTTGTAATGTAGCAAACCATTTTCTCAAAAGTATTTATTTGCCAGCTCTCTCCATCTGATCACTTTTCAATTATATGAATCAAAGTGTCAGTTAAAGTTGTTATGATGGCTCTCTGCATCAGTCATCTGCTTCTGGAGAAGGCATTCTACAAGACCCATCAACTTCTATCTTGTTCACTTCAGACACATTGACTTCTTTGTTGCTTCTTGAACCACCAAGCATGCTCACTCTTCAGGGTCTTTGCACTTGCTGTCCCCTTGCTCAAATGTTCTTCCCCTTTGTCCTTGCAGGACTTACCACCTTCTTAGAGAAAAAGACCATCATTTTTGGCCACCATTACTGCTCAGACAGTAAAGAATATGCCTGCAGTGTGGGTAGACCTGGATTCAATTCCTGAATTGGGAAGATCCCTTGGAGAAGGAAACAAACGGCAACCTACTCCAGTATTCTTGCCTGGAAAATTCCATGGACAGAGGAGCCTGGTGGGCTAAAGTCCATTGGGTCACAAAGAGTAGGACATGATTGAGCGACTAACACACACACTAAAGCACCACATTTTAACTCTATCCCTTCATTTTACTTTTATTTTAATTTCATATACTTATTTCTATATGAGACTATATTATTTGTTTATTGTCTGTCATTTGAGTACTGGAGTTTAAGCTCCATTTAGGGCACAGACTGATGTTCAATATTCAATCCCCAATGCTTAGAACAGTGTTCAATATATATTTGTTGAACAGTACATGAATGAAGTTATATATAATTATTTTACTTCTAAAACCAAGTAAAATATTTCTCTCTTGAAACTTCATTATTGGGTTGCTTAGATTTTAAAACAACTTGAAAAATAATAGTAAAATAAAAATCTTCCCGCTCCAAGTACAGTAAGATGAGTTAGAAATATGACACCCAGTGAACTTTCTTCTATACCTGTCTCTCCAGTTTTATTTTCAGAAAAATTTTCCTTAGAAGATGATGAAAATTTAAAGACTCCATAAGTATGTCAAAGCTTATTGTTTGGGGTAGGTGTGTTTATATTAATTGTGCAGCAAATTAATATTTTTTCAATTAACCTTTATGATGATATACTTTGTGGCATAGCTGGGTATTTCCATTTTTGTTTCCATCAACTTTCTGATGTGAAGAGCAGACTCATTAGAAGAGACTCTGACGCTGGGAAAGATTGACAGCAAGAGGAGAAGTGGGTAACAGGATGATATGGTTGGATGGCATCACTGACTCAATGGACATGAGTTTGAGCAAACTTTGGGAGATAGTGAAGGACAGGGAAGCCTGGCGTGATGCAGTCCATGGGGTTACAAAGAGTTGGAGACAACTTAGCGACCAAATAGCAATCAACTTTCTACCCAATTTGAGACTGAAAGTTTTACTTACCAATACAGAAACACAATATCGTGCCTGATTATTCTTAATGACACCATGGAACCATATACCCTTAATACAGTCACCCATGACACATCTACAGAAGACTCTGGGCTCTTCCATGATTCCATCAGAAAGAGAATAATCAGATGGCAGCATTATTGCTAACTAAGGAAGAAATCACATATCTGTGTAAAAGGAAACTAAAAGTAAAAATTTTTACCTTGAGCAAAACTATTAATTATCTTCGGTTTCCCTACTCCTTCCGTAAATATTGGGTAAAGACTGAACTGATATTTCTCAATGGGGATAAAATAATCTGAGGAGAAAAAAATATTTTAAAGAGTCATCCCTACTGAATTAATATTAATGAGTGAAATCTATATAAAAGTTTTAAGTGACTCATATTTTCATGCATATAAAACTGATGATTCATTGATTGAAACTGGATTGAAAACTGATGACTGCTATCTATGGACTGAAATATAATTGGGGAGTTTCAAAGAGAATCTGAGCACTCTAAATTCTCCTAGTAACACCAATAATTTTCCAAATAATGTTTTAAAAATTTTACCCAGAGATAGAAAATTGCAATTTTTCAAAGGCATGTTCCAGCGACAGTCAGTTTGTTCAAGTTCGGGCTGTATGAGCTGTTCCATTTCCCTTTCCTGGACAATCTGCTCTACCTCTTTTCCCACCAGATCAAAGCCAGCAATATTCCCTTTCCATAGGAATTCAGTTTACTCAGCTTCTCTGTTCAAGGGAGTTGGGAGATTAAAGTCTTAGGAAATCCTATGTAAAGAACTTGGGAATGGGGACCAGGAATCTTTGTACATATCCAGGTGTCTAGATCTACGGAAGATGACCATCTCCATAGCAAAGCTCAAAATGGATCTATCGGTGATCTATCATTTTCACAAATGCTAATGACACACAAATATTACTCCACGAGAGATAAATCCCTTTGAAGCATAGAGTAACCACCTGGACAACAGTAATAATGAATTGAATGTAGTTCTCCATCAGTCATTTGTTTCTCTTTACTCTGATGCTAAATTCTAGGGTCTTGGAATGAAAAGTATGAGCCTTGGGATAACACTGTAAATAGCACTACAGCAATCCTTAGCGTCCCTGCTTAAAGCTTACTCAGACTTGGAGATTCTGTACTGTGCGCTTACATTGTGTACTTTATTCACCTTACAGGATAACTGGTCTACTTTTGGGAAATTATTCATCAGACCTTCAGCCTGGCCCTCCCACTCATTGTTAGTGGCATCATAAGTTGGTATACAATTTGGGAAAACAATCTGGCAGTAGATATCAAAAGCTGTTAAAACTCATTTTTTTTTAAAAGGTTAAACTGGATGCAACATAAAAGTTCTCAAATAAATAAATGGTTTAAGTATATTTTGTAGTAAAATGCTATATAATCATTAATGATGGTTAAAGGATTAGAGATAAAATAGAAACATGTTTGTGATATATCAAAGGAACCAACCAGAAGAAAAGTTATAAATGATACAATATGATTACAACTATAAATATTTAAGTGAAAAACAAATGAAATAGAATTAAATGCTGGTGACAAGGTGACAGAATTAAAGGTAATAATATGGATTATCTATATTTTTGAAGTTTCCATTAACTGTGTTATTTGAATTAATAATCTGTAGAGTCATATTAACTCATAGGAAAAACTTATCAAAATACAGTAAGCTTACCATGGACATAATACTTCTTAACAGAGGAAGGGATTCTAAGCCATTTAATTTCACTGTCTTCATTAAGAATTTTCCACTCAAGAATAAAATACATCAGATTGTAATCGCTGGGTGACAGCATCCAGGAAAGAATTACACAACTGCTGTTTAAAGGGTAAGCACTGAGTGACTGCACGATATTTACTGAGGGGAAAAGAAGAAAATTTATTTTTAACTTCAAAATGAATGAAAATCTCCAAATTGTCTTTAGAAACATAAAACTTAGTGAAAAAGGAAGAAGGAAGAGAAAGCAGATATTTACACAAATAAATATAAAACATGGCAATTATTTTTGTATCACAGAAGTCATATAAGCAGAGAGATGTGGAAATACATGCTATCGATAAATAAGATTCTACCTAAAATCCAGATTGGATATGGTCAAAAGATGTTCTCTTCTGTAGTAATGTACATGCCTATTAATCATCCTAATTCCCCCTAACTCTTCTCTCCCATTGATGGAATCATGCTTTCAAAGTATAAAACTAATCATTTTAACACCCTCTGTACAGAGTCCCACTTCAAAACCTCCAGACTTCCACAAGTGAGGACAAAATTCTCATCATACCTACAATGCCCCAAGGGCCGTGTCTCAGCACATCTGTCGGCTTTGCTGCACACACACACACACACACACACACACACACACACACGCATGCGCGCACGTGCGCCCCTGGTGATCCTCCTTCATGTCCCCTCCTGGACCGCAGGATTTTCGGTCAGACTGTTCCTCTCTCAGGGGAGCTCTTCTTCCCACCTTTCATGGAAGTTTAATTCCTATACCGCATCCTCAAGAAAACTTCTCTGACCCTCAATACTGGTTTAGGCTCCTATATTTTTTCTTTTATAAAATTATATTCCTTTCCTAGGAACATGCATCTCAGTTTGTAAATAGGCATTAACTTATACGATTATTTGACTAAAGTCTGTCTCATCTCACATATTAAAGTCTGTGAGACCATTATAATTTTACCCACATTCGAATTTCTACCACCTAGCATAGTGCAGCATTAAACAAATATTTCTATTAATAGAACATATTGATTGAGAATATTTAAGTGTAAAATACAGTGCAAATGCTGTGAAACTTACATAAAGTTTACACTATATGTACACAAGTAATTACTATACAAGGCAGGATATAAAATACCATAGAAAAGGTAGAAAGTATTCTGAGAACTAAAAAAAAGGATAGGACACATCTAAGTAAAGCAATAAGCAAATATTTCAGGAAGGTACATGATTAGTAGAGGGAAGTGAAATTTGAATTTTTCATTAAAAATTATACTTTGAATATACTATACAAGCTCCTATATAAAGTGGTTCTTAATTCCTTGATTAATCAAATATATCAAAATTAATATGAGGGTTCATCACATATTAAATGAAATACAAGTTATTTTCAAATCTAAGCAATTACTTGTACCTATCTAATGTTATACTATCACATATATATATATATGTAGTATATATGACACACACATGTGTATTTTACCTATTAATATATGTGTGTGTATATATATGGACTCATTATATGCATATGTATATACATATATAAAGAGAGAGAGAGAGATTCATTCACCTACAACCCCCATTGGCCCAGAAGTTTTAAGTTTTAGATTTATCAGAACATTCACATTTATTACAATACTATTTCAACAATGTTCTACCATGTGAAAACCCAAGGACCACATCACATAATCAGGATATACACTTACATTGTTTTTTAGACAAAACAGAGATAAAAGGTAAAAAAGAGACTGATTCAGGGAATTGTAAGCTTCTTGGAAGATCATTTAGAATGGGAGGGGTTTGCAAAGATTAAATATTAAAAGGAGCACAGGTTTAATACCCTATACCTTTTCTTACCTTTGCTGATAGCCCGTGAGAATGTTAAATTAAAATTTGCAGAAGAAGCACCAATTGAATTGATGGCCAGCACCATAACAGAATGTGCTTGCTCTGTCCAAAGGAAAGTGAGTTTAGTGTGGTTTCCCACATCTTCCAACCACGTTCCATTGTGGGAAGTATGATGTTTTACCACATATCTTCTTACACTGCACAATGAGTCATTTTTCATCAGGGGCTACAATAAACACAAAAGTTGATTAGCTGAAGGGCTACAGTGCTTTTTATACAAGCCAAGCTCCTGGAACTCTGATTAAACATTTCCCATTGGTAGGCAGGGGCCAGACCAGAGCAACCTCTGATGAATTCAAGGCTGAAGTGTGGGCTGCTCTGACAGTCTCCCTGAAGCTGTCTGGGTGACTATGGAACATGGGAAACTTGTTTTCTCCTTATGGATTTTTTTTTCTTTAAGACTCAGAGAATAAATCACTTGAAGATAATGAAGTATGGATTATAAATAGGATACTTTTCTACCAGGAAGTTTCACTCTAATTTTAGAGAAAAGAAAGACTAATGGGGAGTTGAGCATTTCTTCATCTAAAAAGCAAAAAAAAAAGGAGTAACCCTTTGTTTCTGTAAAGCAGAAATGAGAAAGAGCTGAAAAGAAATTAATCACCACTTCTATCAATCTTAGTAAGACTGGTCATTTTTTTTTCTTCCCATGACATGCTGACACTACAAGTCACAGAGAGCATCAGGACAGTGTACAAGGCACCCCAGAACATCTGTCTTGTAGTTAAAAAAATCATACCAGGTCACCGAGATGCCAGTGTAAAATACATTCTTAGTACAATTCTATCCTTCCATCCTACAGAGCATTAACAATACATCCCACTTTGCCATCACCTTCACCTGTTTCAGGTAAGATTTAAGTGCTACTAATACCTTGTCAGCCTTTAGCAAGCTTGACACTACACAACAGACTAGAGCAGTGCTTCTCATTTTTTGTCATTGAGATTCTTCTTCTAAAAGTCAGAAATTGAGAAACATAAATACAAACACACATAACTATATCCCTGCAGGTCTTGGAAGAACCTGGGTAGGTGGTGAGAAGATATTAGCAGCCACTGCAAGAAATAAGGGCTTCCCTGGTGGCTCAGACGGTAAAGTATCCGCCTGCAACATGGGAGACCTGGGTTCAATCCCTGGGTTGGGAAAGTCCCCTGGAGGAAGGCATGGCAACCCACTCCTTGCCTGGAGAATCCCCATGAATAGAGGAGCCTGGCAGGCTACAGTCCATGGGGTCACAAAGAGTTGGACACCACTGAGCGACTAAGCACAGCACAGCAAGAAATAAATGAAAAATC
This sequence comes from Bos indicus x Bos taurus, assembly GCF_003369695.1. Taxonomy (NCBI): domain Eukaryota; kingdom Metazoa; phylum Chordata; class Mammalia; order Artiodactyla; family Bovidae; genus Bos; species Bos indicus x Bos taurus. The sequence continues at coordinate 79,894,555 of NC_040078.1, forward strand.
ATACCTATGTTGCATTTTGTTTTTAAACAACCTGTCAGTTTTCATATACAAATGTTTACTTTTGTAACCCTCAAGTAAAATTGATGGTAAACTTCCTTACTTTCTAGTCCTGCAAGTTACTCTAGGCTCATCTTGTGTATTTCCTGCCCCAGACCTATTACCAAGCATTTTTTCACAGAGCCTTAGTTTCTTTATTGGAGAATAGTACTAGAAACAAATCTGAGAATGTTGCTTACTACCAGAATATGGCTTTCTCGGTTGACAGATTAAGGAAATGCATGTGTGTGTATTATATCTATATACACACATATCTATGAAAATTTCTCAATCAATAGCCAGACAAAAGAGAAAAGAGAACTATAATTACAAGCTGTAATGGAAACATAATTAACCTAACAATATAAAATAATTACATACAATTTAGGGGGTTAAGCAGAGTGATATGGTAAGTGGAAGTGCATACATGCATATGTTTTCATCCGCCCAGCCAGTTTGTCTTTTGGTTGGTGCATTTAACCCATTTACATTAAGGTAATTATTGATATGTATGATCTATTACCATTTTCTTAATTGTTTAGGGTTTATTTTGTGTAGGTCTTTTCCTTCACTTGTGATTCCTGCCTAGAGAACCTCTTTTATCATTTGTTATAAAGCTGACTTGATATTGCTGAATTCTCTTAACTTTTGCTTGCCTGGAAAGCTTTTGATTTCTCCATCAAATCTGAACAAGAGTCTTGCTGGGTAGAGTATTCTTGGTTGGAGGTTCTTCCCACTGAAAATTTCTATGTGAATCTATCTGTATCCATATTAAGCTAAACATGAGTTCATACCCTAGCCCATTACCACATGGATCATTCTTTGCTTATCTATAATCAGTTAAACAGTAACAAACTTGAGTCCTTCTTACCACCCATCATCCAGTACTTAATTGTTCAATTCCAATTTATATATCTAAGGAATGATGCTAAAGCTGAAACTCCAGTACTTTGGCCACCTCATGCAAAGAGTTGACTCATTGGAAAAGACTCTGATGCTGGGAGGGGTTGGGGGCAGGAGGAGAAGGGGATGACAGAGGATGAGATGGCTGGATGGCATCACTGACTCGATGGACGTGAGTCTGAGTGAACTCTGGGAGTTGGTGATGGACAGGGAGGCCTGGCGTGCTGCGATTCATGGGGTCACAAAGAGTCAGACACAACTGAGCGACTGAACTGAACTGAACTGAATGATACCAAAACTGTTAACCCATACCTTGTGAGAAAAATGACTTTACCAACTAGAATACAGTGGTTATGTATAGTTCCTTTTGACTTCATTCTTAAAAATCTACTCATTAAAAAGGTTGCCTAGGCCTGGACCTTTTTTCCCAACTCCTTCAGTGAGGTTGTTTCATACACTTGTAGTACAGTTAGATTCTCTTGTTGCAGCCTGAACTCCATTCTAGGATTCTCCAGCCTCCTAATGATTTCTCTTTAATTTGCATACATTAAGGTTTTCTCTTTATGCTATAGGGTTTTATGAATTTTTAGAAATACATAAGGCTATGCAGCACTTAGTAGTGTTGGAATTATACTGTACATAGCCATTTCATATTGTCTTTTTAAATTTAGTCATACTAAATTTGAGGTTCCTTCATGCCTTTTTATGACTTTGATAGCTCATTTCTTTTTAGTGCTGAATAATCTTCCATTCGGAGAAGGCAATGGTACCCCACTCCAGTACTCTTGCCTGGAAAATCCCATGGACGGAGGAGTTTGGTAGGCTGCAGTCCATGGGGTCGCTAAGAGTCAGACACGACTGAGCGACTTCACTTTCACTTTTCACTTTCACACACTAGAGAAGGAAATGGCAACCCACTCCAATGTTCTTGCCTGGAGAATCCCAGGGACGGGGGAGCCTGGTAGGCTGCCATCTATGGGGTCGCACAGAGTCGGACACGACTGAAGTGACTTAGCAGCAGCAGCATGTACTCACTAGGACAATATTATACCAAATAATTTCACCATCATAAAAAATCCCCTGTTCTTCACCCATTCAAACATTTCCCCATCAACCAAACACCTGGAAACCATTGATCTTTTTGCTGTCTCTATAGTTACATCACTTCATGGGAAATAGATGGGGAAACAGTGGAAACAGTGTCAGACTTTATTTTTCTGGGCTCCAAAATCACTGCAGATGGTGACTGCAGCCATGAAACTAAAAGACGCTTACTCCTTGGAAGGAAAGTTATGACCAACCTGGATAGCATATTCAAAAGCAGAGACTTACTTTGCCAACAAAGGTCCGTCTAGTCAAGGCTATGGTTTTTCCTGTGGTCATGTATGGATGTGAGAGTTGGACTATGAAGAAGGCTGAGTGCCAAAGAATTGATGCTTTTGAACTGTGGTGTTGGAGAAGACTCTTGAGAGTCCCTTGGACTGCAAGGAGATCCAACCAGTCCATTCTGAAGATCAGCCCTGGGATTTCTTTGGAAGGAATGATGCTAAAGCTGAAACTCCAGTACTTTGGCCACCTCATGCAAAGAGTTGACTCATTGGAAAAGACTCTGATGCTGGGAGGGATTGGGGGCAAGAGGAGAAGGGGACGACAGAGGATGAGATGGCTGGATGGCATCACTGACTCGATGGACGTGAGTCTCAGTGAACTCCAGGAGTTGGTGATGGACAGGGAAGCCTGGCATGCTGCAGTTCATGGGGTCGCAAAGAGTCGGACACGACTGAGTGACTGATCTGATCTGATAGTTACATCTATCTTTTCTTGAACGTCATCTAAGTGGAATTATAATGTAGCCCTTTACACAGGCTTCTAGCACTTAGCAACATTCATTTAAGACTCATCCATATCTTTTGTGGCTTTATATTCTTTTTATCACTGAATATTATTCCCAGGCAGCACTAATGGTAAAGAACCCACCTGCCAATGCTAAGAAATGCAGGTTTGATCCCTGGGTCAGGAAGATCCCCTGGAGGAGAACATGGCAACCCACTCAACTCATTGTTTTCCAGAGAATCCCATGAACAGAGGCGCCTGGTGGGCTACAGTCCATAGCGTTACAAAGAGTCGACAGGACTGTAGAGACTTAGCACACACACATTATTCCATTATATGAAAGTACCAAAGTTTTTTTATAAGAATCTATCAAACTATATTCCAAAGTGGTTGTGCAATTTTGCATTATCGCCGGCAAAGAATAAAAGTTCCTGTTGCTTCACATTCTAGTCAGCAATTTATTGTGAGTTTTTTGGATTTTAACCACCCTAAAAAGTATGTATTGTGTCTTATTGTTGTTCTAGTATGGATTTCCCTAATGACAAATGATGTTTGTAAGGACTGAATGTTTGTATCCCCTGAAGATTCTAACAAAAAAAAATACATTCACTTGGGACAGAAATCAATTCATTTGGGAGAAAGAATGCTTTCAAAATTGCTAAGTTCTATACTCATTGTTTTTAGAAATATCTGTTGTATACTTGCCATCATACAGAAAGAACAATCTCAATGTCCTTGAGGTATGTAGGGAAGGCCATGTTTACTCTGGTTAGGATTAAACACTAATGGAATTTTTTGGACTTGAAGGAACACTAGATAGTATCCAGTCCAATCTTATGTTGATAGAGATGAGGGAACTGCGGGTGAAAGGTCTAAGTGACTGTCAACATAGCACTGATTAACTACACCATGTCAAGCCAAAAACAGAATTAAAGTCTCCAAACTCCAGACCAGTGCTTCCTCCACTCTACATCTTGACTCTCTGTAATCAACATCTTCAAACAGAAATAAATTTGGGATTGCAGAGTTTACAAAAGATGGTATTATTGAGTAAATCTTTTTACAATGAAGCAAATCTTTCAGGATACAAAAGTAAAATTTTAAATAACATAAAAATCAGGAATACCTTCCAAAGCAAAGTGACATTTCTCTCTTTTTTAGTGGTGTCTTCACTAATTAGTCTCCAAAATTCAGGTCCTCTGATAGGAACTGCAAAATGACAAGGAGCCCAAGTTGTACATATGATCTTAGAAGGATTATCTTTCAGTCATATTTGAAGCACATACTTAGGCATTTTTAAGACACATTTACAAAATCTCTACAGACCTTTCACATCCATGACAACTGTGTGGGCTGGAGTACTCCAATTACTCCAATATCCCAGTCCATCTAGCCTCTTACAGCGCACCTGGACAGTATAGACTGCACAGAGGTCTGGCACTGGGAGACTGGCAGATTTTAATTTTGCATCATATACCTCAAACATCTGTAAAATAAGTCAAATCATTAGACACATATGTAGCTAAAAACCCTGAGGTGCATTTTATTTTACACTCTAACACTATTCCAAAACTAAGAGAGAACTGACTTTGTGTTTTCTGACTTTAGAAATTTACTAGGCTTGCAATGTGAGTTCCTTCAAGTTAAGGATTGCCTCAGCATCTTGTTGTTTCCATCTCATGACAAGACCAGGTAGGACAAGAGTTCTCTTGCAACCTCACTTCCCAATCACCCTCTTACCCTAGTGCTAACCTCTGTCCACAGACTTTTAATAATTTTAACCTAGTGGTTAGATATGGCCTACTCTACAGGGCCTGTCTGATATTCAGTCTCTTCAATAAGTAGGTAAACTGTCACATTCAGCTGAAATCACTGTGATCTAGACATAATGGGAGCTCCTGCTATTTCTAGGTTTTGCAGGCTGCTGTCAGAAAGCCAAAACACAAGGGGTATCATATATTCACTTGCCACTGTGGGTGTCATTCCGGTTGTTTGATAAAAGCAGCTTCCAAACTGTGTCCCATTGAATATGTGTGTTAGAGGAAAAGAGATTCCTTGGTAAAATGAGTTTGAGAAACAGGATGAAATGAAGTCACAAGTGTTTCTTAAATTCAGGACTTCTCCAAACCTTTAACATGCAAAGTATCATGATGCTACACTAGTGATGCAAGGTTTCCTAGACTTTATTTAATGTGATCTTTGTTCAAGAAACATTTTATGGGATCAATGTTCTATAAAACACACCTTGGGAAATGCTCAGTCACAGGACATTTCATTCCTTGAAAGGGTTAGCAGCTCAATGGATAGAACTTAGGCAAACTCCGGGAGATAGTGGAAGACAGGGAAGCCTGTTGTGCTGCAGTCAGTGGGATTGCCAAGAGTTGGACATGACTGAGCGACTGAACAACAACAAAAATTTAACAAAAAGAACTACAGAATACAGGAGGATGTATTTTTATGCCAGTAAAATAAATCTTATGCAATAAAATTCTTAAACAGTTATAAGAAATAATATTTAGTGAGGCAAGCTGAAGAAATTTCCAGGTAAAAAATACCTTCCATTGTACTTGTTTTCCACTTAAACCATAGCGAATCTGGAACTGAAGATTATTCTCTGGGAAGACCGGCTTTTCCCAAGATATTTTCAATAATCCAATTTTTACAGTAATTTCTGCTTTCACACTGGATGGAGGCAGTGGTTTCACTAGAAAAAAATTTAAAGTATTATGTAACAGTAATTTAAACAGTAACAATGTTTTTAAATGTTATTATGATTTTATAATCTTCCATTGTGCTTCCCAGGAGGCTCAGTGGTAAAGAATCCAGCTGCCAAGCCGGAGATGGAAGTTCAATCCCTGGGTCAGGAAGATACTCTGGAGAAGGAAATGGCAACCCACTTCAGTATCTTTCCTGGGAAATGCCATGGACAGAGAAGCCTGACAGGTTGTAGTCCATATGGTTATAAAGAGTCAGATACAACTTAGCAACAATAACCTTCCATACCTTCTATTTATAAAGCAACATCTCTTTCTTAAAATTTTCTCATTCATTGTCTCATTTTATTCCTTACAACTGTATGTGATACATAAGAAAAATATTATGTCTATTTTGCAAATAGAGCTATTGATTGAAAAAAGGTCAATTCATTGTCCATGTCACTCTCCAAATTAATAGTAAGACCTGATTAGAAATGGAGCTATTGTCTCCGCATGCAAAAGATACCATACTGAACACATAAGAAATTTAATAGCAAACTCTGTTCTATATAGAACTTTAATTAAAAGCAAAAAACTATACAGTGCATCCATTTCCACACATGTGGTTTCAAACTTTTCTGCTGTTTGTTAAAAGGTATTTTTAGGTTAAGGTCAGAGGTAGTCTTGCAGAGTAAAGCCTTGGTTCTCTACAGTCTGAGGAAAATAAGTTTTTTAAAGGTAGAAACAAAGGCAAAGAGAACCAGATGGCAAGAGATTTTTTAAAAAATAGTAAAAGACATTACTCAAACTCAATGTATTTGGGAACTAATATCTCAAAGCATAATCACTATAGTGTGAACATTTGAAGCTCCAGATTTCATCCACAATACTTCTTCAGACTGTGGATAACCAAAACTCCTAAACTTTTCTTATTATTACTCAGTATCTCATGCTTATTCAGTTCTTCATATGTCAAGAAGACATTCTTCACCAACCAGTATGATGACATATTTTTCCCCTTTTGAAAAGGTATTAATAATTCCTCCTCAAGAAAAGAAGTATGAGCTTCCAAAAGACCCTTAGGCATTAAATCTGTGATTGCACTTGACTGAATCATGTGCACATCACATCTATATATTCCATGAATGCCTAGTTTGTACAAGGAATGATTTGAAGTACAATAGTTCACGTGATCCCCAGAATACCGACCTTAGGGAAGAAGGAATTTTCTACATTTTATACATGATTAAATAGTCTCGGAGCATTTAAGCAACTAGCCCAAGTTAACAAAGCTAGTAAAATGAGGAGCTGTCATTCCTAAAGTTGAATTTTCACAGTGTCTTCTAGTATATAGTAGGCAATATTAAGTCCAACTTAAATGCCTTATATTAGTACTGAAAAAAGTAACATCAAAAACTGTTCAGATATCAAACTGAATCCATGTTGCAATTGTCACATAATAGATGCGAGGGTGTATCTGTGCATGTTTGTGGGGAGGGGTGTAGAAGAGTTCTTTGCTACCCTAGAATATTTAGTATCAGATAAGTACTCCTTACGATAAAATCACTTAAAATGGAACCAAACTAGTGAGGGGCCTGAAGAGGGCAGATCAATTAATTGGGACTTCATATTGAAAGAAAACTTTTTTGATTATGACAATTTCATCCTGTATCTAATAAAATTTAGATTTGAAGTCAGATATGTATTAATTATCTGAAAATACAATGGACCAATATTAATTTTTGGTATAATTTCCCAACAAAATAGTATACAGCATCAAAAGATACTCTACTGTCTTTGCCAGAGAATCATAAATGGGCCATTTTTCAAAGATTTCACAGTGATACTTGGAGCAATATACCAAAATTTCCAAGGGTTCTCTTTGTCCTTTGAAATAAAAATAACTTTTTAAAATACTATGGCGGATGTCATCGTCTTGATTATTTTCTCTTTATTTCACTTGAGTTATTTTGAATCCTTCTGCTTCCTACCCAGCCTTACAAATTTAAGCTTTGAGTTATGACTACTCAGATTTCAAAAACCATCAGAACATCCAATTAAACTTTTAAATTAAAAACATCAGATGTTGCCATATGTATATTGAGAAAAAACATAAAATAGTGTATTATTTAGAATAATATTAGTACCAAATTTCAAACCCAGTAACCAACATAACTCAGCAAATTATGTGCTAAACATATTCCTATTGTTAAAAATTGTGCTATAAGTAAAATAAAAATTGTAAAATTGTCTAAGGCTGATTGCCTTTTCAATCCCACTGCAAATAGGAAAATAATTTTTTAATCTAGTGTGATCAGAAAATAGCAAAATTCAACTGTTACCCTGAATCAGTCTGAATCCAAATCTGCTAATAAAAATGAAGACATACATATAGTTTTTGACGTACCCACAGAATCAGGAATGACACAAGCTGGTGGAGAGTCCAGTGAGCCCAACGTGTGATTAATTCTAATCCACATTGTATAGCCAGATAATAGAAAGATTGGCTGAAATATGCATTCATAAAAACCATCTCTCTGCAAGTGGCAATCTTTGGGTTCAGATACAGGATGAATAGACGGAACATCAGAACAGTACAGGCTGCTCCTTAAAAGATAAAAAAATAATCAATAAGTATACAACAATGATGAAAGCAATAAGATATCTGAGAAGACTTCTTTGTTGTTTAAAATACACAGTTTTTGCTCCATCTAAAAGTAGTTGTTCTTATTGAAAAGGCATTTTTGAATTCCCAGCTATATTACAATCTTTCCATTAAAATAGAAAACATTTATTAAATATTTCGCTTGACAGTAAGTGCGTATGCAATTCAAGTAAATGACAATTTTCTAATAAGGAGAGAAGGATCCAATTAGAGACAGGACTTACACCACTTTGGAAGCTATGCTAATATAGCTCAGTGATTGAATTTTTAAAATAAAGATCATAAGTGGTAATGGGACATTCCTGAGATGGAAAGAAAGATAAATTCCTTGCACTTTAAATTCTACCACAAATTGAAAACATAATTGATAGTAAATTATATCTTAATTGACATTTCCCTAATATATTCTAGTTCAAAGCAATATAATTAAAATAATACCAATTCTTGACTTATATATGGATCGTATAGTCAGGTGAGCTTCCCAAGTGATCCAGTGGTAAAGAATTCACCTGCCAGTACAGAGGAGACATGGGTTCAACCTCTGAGTTGGGGAGATACTCTGGAAAAGGAAATGGCACCCACTCCAGTATTCTTGCCTGAAGAATCCCATGGGTAGAGGAGCCTGATGGGCTACAGTCCATGAGGTTGCAAAGAGTTGGACACAACTGAGCATGCAGGCATATAGTCAGATATATCACTTATTTTCTCAGAGAAGAAAATTAAGAAAATATTTTTATCACCACATCCTAATCAACACTATACCTTAGAGAATATAAAGCATTTCACCTCTTCTTTGAAATAACTCTTCTGCCATTATTTGCTTTAAATATAGTAGTTAAGTGCTAAAAGTAGCAGTTACTATTTCCTTAGGAATGGGGGTAAGGAGGTTACGTGAAAATGGAAAATCTATATTCTTCTGTCCCTTATTTTCCATTTTTTGTGACACCTTTTTCTTCCTATTTCCTCAAAATTACAACCATGTGTGAGTTTGTGTATGTGTGTGTGAAAGCCTGTGATGGGTGACGTTAGATGAGAGAGTGGGATGAGGAGTCATCATCTTGTACAAAAGCACATTAGCAGTCCGCTTGGAATTCAAAGATTAGCATCGTTATCATTATGATAGATACAAACATTTATTGAATATTTACCAGAAGACATCATATCACTTAATTATAATTAAATAAGATATTATTAATTTTCACAGAAACCCTTCAAGTCCTATTATTTGTTCCATTGTACAGATAAGGAAAATGAAGCTTAGAGAGGTTAAAAATCTTGACCAGCTAGTTTCATGGTTCTTCTGAAAATACTAGGAAGATAAATGACTCAAATGCTTAGAGAACAGTCATCCACAAATGCCACTGAAAATGTCATGGAAAGAAAGTAAAGAGATTACAAAAGTAATGTGGTATACAGTGAACATTCTATTGATTTTAAAGTACTCATATCAGGTAAGATGAAGACAGCTATTATTCCCACATGAGAGATGAAGAAATTGCCCTGTTTTTTCTAATACTACGTAAGAATAGATTGGTAGCAATAGGAATAGATCAGAACACATTATTTGAGAAAATGGATTTTTCAAGTAGAAACTTCAGATTTTAAGAATAAATGAGCACAAGATATAAAACTAAAAGTCCTGATACAAATGGAGTGTTTAAGAGTATACACTTTCTTGATAATTACTAAAGAGTATTATAAAAATTAAAATATGTCTATCTTGTCCTAACTGACACATTTTAGATAAAAGCATTTATAGAGAGAAGGAGAATACTATAGGAAGACAATAAACTTGAATTCTTTTTAAAACATAGAAGGGTAAAGAACAAATGAAATTACTCTTTACTAGAATAGTTTAATCATTGTGAAGTAAACAAAGTTATGGTTACCAAAGGGGAAAGGAGGGAAGAAATAAATAATTTTGGAGTTTGGGATTAACAGATACATACTACTATTTATAAAATAGATAAACAACAAGGATTTACTATATAGCACAGAGAACTATATTCAGTATCTTATAATAACCTATAATGAAAAGAATCTGAAAAAGAATAGATACACACACACACACATATATATAGACATAACTGAATCACTTTGCAGCACACCTGAAACTAGCACAAGATTGTCAATCAACTATAGTTCAATTAAAAAAATAATCTTACCTATTTATAAAAACCATTCATATTGTCTCTCACAATCTCTGTGCCACTACCTCCAATTTTTTCTAAAACCTTAATCTTCAGCAAATGATATGAGGCTTCTATAATCCTTCATATTTTCCTCAGTCAATTCTCCAAGTCAAATTAAAAATGTATAGACATTAGTTTTGGGGATTTCATTCATTAACTACACATTAATTATTTCTCCACATTAAATGCAATTGTGGAGAATTAACTGATCATCAGGAAAAAACAATGACATAAAAACAAATTACAACTTTTTTTGTGTGTGAATTTTTTCAAGAATCACCCATTTATTTAACTCCTCAAAAATTTCCTAATTAAGTATATTCTACTTTCCTCTTTCAGGAGGAAAGAGGATACTACAAGAGTATCACTATCATGACATTTTCATAAGAAATGTTTATCTCACCATATCCACAGAAAAAAAAATAACAAAAATAATACATACCTATGATACCTCAGCTGCAAATTGCTTCCTGCAAGTGATTGGATTGCATTGGGTGACCATCTGCAAGTCATTTTAGTTAAGTACCCATCAGTTTCACATGATATATTGATATTGACATCTATTTAAAACACATTAAAATATTACTATAAAGCAAAAACACCAAAACATTTTTTAATGAAAATACAATTTCCTTAGCATCTTCAATGGAACTCTAAGATAGAGTCCATAATAAAAGTGTACCTCATGGGAAAAAAGAAGACAAGCCTGGGCTTCTTACCAATCACATATAACTCAGCATAGCGATGGTGGCACTCTTGCTCATTGCAGCAGTACACTGCATCATAGGTGAACTTTCCTCGGGGTTTGGTTGCATTCAAGTTGGGAAAAGTAACTTTGCTAATATGGTCATCCACAACATCATACTGGCTTTGAGGAATTTTCTCAGCTAAATTCAACCACCAAACAATCTTTTTTGAGGAAACGATCTTCTTTTCATTTTTATAGATACAGTGAAAAGAAATGTTAGACCCAACCGCTGTCAGAATTTTAGGTGGAAAATATATGACATCTGTAATGGGGGAAGAAAGATATGATATGAGATCAAGAAAGAAAACATCACGTAAGTAATTGATACCACGCAAAAAGGATTCACCAGGCATTCAGGATTATACTGCCCCAAATAAAATGAGTGTGCTGAGAGACTGCAGAACTGTAGCTGTCCATTCATGTATAGTTAGTAAGCATCCCAAGCATTCTCATTCTCAAATGACTTGAATGCCCATAAATGCCTTCAGAATTTTCTAAGAACAGAGATTTATTCATTATAAAATATGTTTTAGTGAATAACTGTCACTTGCTGATAGGCAGAAAATTAGTGAAAATGAAATATAGTCTAATTCTACCATGGCATGTCTTCCATCAGACTCTGCTTTCAGAATCAGCAAACTTTAGGCAGGTTCTCAAATCAAATCCCTACAAAGCAAAATCCTGAAGAATAAATGGTGATAGCCCTTCTCGTATTTGAATACATGAAAATTTCAAGTAAGCGAGTAGAGAAATAAGCTTTAAATATGAAAACTTGTTAGGAAACGTAAAATCAATGATGCACCAACGCAGACAAAACTGCAAATACTGTTCTGTAACATCATTTTAAGTATTCAGTGCCAGTGTCGTGTGGCGAGGACAAGGGGAATCAATATTTCTCTAAAATATTATTCTTAACACCTATGCACTATTCCGTAGTACTGTTTCAGTCTCCTATTACTGGAAACATTTTCTTTTTCTTTGTGTGCTCAGTCGTCTCCGACTCTGTGACCCAATGGACTGTTGCAGGCTCCTTTGTCCATGGAACTCTCCAGGCAAGAGTACTGGAGTGGGTTGCCACTTATATTCCCGATCCAGGAATCAAACCCATGTCTCCTGCACTGGCAAGTGGATTCTTTACCATTGCGCCACCTGAAGCCATAGTTAAGTCTCTATTTTTTAATTAGAAACAGAATAAAAGTAAATGAATGTTTACACAGGAACAAATTATTTCTGCCATAGTGCATTACGAAAACAGGATATTTCAGTTGTAAAATTTAAGGTAAGCTATTTTCTGCTGAGGGAATATGAATATCTGTTTCCATATACATCCTTTGAATTACCCTCAAAACAAATCCAAAAACTTTGATTAGTTCTTATTATTTTTCTCTTTTCTGTAATAGCATGCTAACCTCCGAATCCATAGAAGATATTTGCATTTGCTATGTCTACAGTCAAGTATAAACAGGAAAAAACTTCATGGCATGAAATTACTGGACAGAAGTTAGGCCTTATATTTATGAATCTCACCTAGGGCGGCACTCAGGCTTCACTGGTAATTACTTACTTACCACACACCTCATTACCAACTGCCTCAAAAGTCTCAATTCAGTTTTTTAAAAAAGAGTACAAATAAGATTTCCAAAATTAAATTGACGCTTTAATTTGAAAGATAATAAAAAGCTCAAAGCATTTCACTTTGAAATTGAAGCCTAAGACTTAATTGAAAAACAGGATTAAAGTCACAGCATTTTCATGTAATTAAATGCTAAAATAGCTTTAAAAACAAGTTATTAAAAACCTGATGATCTATAAAATTTACATTGAACAAATGTGAAATTGATATGTGCTGACTGTTTAATTTTTAAAATAATATAAATATATCTATCTTTTATTCTCATGTGAGATACTACTATACAACAGTTTGTAAATTAAAACAACAATAATGATTTTCTTCCCATGACCAAATATCAATACCTTTACAGGATCTGCATTAATGAATTCTATTTAAAAAGGAAATTCTATTGACAAATATTAGTAAATTACTCAAAAGAACATAAATCATGAATCAAACATTTTAGATAAATTATTTTAAAATGCGTGTCTTTATCATAGCTCCATAAAATAGATTTTTTAATTCTTGGAGCAGATTACCTATTTTTCTTTAAGAAAAAAGTATTTTCTCTAACCTGGTATAAGAGCTGCACAAGAAATGTAGATATTATCTAACATGTGTTTCTCCTCTTCTTTCATAGCAACAAGAATGCAGTTAATAAAGTTACTACAGGAATTCAGCACTTCCAAAATTGTTTTTAGTATGTAAATTGCAATATTCATAAGTTCTGGGAAGGTCCTGGGTTTTCCTTGAAAAGCATCTCCCAGCAGCTATAGAGAAAGAACCTATTAAATTCACTCTAAAAGAATCCATAAGAATTCCTGGACTAGGAATAGTCAATGCTTCATTAACTATGCACTTGGTAGGTACAGCTTAAATGCATTAATGAATAAAATGTAGCAGTTACAAAGGTCCTGAGAATTAGTATTCTGTCTGCAGCAATATTTACATCAAGTAACCTTTAAGTGTTTGGAAATAATAAAACAGGTGTGATAACACATTCTAAGTAAATTAACGCCTCAATCTCATGGAATGTTGCTGTTTGCTGGACAGTGAACAATGGTAGTGAACCTAATCATATTAAGTAACTAGACTTAAGGGAGAAGGATTCGAATCTCTTTACACAGGAATAGGAAGTCCCCAAGTTTGGAGACATACTTTGCTGTTGCACAGCTTTCAGGAAATAAGTCTCAAGTGTGGTGCGGACATTGCAGCCAGCATAACTCAGCAAACCTAAACCAAAAAACCTAAGCAATGCTAAAACCTCATTTACCAGGAATCATGAAGGAAATGAGGTATTCCAATAAAATGCTCTATATAATTAAATTTACTGCTTACTAGCTTTGAGGGTCAATTTCTAGGGCTACCAGAAATCTTGTATAATTATACATTATGCACTTAATTGCCTTACTAGTGGTTATAAACATGAACTTTGGAGTTAGGCTATTTTGTAATTGTATCAACTGTTATAAGTACTTAACTCTATCTAATTCTCAACTTCATTTATAAAAGAGGGATAACAGTACTTATCCCACAGGTCATTGAAAGGATAAAATGTTAGTACGTGCAAAGCACATAGTGCCTGAAACACAGGAAGCACTCTTTAAGTGTCAATATTATTATTTAAGAAGGAGTTCTCAATCTACTTCTACCTTTTATTTGTGATTTAATACATATTACATCATTACAGCAGATAATACTGGAATAGGAAAATGTGCTTGGGAGATGCTAAAGTGTATAAGCTCTCCTCCCCTCTACCTGTGTCCTGCTGCTGCTGCTGCTAAGTCGCTTCAGTCGTATCCAACTCTGTGCGACCCCATAGACGGCAGCCCACCAGGTTACCCCGTCCCTGGGATTCTCCAGGCAAGAACGCTGGAGTGGGTTGCCATTTCCTTCTCCAATGCATGAAAAGTGAAAAGTGAAAGTGAAGTTGCTCAGTCATGTCCAACTCTTAGCGACCCCATGGACTGCAGCCTACCAGGCTCCTCCGTCCATGGGATTTTCCAGGCAAGAGTACTGGAGAGGGGTGCCATTGCCTTCTCCACCGGTGTCCTAATCTACTTTCTATTTGACAAGTTTCTGTCTTTCCCTTGATAATCAAATGGTATCACTCATGGCATCTGAACTATCCAAGTTGGTTACATTAGTAAGCTTAACCTCACACTCTCTGCTACATCAACAAATTCTGGCCTTTGAGGTAGCTGTTTACTCACTGTCTGCATTCATTCCTTATTTTCAGGTTTTTCTGTTTGGAATGTCAACAGTCACTAAAGGGACACATCTGTGTTGAATAAGTAAAAGGCTAGCTATTAATGGTAATATTGTTTCTTGGTATCCAAAATCACTGCAGACGGTGACTGCAACCAAGAAATTAAAAGATGCTTGCTCCTCGGAAGGTAAACTATGACAAACCTAGACGGCATATTAAAAAGCAAAGACATCACTTTGCCAACAAAGGTCCATATAGTCAAAGCTATAATTTTTCCATAGTCATCTACGGATGTGAGACTTGGACCATCAAGAAGGCTGAGCGCCAAATAATTGATGTTTTTGAACTGTGGTGCTGGAGAAAACTCTTGAGAGTCCCTTGGACAGGAAGAAGATAAAACCAGTAAATCCTAAAGGAAATCATTTAACTCTGAATATGCATTGGAAAGACTGATGTTGAAGTTGAAGCCCGAATACTTTGGCCACCTGATGAGAATAGCTGATTCACTGGAAAAGATGCTGGGAAAGAATGAAAGCAAAAGCAGAAGCAGGTGGCAGAGGATGAGAGGATGGGATAGCATCACTAACTCAATGAACACGAATTTGAGCAAACTCTGGGAGATAGTGAAGGACAGGGAAGCCTAGAGTGCTGCAGTCCCTGGAGTCACAAAGAGTTGGACATTACTTAGTGACTCAAAATGAGTTATGCAGCACCAAGTGATTTTGCTCAGTCGTGTCCAACTCTTTGTGACCCCATGGACTGTAGCCTACCAGGCTCCTCTGTCCATGGAATTTTCCAGGCAAGAGTACTGGAGTGGGTTGCCATTTCCTTCTCCAGAGGATCTTCCCGACCCAGGGATCAAACCCAGGTCTCCCACATTGCAGGCAGACGCTTTACCATCTGAGCCACCAAGGAATTTCTTCAGTGACTGAAGAACAACAATTATTGGATACTGCACAAGCAAATAAATTAGCAATGCTTCTTTTCAACAAAACATACCTTTATTACCTTCATGTAAACAAAACACATAATATTTGCCTATGAAAGGCCATATACATGCATACATATGTGTTTTATAGTATATATTAAAATATCTGGTTTATTATGAAAGCATAAAAATGATACAACATATTAGTAAACCAAGCAAATTTAATCCTACAGATACTGATATGAACTAGGAAAGAAATAGAAGTATAAAAGGGTTTAATAGAACTAGAAATAGTTCTATTAAAGCAAAATAGAACTAGAAATATGTCCATCGGAAGGTCTAAGAACCTAAGTTGAACAACCCAAAATAAAATTTTATATGAAATGTAATACAAGTAGTTATTATTCTGGATCAAAGATTTCATTTAATCCAACTGAATACATAACATTGCTAAGAATCATTATAGTAGGAAGGTATAAACGTATAACTTGAACATCAGAAAACTTTAAAACAATCATGATTCTTTTAGAATTTCCCTTTTCTTCAGCGAGGGTAGGTTCTCAGATCTTATTAAGAAGAATAACAGCAAAGAATGAAGCCATTTTCTTGTGGAAGAGAAACACTTCACCAGACAGCAAAATACAGGTACAACTTATAGGCCATTCAGAATGGGAGCAGGGGCTGCTGCCTCCACCTCCCTTATCAACTTCCCTACCCCACCACCCACTTCCCCCAATCCCACTGTATAAAAACCTCCATGGGACACTCATTGAAATTCGATGCTGTTAATTCACTCCACTCTATGTATTTCACAGCTGGTCATTAAGACCTATTAATCAATGATATATAATTCAAGATAGAACAAAAGTTGAATTTTCAGCATCCTATGACACACACTGTGATACTCAATAGTGATTTGAGGAATAGAGATGAGAAATCCCTGCCTTCTAAGTCTGTTCACTCAAGGTTCCTGACTTTTCAAGTGAGAATTAATCCCTTCTAATGCTTAGCACTTACTCTAGCTCTTCTCACAGTGTTATTTATGCTAAGCAATTAGATAAGTATCATGTCAGCCTCTAAATTTCATTAGACTTTGACATTCTAAATATTGTTTGTCAATTTACAAGCTAGATATTTATAAACTATGATCCATTATTTCACAAGTGCTTACTAAGAGTCAGGCACTGCAGTAAGCACTTTATGTGCATCATTTCATTCTATCCATATAAAAACTCCTTATTCTATAGATGAGGAAATTGAGGTATAGGGAGGTTAAGAAACTTTCCAAATAAGGGGGGTGGGCAGGACTCCTACAAAATTCTGTCAGACTCCAAAGTCAGTGCTTTTAAACTACTATTGATACTTACTTTTTAACAATCAATGCTTTTTAAATAATAAGCAATTAATAAATAAGCCTGTTTAGTGTTTTACATGTTTTACACGTTTACATGGTTTAGTGTTTACATGGTACTTGCTTTCTCCGTGTATCTACTATCAACCTGAACAAGTTTGAGTGGGAATAACTTTGCACATTTGATAGATTGAAAACTAGTCAAAGAACTATGAACTGCCTTCCTGCATTCACAGCCTGGCTTGTGCCAGGGTTACCACCGTTAGACTCCTGGGCCTCTATGTAAAACAATGCACCTCAACTCCATGAGGAAGCTGTGAATAAATTGCAGTTTTTCTGACGTTAAAGATTATTTTAAAAACATGAAAACTGCAAGTAAAAGCTTTGCAAAGCGAGCATCTGGAGTGAAAAGAATTGCTTAATTATATAACATATATAATATTCAAATAAAATTTTAATATTTAAAACTTATACCCAATAAGTATATCTGATTTTCAAGTGTAAATTCAGGAAACATCAGTACAAGCAGTGTTCTGAATTTACAAATTTGGAACTTTTATATCAACTCTGTCTTTTGAGTAAGAAAGAGTAATTCAGCAAGATACTGCTATGAATCCATATAAATGAGGAAGCTCTCATACAACTTTTCACTAAAGGATGACCTTGTTCAAAGTTTAAATTAGAAGTTAATATGGTGTTCCTCCTGTTGATTTATCACCACAAACTTTAAGACAAGTATAATATGCCAAAGGCAATTCAGGAATCACACTCCCCTGTGAACAGAAGTGACTCTTAACAAACCTACCTTGTGTAGTAAAGGTAAGAAGGGCACTCCAATCACTCCAGATTCCTAGGCCATCCAATCTCTTGCACCTCACCTGTGCGCCATACGAAGACCCAGGAAGCACACTGTCTACTAGCAGAGACGTAGCTGAGACAATCTCATCAGTCTGTTAAATATCATTTGAAAACATCAGAGCATTAGGTTGATGTGAAACTTTTACCAAAATCGATTACAAGCAGGTCTCTACAAATTTCAAAGAATTAAAATCTTACAGAGTAGTTAGCTGGCCACAGTGGAATTTAACAGAGATCAATAACCCAGTAACACACGTTTGACTGACATTAGTCAATAGTATTTTTAAAAGCCTGTAAGTTCAAGGGAAAAAAATCACAGTGATAATCAGCATATATTTTTAACTGAATGATAATGAATATTGACTTTTCAAACTTTGAGAGGAACAGCTAAACTCAGTGGGAAGCTTCAAGCCTTTGCTGACATCGATAACATACAAGATATTAATAGACAACAATGCACAGAGGGACATCCTTGATCATCCAGTGGTTAAGAACCTGCCTGCAACGCAGGGGACACAGGTCTGATCCTTGGTTGGGGAAATAAGATCCCACATCCCATGGAGCAACTAAACCCACACAGCACAATGAAAGATCCCACGTGACACAGCAAAGATCCTGCGTGCAACAGTTAAGACCTGACGCAGCCAAATAAATAAGTAAATATTTTTTTAAAAGATGATGCACAGGGTAGGCATAGAGCTATAAACCTTCCTAGAGCAATGGGTCACAGAAGGAGGGCATGAATAATTTTAAGAACCCTGGTCTGATGATCAGCTGTGTGGGTTAATTGCTCAGTCGTGTCTGACTCTTTGCAACTCCATGGACTGGAGCCTGCCAGGCTCCTCTGTCCATGGAATTCTCTAGGCAAGAATACTGGAGTGGGTTGCCATTTCATTCTCCATGATGATCAGCTACAGTCAATCAAAATACAGTTTAAAAACCAGAGTGAAAACATCTAAGAGACATAACTTCATAAAACAACCAATGAGGTATTTCAAAATTATTGAATTTCCTGGCCCATTTGACTGTGGGGCAACACAGACTAAAAATGGCAAAAAGCCTCAGCAATACATTAAACAATATCAGATCGCCTATATTTAAAATCCTGAAGTCAAGTGGCATTACGAAGCATCACGATGAACAAACCTAGTAGAGGTGATGGAATTCTAGTTGAGCTGTTTCAAATTCTAAAAGATGCTGCTGTTAAAGTGCTACCTTCAATATGCCAGCAAATTTGGAAAACTCAGCAGTGGCCCCTGCTGGGAAAGGACTGGAAAAGGTCAATTTTCATTCCAATCCTAAAGAAGGGCAATGTCAAGAATGTTCAAACTATTGCACAATTGCACTCATCTCACATGCTAGCAAAGTAATGCTCAAAATTCTCCAAGCCAGGCTTCAACAGTATGTGAACCGTGAACTCCCAGATGTTCAAGCTGGATTCAGAAAGGGCAGAGGAACCAATGATCAAATTGCCAACATCTGTTGGATCATTGAAAAAGCAAGAGAGTTCCAAAAAAAAAAAAAAATCTGCTTTATTGACTATGCCAAAGCCTTTGACTGTGTGGATCACAACAAACTGTGGAAAATTCTTCAAGAGATGGGTATACCAGACCACCCTACCTGCCTCCTGATAAATCTGTATGCAGGTCAAGAAGCAACAGTTAGAACTGGACATGGACAAAAGACTGGTTCCAAATAGGGGAAAGAGTATGTCAAGGCCGTATACTGTCACCCTGCTTATTTAACTTATGTGCAGAGTATATCATGCAAAATGCAGTGCTGGAAGAAACACAAGCGGGAATCAAGATTGCCAGGAGAAATATCAATAACCTCAGATAGGCAGAGGACACCACCCTTATGGCAGAAGGTGAAGAAGAAATAACAAGCCTCTTGGTGAAAGTGAAAGAGAAGAGTGAAAAAGTTGGCTTAAAGCTCAACATTCAGAAAACTAAGATCATGGCATCTGGTCCCATCACTTCATGGCAAATAGATGGGGGAACAGTGGAAACAGTAAGAGGCTTTATTTTGGGGTGCTCCAGATCACTGCAGATGGTGACTGCAGCCATGAAATTAAAAGACACTTGCTCCCTGGAAGAAAAGCTATGACCAACCTAGACAGCATATTGAAAAGGAGAGACATTACGTTGCAGACAAATGTCCATCTAGTCAAACCTGTGGTTTTTCCAGTAGTTATATATGGATGTGAGAGTTGGACTATAAAGAAAGCTAAGTGCCAAAGAATTGATGCTTTTGAACTGTGGTGTTGGAGGAGACTCTTGAGAGTCCCTTGGACTGCAAGGAAATCCAACCAGTCAATCCTGAAGAAAATCAGTCCTGAATATTCATTGGAAGGACTGATGCTGAAGCTGAAACTTCAATACTTTGGCCACCTGATGCAAAGAACTGACTCACTGGAAAAGACCCTGATGCTGGGAAAGATTGAAGGCAGGAAGAGACAAGGATGACAGAGGATGAGATGGTTGGATGGCACCACTGACTTGATGGACATGTATGTGATCAAGCTCCAGGAGTTGATGATGGACAGGGAAGCCTGGCATGCTGTAGTCCATGGGGTCGCAAAGAGTCGTACACAATTGAGCAACTAAATTGCAAGTCTTAGAAAATTAGCCCAGATATAAAAAGACAAGTTTTCACCTCTAAGTTATATAACAGTTTTACAAATTAAAATGCCAAAGTTATGACCCATGAGGCTCTTGACGACTCCTCCTTCTCTCCTACCCCTCCACTACTGCTCTTAACTTCACTCACTGCCCTGACCTCCAACTTCCCATCCCTAAGGTCCTCTAAATCGCTATTTCCTCTATTTAGACCCTAATTTCCCTGCATCACCACCTCCTTCAAATCCCTGCTCAAATATCACTTTCTTAAAGAGATCTTCCCCTCCCTCTAATTAATAATACAACCCATCCTCTACCACTTGCGACTGCAAGCTCCCCTATCCTGTTCTTCTAGTGTATCCTGAGTTCTTGGCACCTAGTGAGTGCACAACACTTTCTGAAAAAAAGATTTGACAGACTATACTATATAAATCCTGGAGAAGGCAATGGCAACCCACTCCAGTACTTTTGCCTGGAGAATCCCACGGATGGAGGAGCCCGGTAGGCTATAGTCCATGGGGTCGCTAAGAGTCGGACACGACTGAGCGACTTCACTTTCACTTTTCACTTTCATGCATTGGAGAAGGAAATGGCAACCCACTCCAGTGTTCTTGCCTGGAGAATCCCAAGGACGGGGGAGCCTGGTGGGCTGCCATCTCTGGGGCTGCACAGAGTCGGACACGACTGACGTGACTTAGCAGCAGCAGCAGCAGCAACTGTATAAATGCATGGAGTGCATGTAAACAAATATATTGAGTAATAAGAAAAAATAAGGATGGCATGTAAAATCAAAAGCCAGAGAAGGTCTTTAAGTGAAAATACTATGATTACGAATTCAGTAGTTCTGTATCTGGACTTCTTGTAGTCATTAGTCGTGTGTGTGTGTATGTGTGTCTGTGTTAACGAGACAGAGAAGGAGAGTGAGGGGGAGAAAAAAGACAATCTAATATACTAAGCTTTTGGAAAAGGAACTTTTTCTGGCAGTAAATTCTAAGAGAAATTTGCCAAGCTTATCAAAATATAACACAGATCCACATGTAAGAGATATTTAGTAACACTGAACAACTTTTCTAAAATCATTTTATAGAAGATGCAGAAATTTTGCGTACATGCTCATTTCT
The DNA here is from genome assembly GCF_003369695.1 of Bos indicus x Bos taurus. NCBI lineage: Eukaryota > Metazoa > Chordata > Mammalia > Artiodactyla > Bovidae > Bos > Bos indicus x Bos taurus. The sequence goes on from NC_040078.1 coordinate 79,916,325, forward strand.
TTTGCTGATCTTGAATGAAAGCTTGAATGTACGATATTGAAGTATGACTGAATCTCCTCAAAAACAGTATACACATTTGATAGACAGAGGCATTCTCTATGGGACTTGGAGGGCATCTCACCTTTTCTTTAATTGCTTCTCAACTTTTCATTTTATTTACTAAAATATACTTACTTTTCTTATATATTTTGTAGAATTCTCTGAATATTGCACTTGATATTGAAGTTGAAATGGTACCAGTGTTGGGCTGGACCACGAAATCTTTAAACTACCAGTGTCTGTGATTTCCATACGCAAACCTAATGGTGGATCAGGCTTCACTTAAGGAAAAAAGAGAACACTTTTAAGTCAAGTTATTTTCATGATAATCATAAAATGAAGTCAAAATGAATTTTAGCATATCCTATTCTTTAACCTAAGGAGTCCTTATCCAAAGGCTAATTACAGAACCAAAATATTCTACTACTGTAACTTACCAAAGCAATCCATGTATTTTTGTTTCCTTCTCCCTACTTGGTAAAAACTATAAATCAGAAAATGATGTTATTTTGACAAATGTGATTCCTGCTATAAAAAAAAAAACGCTGCTTAACTTTATTGAACCTAGATTTTCCCACACTTATTCGAAGCCTCCCTTGATGAAACCCACTGTTTTAGTGAATGACAAGAAGAAAAAGCATTTTGCAGAGCACTACTTGGAAAATACATATAAATTTTGTATGCAATAATCAATGCATATAAGCATGCAGATTCATGTAAATCTGTATGTAAAACAGTAAACATTAATTTTTGAATTCAACAAATCGAGACATACCCACTCAAATAACCCATAGCATACACAATTTACATGCAGTAAACACAACATTAGCAGGACTTGGCTTGTCACCAGAAATGGAGATAGAGTTCTTATCCTAATGGTGTATTTAACTCACCATCTAATTTCTGAGTTTATTTGTCTATGTGTTTTATGTATGCACATGCATTTGTATATATACATTTGTGGAGATTTATGTCTGTGGAGTTTAAAACATACAACAAACTTTAAGTCATCTGTAGAAACAATGCAAACATCTTACAATAAAGAGCTGATTGAACAAATAATAGTTCATACCCTAAAAAGTAATCTATAGTCATTAAAATCATATTAGAGAACAACGTTGAAAAAGTTTAATATTGCTAGTTTTGAAAGTTTATTAAGCAATGTGAAAGTGAAAGTGTTAGTCGCTCAGTCGTGTCTGACTCTTTGTGACCCCATGGACTATACAGTCCATGGAATTCTCCAGGCCAGAATACTGGAGTGGGTAGTCATTCCCTTCTCCAGGGGATCTTCCCAACCCAGGGATCTAACCAGGTCTCCTACACTGCAGATTCTTTACCATCTGAGCCATCTTAATGGGCTTAAAGGGAAGCCCATTAGGCAATGTATTTACTTGAATTCATTAAAATTTGAACAAATAAAAGGATATGTGTAAATATGCATTAAAATAGAAAAAAATGCCAAAATAGTAGAAAATAAATGATGCATTTTTCTTCTGTGTGCATCTCTATGCTTTCAAGATTTTTACGATTAACAAGAGTTACTCATAAACATAGAAATCATCATTACATTGAAATATATACTGACATGTATTTTATTCAAAAAAATAATGGCACATTAATATTTTCCACATTCCATAATTTCAAGAATTCAGTCATAGTTTTTTCCTTTTCCTCAAGTCAAAATTAATGAAGTTTTACTCTCTGTGACATAGTACAAATTTTAGTTACTTTAAAGCAGGAATGGCTAAACCCTAAAGTCTAGAAGTAACAGGTGAAATTCATGACCAAAAAGAGAAAACAAAATAGACACCAAACAGAAGTGAAATCATAAAATTATAAACTATTTTACATTTCTTATATGCATACACATATGCCTTTGTATTAGAAATCTAACAATAAATCTTTCCCTGGATCCCCTAGGTACTCAGTCAGAGACCACACATACTGGCTTCTTTCAGGGGAAAATTCCTCCAAAGAGCTGGCATTACTTACTCTCCATTTTGCATCCCATTTTCCTAACCAACCTATTCTGATCAGGTCTTCCTTCTTGCTAGTCCACTGAAACTACTCTTACCAAGGTTACTACTCTTTGCTGAATCCAGTGTCAATTGTCTGATTCATTTTGCTCCATCTCTCAGCAGTGTCCCAACTGCTTATTCTGTGAGTAGCAGACAAGTAGAAATACTTTGTCCACCTGGTTTCCAGCCGTCACATTCCTTTACTCCTCTTCTCTCTGATTGCCTCAGTCTTTCTTTCACTGGACTCTAAATATGTGACCTCATACAATCCCATAAACATCTGATGCTAGAAACTCCCAAATATATATCTCCCTGAACTCTAGAATCATATATCTAACTACCTACTCAACGTCTCTTTGATTTCTAATAAGCATCTCAAATATAATTCGTCACATACCTAATTATCTCCAATATCCCCATTTGGTAACACTATTCTGCTACTAACCAGGTCCAAGCCTAAGTGTCATCCTTGACTCCTCTCTGTCCTTCACACTCCATACCCAATCCACTTCAGTCTGCACCATCTCCTGAAAAGTGAAAGTGAAAGTCACTCAGTCGTGTACGACTCTTTGCAACCTCATGGATTATACAGTCCATGGAATTCTCCAGGCCACAATACTGGAGTGGCTAGCCTTTCCCTTCTCCAGGGGATCTTCCCAACCCAGGGATTGAACCCAGGTCTCCCACATTGCAGGCGGATTCTTTACCAGCTTAGCCACAAGGGAAGACCAAGAATACTGGAGTGGGTAGCCTACCCCTTCTCCAGTGGATCCTCCCAACCCAGTAATTGAACTGGGGTCTCCTGCATTGCAGGTAGATTCTTTACCAACTGAGTATGAGGGAAACACCATCTCCTAATAGATCCCAAGCCTGAACATTTCTTTACTTCACTACAGCAACCCCAAGCCAACTGGACAACTCTAGCAGCTGCCTATCTGACTCCTCTTCCATTCTTGCAAGTATCCTTTTTCCCTTCCCCATCAATTTATTTCTTCAATAGAGCATACATTTTAAATATGTGTATGAGCACGCATGTGTGCGTGTGTGTGCCCACACACACACACATACCCACATGTCTGATCACATCACTCTCCTGGTACAAAAGCTTACACTGCAATTAGAATAAAATCCAAACTTTGTAACCATAGCCTGTGGTATGATCTGAATGCAGATGACTCTCTAACCACATCTCTGAATGTTCTCCTACCTTAATTACTCCAAGCAAAAGGCTCTTGTCTTTGGTTCTTCCAAATTCTGAGCTCATTCTATCCCAGGAATTTTGTGAGTGCTGTTCTTACTGTTTAGAGCACCTTTTGTTCTGGATTTTTGCATAGTTATCTCTTTTTTTTTAAGTTTAAAATGCTATTTCCTAAAAGAGGACTTCCATAGCTGAAATAATAGACTCCTACACCTGATAGTCTCTATCGTACAATTTGTCTTATTTTATTTCTTTCAATTTTGGGATCTTAATCACATATACCCAAATACAAAAAAGATTTTTTTCCCAAAAATTATCTGAAATAAGACAAAATTTTTAAAGTTTCTTATAAAGTCTATCACAACACCTTGTCTTAACTACTTTATTTTTAAAAACAATTTAATTCAATGTTGGCTCTAAATACTTCTTAAAAATCACTTGATAGAACTGGTTTTAAAAAGAGAAGATAATGACATTTTATAGATTTTTTTGTTTTTTCCCTATGGTATAACATCATGACTGAATTGCTTGGATATCATAGTAATCACGTGGAAATCACAAATATATCCCTAAAAGACAAGTTATTTAAAAGTCCTAATGTTAAATATGACATCATAGGTAGATTCAAAAAATGCTATACCCTTAGTACTTAAAAAGAAGTGAGGATGAAGTTGTAAGGAATATGGTGTCAGATGTCTGAAAAAGTGGTTCCAGTGATGGCAAAAACAATGATGCAGAGAAGCACATAAAGAATTTGCAATAATTATTTCAGGAAATGTAAAACAGTAACACTATTAAATTATGTATCATATGTAACATAATTTAACACATACACACAAAACTGAGTTAATAAATTAATAATTTAGCATTCATCTATATTATTCACATTGAATAATGTAATTGAATACACTGAATATTTATAATTATATATTCAAGCTGATGAAAGAAATCTGGGGAATCTTTGCACTAATAATGTGGGCACTTGTCTATTATATAAGTTTTTCTTCTAATCAGATTTGTACAGCCAATTAGTTTGCTTATGTTTATATTGTTTTTCTCTGCCCAGTATTGTCTACCCCTGCTCTGTGAGGCAGGAACTTTGTCTCACTCACCATTGTTTCCCCCAGCTCCTAGATCAGTGACTGATACCCACGAGTCTCTAAAAAATATTTATTGAAGGCATAAAGTCAGGTAAAAAAGAGCTTTTAATTATTTTCAGAAATAGTTATCTGAGATGTGAAAAAGTCATAAACAAAACATATCCATTAGACTGACCTAGGATTTAAAGAAATCAAACTATTTTCAAAATGAATTTGTTACAATTGTAGAAATATCTATACTGTTGTTAAATCGTTCTAGAAGCTGCTTTTAATACCCCTTAGGACTACATTTATCATCATTACAGTGTCAGTCAAAGTGAGATAAGCTAATGAAACATCTTGTAAACAATTTTCAGCCTGTTTGAATGACTGATGTTTAAAGATATTATCTTTCTTAGGCACAACTTACCAACATTAATGGGCTGAGCTGACATTGGAGGTGAGTGAAAAACTGCTCCACCAGATGTGATTTTCAAATACATAAGAAGGGTGTTATTGAGCTTGGCTGTTGGCACAGGCACACGACATTCACAACATTCATGAACACTGCAGTTGCACTGAACAACCTGAAAACTGTCTTTCTGGGGGAGCAGAGGTGACTCTTCTAACACGTCAAGCCTATATGAGAAAAGAAGAGCTACGTATTAACATAGATGTGAAAGCACTAGATATGTTTAAAATGGAGGACACAAAATCCAAACTGAGGTAAACTGTTCTGCACACCCAGCTTATAGAGCTTCTGGGGGGAAAGCTACATTATAGCAGAAACAGAAAGATAAGGGTTAAAGCAAGTTAGCAATCAGTGTAAGTTAGAATCAATAAAGCAAGTTAGAAATAATATAAGCAAGAAGACAATGAGGCAACAGTGAAGTACTGAAAGAAAAATCGTGATTTTTAAATCCTATATTCAATAAAAATATCTGTCAAAATAAACATGTAATAAAGGCTTTTTACAGACACACCAAAATGGAAAGAATTTATCATCAATCAAAGTTGCAAAAACTTCCTTTAGAAAAAAAAAATGCTGAAGGAAGTCCTTCAGACAAAAAGAAAATGATAGCAAATAGAAGTCTGGTTCCACACAAGGAAATGAAATTTAACTTAAAGGATAAATATTTATTGACTAATTAAACAAAAATAATAACCATAAAGTGTGGGGTTTATAACATAGGTAGAAATAAAATGTATGACATTAATACCAAACTTGGGGAAAGGGGAGACGTGTATATATACAGCTATAAATTTCTTCCACTATACATGTAGTGGTGAAATGTCAGTTGGAGGTATAACATCAGTTCGGCTATATTAAGTTAAAGACCTATATTCTAAATCCTAAAGCCACCACTAAAATAATAAAACAAGAAGTCACAATAAGCTACAATAATCAAGCCAAAGGAGTACGAACATAAAGAGAAAAAAAATAGATTAATGGACAGAAGAAACCAACACCTATATGGACAATCAATTTTCTACAAAGGTGCAAAAGCAATTCTGTGGAGAAAGAGTAATCTTTTCAATAAATTGTGCTGAAACAGTGGGATATCTATACGCCCCCCTCCACACAAAAATTCAACTTTAATCCACACCTCACATAAAATTCAAATATTAATTCAAAATAGATCATTAATCTAAATGCAGAATTTAAAGCTATGAATCAGAAGAAACTTTGGGAAAAAAATTTGTGACCTTGTTTTAAATAATAATTTCTTAGATGCAACACAAAAGCACGAGTCACAAAATTACAAATTGATCATTTGATTTTTATCAATATTAAAAACTTCTGTTCTTCAAAAGATACTATGAAAGATAAAAAGATAACAAAAGGGTCAATCAAAAAATGGGCAGAAGATCTAAACAGACATTTCTCCAATGAAAACATACACATGGCCAAAAAACATATGAAAAGGTGTTCAACATCATTAATTATTAAAGAAATGCAATGTATTTGATTAAGATATTGGTTACATAGGTGAACATACTTCCCAAAATTCATCAACCTTATATTTAAGGTGCATTTTATTATATGCAAAATTTACCTTAAAATAAAAATACTGTGCCAAAAAAGTGTTTTTGAAAATTTCAAAATGCTATACACTCATAAAATTCCATTTTGAATTGAAGGTAGAATGACTTAGTACTTTCAACTTCACCTAAACCTTTAAACAATTCCAATAAAATGTGATTTTTAAAAATATCGCACCATGACTTTTATGTGTTTTTCAAATATTAAAAGTTTTTATCAAAAGAGTATGGAACAAATTAAATAAATTGCAGTATTTTATGTCAGAAATATGCTTGCAGCTTGTATTGTGTTTTGACTGAAAAACTTCCAAATTTTAAGGCAAAAAAGAACTGAACAGAAAACATATTCCCCACCAATATTTTTAAGAGGAAATTCTGGTGATTTTTTTCTTTTGTAAAATAAAAAGTTAGAATTATACTCTTACTTTAGATGGTCTCACCAATGCCATTTTTTTCTAAATACAGTGGATATTTATATAGGGCTGATTCCTAAAGAGATTAACTCTCTGGTTTCTCTACCACTTCACTGCTGTGTTCTATTTAATCAATCTCATTTTCATTTACTTTATAATTTCAGTATACACAAAAATATGCATAATATATATTTATAATGATGATATATAATGATTATGTATTATAGAATACATGTACTATACAATATATATCATAGTATTTCATAATTTATAGGGTTTTTAGTAAAAATCTCCACACAGTAATTTCCCAAATCATTCCAACAAATAATCCCATCATGAAACTCAGGGGTGAGGAAACTGTATCCCACAAGCCAAATACAATTGCTTTTGTACAGCCTATGAGCTAAGAAGCATTTCTTACATTATCTACTGGTTTAAAAAAAGAAGGAAGAATATCCCACAATCATGGAAATTATATAAAATTCACATTTAAGTGTCCATAAACACAGTCATGCTCATTCATTTACTAATTCATTCATTAGTAACTATGACCACAAGGTTGTGATACAGAGAGAACGGAGAGTAAAGCCTAAAATATTTATTATCTTCACCTTTAAAAAAAAAGATTTTCTATCCCAGCTATAGGCCAAAAACATTTCGTACTCCCTACTGCTAACTACCAGTATACCAGACCACCTGACCTGTCTCTTGAGAAATCTGTATGCAGGTCAGGAAGCAACAGTTAGAACTGGACATGGAACAACAGACTGGTTCCAAATAGGGAAAGGAGTACATCAAGGCTGTATATTGTCACCCTGTTTATTTAACTTATATGCAGAGTACATCATGAGACATGCGGGGCTGGATGAGGCACAAGCTGGAATCAAGATTGTCAGGAGAAATATCAGTAACCTCAGATATGCAGATGATACCACCCTTATGGCAGAAAGTGAAGAAGAACTAAAGAGCCTCGTGATGAAAGTGAAAGAGGAGAGTGAATAAGTTGGCTTAAAACTCAACATTCAGAAAATGAAGATCATGGCATCTGGTCCCATCACTTCATGGGAAATAGATGGGGAAACAGTAGAAACAGTGATAGACTTTATTTTGGGGGACTCCAAAATCACTGCAGATGGTGATTGCAGCCATGAAGTTAAAAGATGCTTACTCCTTGGAAAAAAATTTTGACCTACCTAGACATCATATTAAAAATCAGAGACATTAGTTTGCCAACAAAGGTCTGTCTAGTCAAGGCTATGGTTCTTCCAGTGGTTATGTATGGATGTGAGAGTTGGACTATATAGAAAGCTGAGCACTGAAGAACTGATGCTTTTGAACTGTGGTGTTGGAGAAGACTCTTGAGAATCCCTTGGACTGTAAGGAGATCCAACAGTCCATCCTAAAGGAAATCAGTCCTGAATATTCATTGGAAGGACTGATGTTGAAGCTGAATTCCAATTCTTTGACCACCTGATTCATTTGAAAAGACCCTGATGCTGGGAAAGATTGAAGGCGGGAGGAGAAGGGGATGGCAGAGAATGAGATGGTTGAATGGCATCACTGACTCAATGGACATTAGTTTGAGTAAATTTCAGGAGCTGGTGATGGACAGGAAAGCCTGGCGTGCTGCAGTCCATGGGGTCACAAAGAGTCAGACTTGACTTGGGCGACTGAACTGAACTGGTGACTACTTGATGAAAAAAGGACACAAAAATATAGAAACCACATTAAATATACCATCAAATTTCACTATTTAGCATATCTATAATGCACACAAAACATCTTGAGGATCACTATCTACTTCAATTTTTCAAACCACTTTGCTGCTGCTGCTGCTGCTGCTAAGTCACTTCAGTTGTGTCTGACCCCATAGACAGCAGCCCACCAGGCTCCCCCATCCCTGGGATTCTCCAGGCAAGAACACTGGAGCGGGTTGCCATTTCCTTCTCCAATGCATGAAAAGTGAAAAGTGAAAGTGAAGTCGCTCAGTCGTGTCCGACTCTTAGTGACCCCATGGACTGCAGCCCACCAGGCTCCTCAGACTCCTCCATCCATGGGATTTTCCAAGCAAGAGTACTGGAGTGGGGTGCCATTGCCTTCTCCGTCAAACCACTTTATGAGGGAACTAATATTACCTATTTTACAAGTAAAAAACTGAGGCTCAAGGAGAACATGGACTGGAATTCATCTCAAGTCTCATGCTTCCATGTTCAGTACTCAATTCATTACATCCAAGATGCCTTATGATCACAAGGTAAGTTCACTGTTACCATTATCATTTTACTTAAGGGATTAGCAAAGATTTTAATGGCCACAACCAAAGAATAATTATAATCTGAATTGTTAATATTTCAAAAATTCAGAAAATTAGAAAATTATAGAATTATTTTGAATTATTTTTTCCTTGAGGAAAACACTAGATATTTCTCACATTTATTAGAGCAGTTTTTCCAAGTTTGTGCGAAACCTGGACTATACAGCCTTGTTACTTGTCAAAGTAAGCATAACAACTTCTTTTATCTTCCAAAAGATTTTCTAAAGTTTTAAGTATTTACATACATCAAATGATACTTCAGGGACTTCCCTGGTGGTCCAGTGGTTAAGAATACACCTGCCAATGTACGGGTCATGGGTTCAATCCCTGATCTGGGAAGATTCTACATCCCATGGGGCAACTCAGCCTGTGTGCCACAGCTACTGAAGCCCTCATGCTCGGGAGCCCATGATCTACAACAAGAGAAGCCTCCACTCACCACAACTAGAGAAAGCCCACACTTAGCAGCAAAGACCCAGTACAGCCAAAAATAAAATAAATAAATAAATAAAATTATTTCAAAGAAGAAAACAGAGTTTTAAAAGGTACTTCAAAATTTTGATAATATCAAAGTAGTGTAAATTATCAAAATTTCAAAGTAGTGTAAATCAAAATGGTGATCAAAATTTTAAAATAAGAAAGCAATACATTGGCTTAAAATAATCAAAACTTAAGAATTTCTGACATTCTTGAAAAATGTTTATTCAGCAAAATATTTTATGCATTTGCCAGTACTCACACACATAAATTTAGTACCACTATTTATTTAATCCCTCTATATATGAGGACTGCAAGGAGATCCAACCAGTCCATTCTGAAGGAGATCAGCCCTGGGTGATCTTTGGAAGGACTGATGCTAAAGCTGAAACTCCAGTACTTTGGCCACCTCATGCGAAGAGTTGACTCATTGGAAACGACTCTGTTGCTGGGAGGGATTAGGGGCAGGAGGAGAAGGGGACGACAGAGGATGAGATGGCTGGATGGCATCACTGACTCGATGGACGTGAGTCTGAGTGAACTCCGGGAGTTGGTGATGGACAGGGAGGCCTGGTGTGCTGCGATTCATGGGGTTGCAAAGAGTTGGACACGACTGAGCAACTGAACTGAACTGATACTTGCAAGCGAAAATAATAAAAAAAAAGTTGTCAAATAATTTTAAATTTGGTTTCTTTGCAAATTTCACAATTCAGGCAATATTTCTACTCAGAAGCTAGGTATATAATTAGTACTGAAATTTCATCTTTTAGTCACAGTGGTTTATAGAAAGCACATTCTATCCTCTGACCTTTGGTCATGTTACTTATTTCCCCCAAAAATTTTCTATCAATATTTTAAAACTTCTCTAAGAGAGATCTACACTAAATTATTATAGGAGTAACACCAAATGAGTGTTCTTTACTGTGACATAAACTGAGAGCAAAACATAGTTTGTGAACCATTAAATAACTGGAAAATTTAGCATTAGTTTTGTGAATAATTTAATCAAGTCACATTTTAAATCTCAGACTGGTAACCTATACAAATGTTACTCCCAAAAGTCTACTTTACCCATCAAAAGGAATTTCAAAAAATAGGTTAGCATCCCAGACTAGTTTCATCATAAAAATCACCTGGCACCTTTTAAAACTACATTCCTGGACGCTCCATGGAATTCAGTATATCTGGGGCCAAGGAATCTGTTTTTAGTAAGTGTCATAGACCAGAGGTTCTCATAGTATGGTTCCCAAGCCAATAAGATTAGCATCATCTGGAACTTGATAGAAATGCAAACCCAGCCCAGACCTCATGAATTAGGTCCAGGTGAGAAGCTGACAAATTTCATCAAGGAGACAAATTTAAGAAGCATTCTGTATAACACAAAGCACTTGTCAGTTGTACGATATTACCAAACAAATGGAAAATCAACAAGAAGGAGATGAAGGAAGAAAAAAAGAAAAAAGAAATAAAAAAGGAATACAAACAAAAGCAAAGGGACCTAAATATATGTCAAGTTAACAACATAACCACGTGAAGTGGAAGGGGAGGGGATACCCTAGTTAACTGCACAGAATCTCGATCATGCAACCTTCAGCATTAGCAAAGGCAAGGTGAGTCAACACAGACACTGCACTCTAGTCACTGTACGCTGGACTCTTTGTTTTCTACAGCAGTATGGCTTAGCTATTCCAAAATTACTTGTGTGTATTTTAGGACTAAGCAACTAGATAACGTGTTGTTGGAAAGGGAAGCAAGATTTCTCACTTCTAGAAAAAGGTGTTTGTTGTTGCTCAGTCACTAAGTTATGTCCAACTCTTTGTGACCCCATGGACTGCAGCACACCAGGCTCCTCTGTCCTTCACTATCTCCTGGAGTTTGTTTAAGCTCATGTCCATTAAGTTGGTGATGCCATCTAACCATCCCATCTTCTGTTGCCCACCTTCTCTGCCTGCCCTCAATCTTTTCCAGCCTAAGAGTATTTTCCAATGAGTTGGCTCTTCACATCAGATGGCCAAAGTATTGGAGCTTCAGTTTCAGCATCAGTCCTTCCAGTGAGTATTCAGGGTTGATTTCCTTTAGGATTGACTGGTTTGACCTCCTTGCTGTCCAAGGGACTCTCAAGAGCTTCTCCAGCAACACAATTCAAAGGCATCAATTCTTCAGCACTCAGCCTTGTTTATGGTCCAACTCTCACATCCATCCATGATTACTGGAAAAATCATAGCTTTGACTATCTGGACCTTTGTTGGCAAAGTGATGTCTTTGTCTTTTAATATGCTGTTTAGGTTTGTCATGGCTTTCCTTCCAAGGAGCAAGTGTCTTTAATTTCATGACTGAAGTCACTATTGTTACAAGAAAAGAAAAGCACTGCTAGAATAGATCCTGCAGTTTTGAACTAGAACAAGAGATACTAGTATGAACTCACGCTTTTTTGTTATGTATATACAGAGAGATACAAAAATATAGATTTCTGAGTATTATGTGTATTATGCACATTGTGTGTGTACTGTGTGTATGCATACATATAACAAACTCTGTAACTAAGGGGGCCTAGAAACAATGCCACTCAAGGAACAGTGAGCATTTAGCCCCCAGACACCACTTTGTGAACATCATTCTCCAACAAAATGGAATCAGGGCTCCTTGGAGAAATGGCCGATTCCAGTGTCAGAGCAGGAAAAGCATAAAATCAACCTGAAATTTCTTGTAGTGTTAGAAAGTAAGGAGTCCTATTTAAAAAAAAAAAAAAAGATAGATGGAAAACATCAAAAGGACACAGAAGCCAGTTTAAATAAGCCCCAACTCGGCAAATGTTGGACAGTATGATCAAAAAAATAAATAATAATAGTAACTGAATAGCTCATAAAATAAAATAATAATTTGTATAGCTCATCAAATAAAATAATAATCTGTGAGTCCATCTTGATGGGAAAGAAGGAAGGAAAAGGAGAAGGGGAAGGAAAGAAAAAAAGGTAAGAGCAAAAGAATGGAAAGTACTTCTAACAGAGCCTAGCATTGTGGCTTGCATACAGCTTCTTGATTAAATAACACTATGTGTAAAGAAACACTATGCCCAAAGAAAGGCAATGCCAAAGAAGGCTCAAACTACCGCACAATTGCACTCATCGCACACACTAGTAAAGTAATGCTCAAAATTCTCCAAGCCAGGCTTCAGCAATACGTGAACCGTGAACTTCCTGATGTTCAAGCTGGTTTTAGAAAAGGCAGAGGAACCAGAGATCAAATTGCCAACATCCGCTGGATCATAGAAAAACAAGAGAGTTCCAGAAAAACATCTATTTCTGCTTTATTGACTATGCCAAAGCCTTTGACTGTGTGGATCACAATAAACTGTGGAAAATTCTTCAAGAGATGGGAATACCAGACCACCTGATCTGCCTCTTGAGAAATTTGTATGCAGGTCAGGAAGCAACAGTTAGAACTGGACATAGAACAACAGACTGGTTCCAAATAGGAAAAGGAGTTCATCAAGGCTGTATATTGTCACCCTGTTTATTTAACTTCTATGCAGAGTACATCATGAGAAACGCTGCACTGGAAGAAACACAAGCTGGAATCAAGATTGCCGGGAGAAATATCAATAATCTCAGATATGCAGATGACACCACCCTTATGGCAGAAAATGAAGAGGAACTCAAAAGCCTCTTGATGAAAGTGAAAGTGGAGAGTGAAAAAGTTGGATTAAAGCTCAACATTCAGAAAATGAAGATCATGGCATCTGGTCCCACCACTTCACAGGAAATAGATGGGGAAACAGTGGAAACAGTGTCAGACTTTATTTTTCTGGGCTCCAAAATCACTACAGATGGTGACTGCAGCCATGAAATTAAAAGACGCTTACTCCTTGGAAGGCAAGTTATGACCAACCTAGATAGCATGTTCAAAAGCAGAGACATTACTTTGCCAACAAACATTCGTCTAATCAAGGCTATGGCTTTTCCTGTGGTCATGTATGGATGTGAGAGTTGGACTGTGAAGAAGGCTGAGCGCCAAAGAATTGATGCTTTTGAACTGTGGTGTTGGAGAAGACTCTTGAGAGTCCCTTGGACTGCAAGGAGATCCAACCAGTTCATTCTGATGGAGATCAGCCCTGGTATTTTTTTGAAAGGACTGATGCTAAAGCTGAAACTCCAGTACTTTGCCCACCTCATGTGAAGAGTTGACTCATTGGAAAAGACCCTGATGCTGGGAGGGATTGGGGGCAGGCGGAGAAGGGGATGACAGAGGATGAGATGGCTGGATGGCATCACTGACTCGATGGACGTGAGTCTGAGTGAACTCCGGGAGTTGGTGATGGACAGGGAGGCCTGGCGTACTGCGATTCATGGGGTCGCAAAGAGTCGGACATGACTGAGCGACTGATCTGATCTGATGTCTAAAATTTCTCAATTAACACTGAGCACACTTGTTTACTTTACAAATAACACATCTTTCTTCTCTCAAAATTTTAGCTGGTTCTTTTTTATACTGTCAATTTCTCTTATTATATTCATATTTTCTTTATATCCTTGAGTACATGGAGGATATTAATACTAATCATCTGCTGGTTCTATCATCTCAGCCATTTCTGAGTCTGCATCTATTGTCTATTTTTTTATTTTTCTCTGGGTTATGGTTTACTTTTTCCTGTCCTTCATATATGCAGAATTTTTCACAGGATGCCAGACATGGTGAATATTACATTTTTGAGTATTGGATCATGCTGTTTTTTCTTAGAGAATGTTGAATTTTGTTCTGGCAATTGGTTATTTGGGTGACTTAAGTGTGAACATTTTAAGCTCTTTAGGGGGAAGTGTAGATCAGCCTTGACGCTAGGGCTAATCTGGCCACACTTATTTTAAACTTTTTATTTTGGGTATTGGGGGATAGACTATTAATAATGTTGTGATAGTTTCAGATGAATAGTGAAGGGACTCAGTCATACAAAGACATGTATCAATTCTCCCCCAAATTGGCTTCTCATCCAGGCTGGCTGGACCCATTTTAAAGTGTGGATATTATGGGGTTTCTGCTGGTATTCAACAGTTCAGTAGCTCAGTCATGTCCCACTCTTTGCAAACCCTACGGACTGCATCATGCCATCCTTCCCTGTCCATCACCAACTCCCTTGAACTTGCTCTAACTCATGTCCATCGAGTCAGTGATGCCATCCAACCATCTCAACCTCTGTCATCCCTTTCTCCTCCTGCCTTCAATCTTTCCCAGCATCAGGGTCTTTTCCAGTGAGTCAGTTCTTCACATCAGGTAGCCAAAGTATTGGAGTTTCAGCTTCAACATCTCTCCTTCCAATGAATATTCAGGATTCATTTCCTTTAGGATTGACTGGTTGGATTTCCTTGCAGTCCAAGGGACTCTCAAGAGTCTCCTCCAACATCACAGTTCAAGAGCATCAGTTCTTCAGCACTCAGCTTTCTTTATGGTCCAGATCTCACATCCGTACATGACTACTGGAAAAACCATAGCTTTGACTAGACAGACCTTTGTCAGCAAAGTAATGTCTCTTTTTAATATGCTGTCTAGGTTGGTCATAGCTTTTCTTCCAAGGAAAAAGCATCTTTTAATTTCATGGCCACAGTTACCATCTGCAGTGATTTTGGAGCCTAAGAAAATAAAGTTTGTCACTGTTTCCATTGCTTCCCCGGAGAAGGCAATGGCACCCCACTCCAGTACTCTTGCCTGGAAAATCCCATGGATGGAGGAGCCTGGTAGGCTGCAGTCCTTGAGTTTGATAAGAGTTGGACACGACTGAGTGACTTCACTTTCCCTTTTCACTTTCAGGCATTGGAGAAGGAGATGGCAACCCACTCCAGTGTTCTTGCCTGGAGAATCCCAGGGACAGGGGAGCTTGCTGGGAGGCCATCTATGGGTTCGCACAGAGTCGGACACGACTGAAGTGACTTAGCAGCTTAGCAGCAGCCATTGCTTCCCCATCAATTTGCTGTGAAGTGATGCAACCAGATGCCATGACCTTGGCTTTTTGAATGTTGAGATTTAAACCAACTTTTTCACTCTCTTCTTTCACTTTCATCAAGAGGTTCTTTGGTTCTTCTTCACTTTCTGTCATAAGGGTGGTGTCATTTGTGTATCTGGGGTTATTGATATTTCTCCTAGCAATCTTGATTCCAGCTTGTGCTTCATCCAGCCTGGCATTTCTCATGATGTACTCTGCATATGAGGTAAATAAACAGGGTGACAATATACAGCCTTGACATACTCCTTTCCAAATTTGGAACCAGTCTGTTGTTCCATGTCTGGGTCTAACTGTTATTTCTTGACCTGCATACAGATTTCTCAGGAGGCAGGTAAGGTGGTCTGGTATTCCCATCTTTTGAAGAATTTGCCAGTTTGCTGTGATCTACACAAAGACTTTAGTGTGATCAATGAAGCAGAAGTAGATATTTTTCTGGAACTCACTTGCTTTTTCAATGATCCAACAGATATTGGCAATTTGATCTCTGGTTCCTCTGCCTTTTCTAAGTCCAGCTTGAACATCTGGAAGTTCATGGTTCACATATTGTTGAAGCATGACTTGGAGAATTTTGAGCATTACTTTGCTAGCATGTGAGATGAGTGCAATTGTGCGATAGTTTAAACATTCTTTGGCATTGCCCTTCTTTGGGATTGGAATGAAAACTGACCTTTTCCAGTCCTGTGGCCACTGCTGAGTTTTCCAAATTGGCTGACATATTAAGTGCATCACTTTCACAGCATCATCTTTTAGGATTTGAAATTGCTCAACTGGAATTTCATCACCTCCACTAGCTTTGTGTATAGTGATTCTTCCTAAGGCCCATTTGACTTCACATTCCAGGATGTCTGGCTCGAGGTGAGTGATCACACCATCATGGTTATCTGGGTCATGAAGATCTTTTTTGTATAGTTCTTCTGTGTATTCTTGACACCTCTTCTTAATATCTTCTGCTTCTGTTAGGTCCATACCATTTCTGTCCTTTATTGTGCCCATCTTTGCATGAAATGTTCCCTTGGTATCTCTAATTTTCTTGAAGAGATCTCTAGTCTTTCCCATTCTATTGTTTTCCTCTATTTCTTTGCATTGATCACAGAGGAAGGCATTCTTATTTCTTCTTGCTATTCTTTGAGACCCTGCATTCAAGTGGGTATATCTTTCCTTTTCTCCTTTGCCTTTCAACAAGGACTCTCCAAACCTCTTTATAAGAAACTAATTATTCCTGGCCCTGTGTGACTTCTGGGAATTCCTTAGCTTACAGTTCTACTGACTTCTTTTTCAAGAAGTTTTCTTTCCCAAGATCATGGATGGACTGGTATTTAGACAAAGAATCAAGGCAACCCCGATGCTAATTCCCAAAGAAAGGCAATCCCAAAGAATGCTCATACTATTGCGCAATTGCACTCATCTCACATGCTATTAAAGTAATGCTCAAAATTCTTCAAGCCAGGCTTCAACAATAAGTGAACCATGAACTTCCAGATGCTCAAGTTGGTTTTAGAAAAGGCAGAGGACCAGAGATCAAATTGCCAACACCCATTGGATTATCAAAAAAGCAAGAGAGTTCCAGAAAAACATCTATTTCTACTTTATTGACTATGCCTAAGCCATTGACTGTGTGGATCACCACAAACTGTGGAAAATTCTGAAAGAGATGAGCATACCAGATCACCTGACCTGCCTCTTGAGAAATCTGTATACAGGTCAGGAAGCAACAGTTAGAACTGGACATGGAACAACAGACTGGTTCCAAACAGGGAAAGGAGTACATCAAGGCTGTATATTGTCACCCTGCTTAATTAACTTATATGCAGAGTACATCATGAGAAACACTGGGCTGGATGAAGCACAAGCTGGAATCAAGATTGCCCAAAGAAATATCAATAACCTCAGATATGCAGATGACACCACTCTTATGGCAGAAAGTGAAGAAAAACTAAAGAGCCTCTTGATGTAAGTGAAAGAGGAGAGTGAAACAGTTGGATTAAAGCTCAACATTCAGAAAATTAAGATCATGGCATCTGGTCCCATCACTTCATGGCAAATAGCTGGGGAAACAGTAAGAGACTTTATTTTTTTAGGTTCCAAAATCACTGCAGATGGTGACTACAGCCATGAAGTTAAAAGATGCTTACTCCTTGGAAGAAAGGTTATGAGCAACCTAGACAGCATAGTAAAAAGCAGAGACATTACTTTGCCAACAGAGGTCTGTCTAGTCAAGGCTATGGTTTTTCCAGTGGTCATGTATGGATGTGAGAGTTGGACTATAAAGAAAGCTGAGTGATGAAGAATTGATGCTTTG
This sequence comes from Bos indicus x Bos taurus, assembly GCF_003369695.1. Taxonomy (NCBI): domain Eukaryota; kingdom Metazoa; phylum Chordata; class Mammalia; order Artiodactyla; family Bovidae; genus Bos; species Bos indicus x Bos taurus. The sequence goes on from NC_040078.1 coordinate 79,934,197, forward strand.
GAGAAGACTCTTGAGAGTCCCTTGGACCGCAAGGAGACCCAACAGTCCATCCTAAAGGAAATCAGTCCTGAATGTTCATTGGAAGGACTGATATTGAACCTGAAACTCCAATACTTAGGCCACCTAATGAGAAGAACTGACTCATTTAAAAAGACTCTGATGCTAGGAAAGATTGAAGGCAGGAGGAGAAGGGGACGACAGAGGATGAGATGGTTGGATGGCATCACTGACTCAGTGGACATGAGTTTGAGTAAACTCTGGGAGTTGGTGATGGACAGGGAGGCCTGGCGTGCTGCAGTCCCTGGGTTGCAAAGAGTCATACTTGACTGAGCGACTGAACTGAACTGTATGCTAATTTCTCTGTACCTCTCTACTTTGAGTATTCTGCTCCATTAATCAAGCCCGATTTTATTCTGAACTCTTCTCTCTTGTCTCCTCAGTTCAGCAATATTGTAGGGTTCTGTTTGAGTTCCCCCTCCTTGTATCATGTCCTGGAAGCTGCCTCCAGCCCAGAAAACGTTAATAATATAGAACTTGCTTTGTTTCCTTCTCTCAGGAATCACTGTTCTGTTTTGACTTTGTCCATTATCTGAAAATAGATGTTTTTTCTTTTATCAGGCTTTCTAATTGTTTATAATAGAGGAGTAATTCCAGAATATACTATTCCCTTATGGCCAGAAGACAGTTTTGTTGACCTTTTTATATTAACTTCTGAAGACTGTATTCACATAGTTCAAAACTTGGTTTTCTTTAAAGGCAGTAGTGAAACTGGGTAATTACTTGGTGGAAATTTGTGACCAAGGAAATCTATGTTTTAAATGGGAGTTATTGATTTGGTGTGTGTGTGTATATATATATATATATATGTAATTAAATGTTGCTCAGCCATAAAAAGGAATGAAATTGAGTCATTTGTAATGATTTAGATGAAGCTAGAGTCTGTCATACAGAGTGAATTATGTCAGAAACAGAAAAATAAATATTGTATATTAATGCATGTATATGGAATCTAGAAAAATGGTACTGATGAACTTATGTGTAGGGCAGGAATAGAGACAGACATAGAGAATGGACTTGTCGACACAGGAGGGGAAGGAGAGGGTGGGATGAATTGAGAAGCAACACTGACATAAACACACTATCATTGGAAGCTAATGGAGAAAAGATAATCTCTTTAACAAGTGGTGCTGGGAAAACTGGTCAACGACTTGTAAAAGGATGAAATTAGAAAACTTTCTAACACCAAACACAAAAACAAACTCAAAATGGATTAAAGATCTAAATGTAAGACCAGAAACTATAAAACTCCTAGAGGAAAACATAGGCAAAACACTCTCTGACATAAATCACAGCAGGATCCTCTATGACCCACCTCCCAGAGTAATGGAAATAAAAGCAAACCATCTCTTGAAACTCTTGGCCTGAGTGTATACCATGTTTAGACACAGATGTTAGCAGTTATTCAGCAACATGCAACATGCCCAGGAGGTCATATACTGGGTTAGTACAGACCATGCTTATACGAATCCAAACCAGGAGAGTAAGCATTGTGGCCTATACCTTACTGAGTTAAGGACTTGAGGAACAGGTACCATTAAGACTCATTTTACACAGGATGAAAATGAAGCACAAGGAATCCAAAAAATGGTTTAGGGCCATGCAGCCAAGAAGTTCCAGAATTAAGTCACGGGTCTTCTGCTAATTTCTGCCCCCACCCCTAGCTCAGGGTCCTGGTAGGCAACAAAATTCCACTCCAATGATTCATTGGAGCTTGGGCACCAAATGAATACTAAAACGGACATTTGCATTAAAGACATGCATTAAAGTGCCAAAAAAAATAGATTTATAATATGCTTTTCACTTGATATTTGAAAATGTTACACTTCATACATTAAAAATCAATGGATTGGTTAAAAAATAAATAAATAAATACACTATCATGTGTAAAAGAGATAGCTAGTGTGAAGCTGCTATATAGCAGGGAGCTTAGCTTGGTGCTCTGTTATGACCTAAAGGGGTGAGATGGGGAGGTGGGAGAAAAGCTTAAGAGGGAGGAGGTATATTTATAATTAGAGCTTATTCACATTGCTGTACAGCAGAAACTAACAAAACATTGTAAAGTAATTATACTCCAATTAAAACATAAATTCAAAAGTAAATGAGAGTTATTGCAGCATATGTATTGGCTGAGAGGAAAACTTGATGATGCAGGAACGAGAGGAAATAACTGCAAGAACAAATTCCTTGAGTGACAACAGGGGATGGGACTCAAAACACAGAAGAAAGGGTTCATTTTATATTGGAGCACATTAGCAGTTAAAGATGACAAGGAAAACTGCACAGGCACAGACATCAGCAGGATGATAGATTTTGGTGAGAAAAGCGAAAATGAGAACTCGCACCCCCACTCCCGTTTTCCCAGTGGAAACCAAAAGCAAGATCATCAGTGAGTTTCTCAGGCTCCCTCCAAGGGAAGCCAGCTGCCATAGTGTGATGTGCTCCATGGAGAACCCATGAGACAAAGAACTGGGGGAGGCCTCCTGTCAAAGCCAGGGAGAGACAAAGGCTTTCTGACCAGTGGTCCCTGGGGACCTTGGAAGCCGAGGGAGTGAGCTCGCAAACAGATCCTCCTAAAATTGAACCTTAAAATAACTGCAGTCCTAGCTGACATCTGCATGGCAGCCTTGTGAAAGACACTGAGGCAGATGTCTCCAGATGTTGCAGCTGGGTTCTGGACCCATAGAAGCTATGAAATGATGAATGATTTTTGATTTTTGTTTTAGGCCACTAAATTTGGGGTAATTTATTATATGGCATAGATAGCCAAGGAAGATACCAGTACCTGGAAGTGGGGTGCTGCTATAATACCTAAAAAAGTGGCTGTGGCTTTCAAACTAGGTGATGGAGAGAGGCTGGAAGTATTTGGAGAAGCATGTGGAGAAAGCGTGAAATACCTTGAATAGACTGTTGGCAGAAACCTACATTTTAAGGACACTGCCAGTGAGGACATGAAAGGAAGTGGGAAATATGTGATTGGAGACTGGAGGAAATGGGGTCTTCTTTATGTTGTGGCCGAAAGCTATGTAACACATCTGCGGTTCTGTGGACAGAATAGAAGGTGCCTACTGAACTGGTGATCTCTCTCCAGGCAATTTCCAAACAAGTGTTGAAAGTGCCTCTTGTTTCTTCGTGCTGCAAGAGGAGAGATATTCCTTGAGAAAGGGCTGTTAGACAAAAGAATTTTTAATAGTACTTGAGAGTTGTGACATTCTCAGCCTCTCCAGTTGGCAAACAATGTTAGAACTATGAAATGGCTTCTGAGCAAAAATCAAAGGGAAGGCAGGGAAGAGCTTATTTCTAAGAGCTCTATGGGCTTTTATCTAATAGAGTGAATCCTAGTAAGATTCCCAGGCTGCTGTGTGATCTTGTGAGAGAAACACTTTGGCTTAGACTGCAGGAGGCTGAGGTAATAAAGGGAGTAGGCCTAATATGAGGGGTTGGGGGAGAGGTGGTCAAAGAGTAGGATCCTTGAAACTGAAATTATAAAAAAGATCCAGTTTATCAGCAGTGGCAAGATCCATGAGAATTGGTGAACTAGATGTGGTGAAAACAAGATGAGTCAAAATAAAGCTTTGAAGAAATTGAAGACCATTCAGGTGGGTGCTGAAATCACTGAGAATGCTGACAGAGCGATTCTGAAGAGACAAATAAACTGGGTGTTAGCAGTTACAAAAGTCCAAACTCCCTCGTCACCCTTGCCTATTCATCCACCTTGCTTTCTCATCATTCCCCAGCTTCCCAACCACACATTTGGGAATTTCAAGTTCTCAAATGCCTTTATTTGACTGTGTTTTATTGAAAATGCTCTTCACTCTCTCTGGTTCATTCTTCTCTCCCCGCTTAGAATCTAAACAGATACTTCTAGCATATGTTTCTGCAAGTCCCCATAGGTATTATATCACAGCATTTTCAAACTTTATGTTCTTTATCTTTACTATTAGGTCCAAGAGGGCAAGGGTTGAGTCTGAATTGCTTAACGCTGTTCCCTATACTCAGTTCAGTGTCTGATGTACTCATAGGCACTTCACAAAGGAAGAAGAGGATTTCCTTCCTAGGTTTAAGAGAAAATTTCAAAATAGCAAATATCTGTCATGCTGTACTTTGGATTCTCTGACAAACGTTAATATCTGAGTTCAAACAATGCAAGATTTTAGTTCCCTTTAAATATATACTTATTTACACACAGAAGAATTTGAAAGAGTTCTCTTGTGAATTTTCTAACGCATTAGGGAGGTGCTTTTGATGAAAAACTTTTCTATAGTAATCATCATTATAGATTTCCTATTCCATAGAGGTTTCATCTGTTATATTGGTCAGTTCTTCCTCCTGAGCTGAAGAGTCTTATTTAAATTATTTGGAGATGTATTGCCCAAAGATGTACACAAAAATATCATTCAAGACAGAAACAGCATGTGAGAGTTGGTAAAATGGACATAGTAACCAAATTATACAGTGAAGACTACAAATAAAGTGGCAAATGGGAATTCCCTGGCAATCCAGTGGTTAAGACTCCACACGTCCACTGCAGGGGACCAGGGTTCAATCCTCAGCTGGCGAATAAAGATCCCACACACCACATGGTATGGCCAAAAATAATAAAAATTATTTCTTTTAATAAGTGGAAAGAAAAGAAAAACAAGACATTTCTCAAATGGTATGTAATAGGACAGGTTTTCCTATATTCATATTTTTAGAAACCTGAGTTCAAAATAAAAGAAGGTTGAAAGAATCTACTAAATTCATCATATGAGCAAGTTGAAAAATCTGTTTAATATTATAATTTTCTCATTTTTCTGGGTCCATTTAGATGAACAGACCAATGACCACTTAGCTGACTAAAGTTCAAATTCTCAGCTATTCCTAATTTACTATGCAATTTTGAAATGCTCTGATATATTCATACATAGAATATATCATAGAATGCAGACCTCCAGACATAACTATGGCCCACACATTATAAAATATAAATCCTTACACATTGTCATAGAGCTATCAAACTGGGCACATTACCCTACCTCACTGATAATATTTGAAATTCTCTCAAATGGCACCTAGTGAGATTTTGATCACCACCAAAGTATTCAGATCATCACAAAAAGGTACTTCATTGTAAAGGAATTAGTTTCTCTGAGCTAAAATGTGTTTTGGTTAAATAAAGCAGGAAACTTTATGCCCCAGAGGTCAAATATATCTTCATCAACCACAATGCTTCCTTTCTTCGCTCAAGACCCAGAAGTTGTGGTGAGTCTCCTTTGCTCTAAGACCAACCCTTCATCTGTGCTCTTTTTCTGGAACTTGCCTATTCAACTATTCACTCTCTGTCACAAATATTCAGCGTGTCCCCTTCTACCATATCTTCAATTTTTCTCTCTCTGCTGGGTCATTTTCTATAAACTAGAAGCAAGCTCATTCTTTCCCATCCTTTAGATATTCTCCTTTGGCTGAGCATTGCCTATTACTCCTCCACCTTCCCCATTTCACTACTCAGCTAAGCTTCTTGGGCCTCTTGAGATTTGCAGCCCAGTCATTTCTGTTGTGGACATTTATCTACTAGCTGCCCCCAGCATCTGCCTGGAAAAACTACTCTTCTGGTAGACTGAAACACTGGCAGATAGATATAGCACATTCTCACCAATCAGATACGCCCAATCAAGACACTGGCCCTAATGAGACCTGCACTTGTTAAAGCAGCAGGGGTTTGCAGGGACTTCTAGACTTATCTAGTGATCAGCATCAGAGGTGAAAATTATCACACTCAATCTCCAGATGAGACAGCAGGGGGTGTCTTATCTGTTCTACTCCTAGGGTGACTTTAAAAATTAGTTCAGGGAATCCCCTGGCGCTCCAGTGGTTAGAGACCAGCACTTCCACTGCAGAGGGCACTGGTCTGATCCCTGGGCAGGGAACTAAGATCCTGCAAGCCACGTGGCAGGGCCAAAAGACAAAATCAGTCCAGCCATTTAACGTAAGTTGTAAATATTAACTACAGTCTGATAGTCAGTAGAAAAATAAGGATGATAGTAGCTTTGCTTCTTCTAAAATTTGTCTTATTTACCTTTATACAAGAAATTTTTCATATTTTGATTATTAGCTCACACATCCTTGAAATCTCAACTCAGCTGTCTCCTTCCTAGGGAAACCTTCACTCTTCTCTTTCCCCACCAGTACACTAGACTTCCCCACCTGAGGCTCTCACATCAGTCTTGTGCTCCCACATCAGTAATCACTAAAACTCAAATCCTATTTTGAGACATATTTGTACATATCTGTCCAAATCACTAATCTATGAATGGCTCAAGAGCAGAGACTATAACTATTCTTTTTTAAAATATAAGACAAAATACATTTTCAAAATTAAAAGCATGAGGCAAAACAAAGAATGATGTTGTGTAAGGTTAATGGGAAAGTATATCAAGAAGATGTAACAGTTATGAACATAGATCTATCCAACAATAGAGTCTAAAAATACATAGGACAACATACGGCAAACTAGTGAGAAGAAATATATAAATCAACCATTCCAGTTATCTTAAAAAGTTGAAGTAAAACACACATTTAGCGAAGTGTCTGAATACATCCTTTTGTTGACATCTGTGTTCTTTAAATTTTTTTACTGTGGTAAAATGTACACAACATATACCATTTTAAGTGTACAAAATTCAGTGACAGTACATTCACACTGTTGGGTAACCATCCTTACCATTCAACTTCAGAATTTTTGTCATCTTCCCAAACTGAAACTCTATACCCATTTAAACACGAATTCTTCATTACCCCTCCTCTAGTCCCCGGCAGCCATCATTCTGCTTTCTGTCTCTATTCATCTTTATATGGACAGTTTCTAGCACAGCACAGCCAAACAATTTTATTTTAATTCAAATAGGAATAGTAGGTATTATCACTGGAATTATTAGAAAAATTTGAATGACCTATTTACTGTAAGAATTGTAAGTATGGCTGTTCAAAACCACTGTTGTGGCTTTCTACCGAGCACAAACATATATTAGGCACACACATTTTCAAGACAATAAAAAGATCAAATATGAGAGAAAAACCTGCCAGAAAAATAAATATAAACTTTCCCCCTTTCTTCAGTCAAATATCTAAGACTCCTGAATTGAGTTTACACTTCTTTGCAAATATATGCCCATCCACATCTACAATGTCTTGCTACCTGAACCAATATGAGGAGAAAAGAGAAAACCAAATGGGAGGAGAAAATCATACAAAAAACACAGAAATGTACACTGATATAAAAGGAAATATAGGGATAGGAGAGCTTTTGTAATCTATTTCTGTATATGGAAGCTCTTGTATTACAGAAAAAAAATTGTGTCATGGGAATGTCAAATTTTATTTATTTGGTACTTACAGAACATATAAAAGATGGACCTTAAGGTCATAATTCTTGAAAGGATTCTTAAATAATGACTCAATATTACAGATGAATAATTTCAAGTCCTCTTTCATCCAGCACTGTATGTTCCAGTTTGCACCTGAATTAAAAATAAACTAAATTAAATCTGAAAAAACCATTCTGAACAGCCCAATGAAAGGGAAGGGCTAAATTAAATTTACCAGTGTTCTGATACAACTACCACTGTCCATTCTGAGAGAAAAAGAACAAGCTCTAATTGGTCATATGTCTGTGCCCATTTAGTCCCTTTGGCCTTCAGTTTCCTTCTTCATAAAGCAAGAGAATTAAATTCAATTATTGTTTCTCAAATTTTTTAAAATCTTGAACCACTTATGTAGGACAGAAGACCCCAAAACTCACCTAGTTCAGTTCATCCCCACTTTCCAAGAGACAAGAGACCATGAACTATCAAAGTACAGCAAATTTAGTGTAGCATTTCTGTGTCTGCTTTAGCGGTAAAGCATGGTGATTCACACTGGAATCACCAATAAGATGCATATCTTAAATTTTTGTTATTATAATATTATAGGCCCCACATACAAATAAGGAGAGTATATTTCACTGTATACTGAAAAATTCACCTGATAAACTATTGGTGATTTGTAATTTAGAAAGCAGGCACAGCAACAGCTAAAAATTATGACTAATTTAATACAACACCAAAAGTATCTTAAGCAATACTAACATATTTCCCCATTTGGAGAATTTCTAGCTAGTAGTGACTTTGCATCAGTTGAGCCTTATGAAGTAAATAGCCCATGTGGCAGAAAATTACATGGAAATCCTCAGTAACCACCACTTAACCTAGTAACTTTAGTTACACAAAGTTAACTCAATAAACTAACTAGTTAATAGCCCTTGCTGCTAAGTCACTTCGTGTCCGACTCTGTGCGACCCCATAGACGGCAGCCCACCAGGCTCCCCCGTCCCTGGGATTCTCCAGGCAAGAACACCGGAGTGGGTTGCCATTTCCTTCTCTAGTGTGTGAAAGTGAAAAGTGAAAGTGAAGTCGCTCAATCGTGTCCAGCTCTTCTCGACCCCATGGACTGCAGCCTACCAGGCTCCTCCATCCATGGGATTTTCCAGGCAAGAGTACTGGATTGGGGTGCTACTGCCTTCTCTATACATAAATTAAAATCTGCAGCATCATAATCATTTCACTTGATAACTGAAAAAAGTGCTAACATTTTTTGATCATTTCAAGGCTAGTCACAAGGACCTTCACATTTTAAGTCCATTCTTAATATATCCAACAATCACTGGAATGGTGAAGTTAAGCTCCCTTACAAATTAAAAAAAGTGCTTCATTTAAAATTAAATGCCTAAAGACAGAGACACTAGGAAGTATTTGAAGAGAAGTTGCTCAGTCGTGTCCGACTTTTTGCGACCCCATGGACTGTAGCCTACCAGGTTCCACCATCCATGGGATTTTCCAGGCAAGAATACTGGAGTGGGTTGCCATTTCCTTCTCCAGGAGATCTTCCCGACCCAGGGATTGAACCCGGGTCTCCTACATGGTAGGCATTGTAGGCAGACGCTTTTACCATTTGAGCCACCAGGGAAGATCAGTATTACCTCTAACTTGTTTTAAAACTCTGATCTTACTGAACAGTTATGCTTTATCCTTACTCCTAACCTGATCTCAACAAACTATTTCTTCCATCTAATCAGTGGTGCTTTGGCACTACAAGGGACATGTGGCAAAGTTTGGAGATCCATTTTGATTGTCACAACTGCTGAGTGAGTGTTACAGGCATCAGCTGGGTAGAAGCCAGGGATGCTTCTAAACATCCCGTGCTTGAGCTTAGCGGCTCAGTTATGTCCGACTCTTTGCGACTCTATGGACTGTAAACCGCCAGGCTCCTCTGTCCATGGGATTCTCCAGGCAAGAATACTGGAGTGGGTTGCCATTTCCTTCTCCAGGGAATCTTCCCAACCCAGGGATCAAGTCCATGGCTCCTGTGTCTCCTGCATTGCAGGTGGATTCTTTACCACTGAGTCACTGGTATAACGCACAAACCAGTCCCCCATAACCAAGAATCACCTGGCCCACAATGTCAAAAATTTTGAGGCTGAGAAATTCTGATGAACCTTACACAGGAGTACTATATTGATATATGCCTTTATTTTCATATTATAGATGTTTATGGTGCTAAGTCAATTGTCTCTGTTCTATTTAGCTCTTCCAGAAGGCTTGGAGATAATTTTGTTGTTTATATTTCCAGATGCAAAATTATTAATTACACTAGCTACATTCAGTATACATTACACTTAAATAACAAGAAAAAAGTGATTTAAAATATATGCATTGGCTACTCAGATTCCTTACTTGCTTCAGAATTTAATTCAACAGGATTATCTGCCATTTGATATTTTATCTATTTAAAAAGAATAAGATACACTTTTTTATTTTAAAGCAAATTTAGAAGACTATAAAAATATATTTTAAAGTTAAAAAATTCCCTCATTTACATTTTTATTTCCATGGGACATAAAATAACTGGGGACTTATTAGTTTGGTCACATGATAATCCTAATTTTATCACTAATATAAAATGGTAATATTTACTCAGAATCACATCCAGAGACATCTATTTCACACAAGTTTCAGAGAATGAAAATATTTTATCCAATATAGTTAAGTAACAACTAATGCTTGGAACATTAAAATACTTACCTGTTTGCTGAAAAACTAAAGAATTTACTGTTGTAACAAATGCCTTCCCTTCAATGTCGTCTGTATATACAGAGCAGTTTTTATCTTCCTCGCTCCAAAAGCAACAATGGAAAGTTGTTCTGGATGATAAGTTAGATAAGTAGGTACCACTTGAATTAAGCTTAGTTTCAACAACTGCCTCATAACGTCCATTCAAATTTGAAGTGTTCTTTGAGATTCCAGGAGGAAAGAAGAAGTCATATGTTGTATTTGATGGCATGCAAGACAACTTAAATTTCCAGGGAGTAATTGGATATGCCAAGTTAAATGCAGTTATTACATAAATAAATTCTGTTAGGACATTTAAAAGACACAGAGAAAAGCAATTAATCATTTTGATTAAGATATCAATAGGAAGTATCTAAGAGTAAATGATGTAGTTCTCAATAGTTATTATTAAACTTTCTAAGTGCTCAATCAATGCCTAATGCATAACTCGGTGCTTCCATTGAACACTGTGTTATACTTAAGAGGGTACATTTACTTATGGAGATAACTTGACTCTTTAGCAACCCTTTTTGGAAATTCACACTTCATTTACCCCATTAATCTAACAACTCATATTTATATTTTAATGAAAGTAAATTACAGCTAAACTCAATTTCCTTTACCAAAAAAATAAATAAATTACTCTAATGGACTTCCAGCCTAATGGCATCTGGATGTGCAATTATATAAGCAAATATTAAAGTGCTGTTTTAATATTTCTTAAGGAGAATAATGCCAAAATGTTAACACTACTTTCAATGAGTGATTTTAGAAAGGGTCTGTCTTCAACATCAGAACAGCTGGATGATTTCCTGAATATGCCCATGATTCTCCAGATATACAATATCACGTAAGATATGTCCTTAGTATCCTCCAATAATTGATGAACAATGACAGACTTCTTACAGGAAACATTCACTGCTGATTAAAGATCATGTATCACTCACCCATAAAATTAAGAACAATTTTATAAACCTGTACCCTTCCAGAAAAGCTTAAAAGTGATACTTGTTTTTTAAATAATTGTTTGAAAATAAAATAATTAATTCTCCATAATTCTTTCTTTTACAAGTTATTCTAATCATCCAACAATTGTGTTGCCTCATATACAAAGCAATGCAGAATGAGAATTCTAAGAATTTTGCATGGCGTCTATAGAGTGAGACCTTTGAAGGATTATGGTAAATGTTAAAATGTAAGAAAACAGAAATTTTTAAAATCAGTTCACAAAAGTGCTATTCTAAATTACAAAAGTAATACATGTAAAAATATTCAAATACACAAGTAATGACTCTTAACTTTGGTTTCTAGAGCATTCTATAAATATTAATAGAAATATGTATCAGATATAAAAATTAAGGCAAAAAGGACTATCATGAACTAATTTTATTTTTCCCACACTGAACAATTAGGTATCATAACATCATCAAAAGTGAATCATCACTGCAATTGTGATCCTTTGGACTCAATCCTACTAACACGTGTTTTTGAAATTAGAACTTCTCACTAAAAAGAAATTAGGGTGTTTCTTTCATTTTACAAAATAATAAATACTAATTAAAAACATTATATTCTCTAGCTGCACATGGAAGATTCAGTTGACTAAACTGAAATTAGCCTAAAATCCTCAAAGTATTTGAAAATTAAAATGTAATACTGAATGTCACATGGTAACTACTGAATCAGCTTAATTAAAAGATGATTCTATTTTGTTTACATGCTTCCTTTGAAAATGATATTTCTTTCCCCAAAAATGAACCCTAAATGGCAAGGAGTCCAGAATATTCATCTGAAGGCGTAAGTTTATGTTATCATATGATATGTATTGTCATATGTTATACATTAAGGCCCCAGACATCTTCTGATTCACAAAACTTGACCAAACCACAAACCTTTTGAAAAACCAATGTAAAACATTACCATGGAACCTAATAAAAATTAGAAAATATAAAAGAGAATGTTATCTTTCTTTGATAGTCCCTTGTGGTCCAGTTTTTCTGAATTCTGTAACAGTGGAATTATTCTGGATATTTTCTGTAGCTACATAGCTGGCTACAATGACAAACAATAGTATGTGTAAGATAGAAGAGCCATAGGAAAGCTTCTCAGGGCACCTTTAAAGACTAGTGTAACCAAAGAGACGCTCAGAACCAGTTGATACACATGTAATGGTTGCTAGGGGGAAAAAAAAGGGTTTTCCTAAAGACAGCCTGACTTTAATTTCAAAGACTTGGAACACAATCTAAATTAGATGATTTGAGTTTAAAGAAAATAAAAATATTTCTAGAATGCTGTAAGAAACCGTTGAGAACAGTACAATGCATGGGTTCAGGCCATTGACCCTCTAAGCAGTGGAAAATTTGCATATAACTTGTAGTTGGCCCTCCCTATACACAGTTCCTCTGTATGCACAACTTCTCTGCATCTGCAGATTCCACTAACCTTGGACCATGCAGTACCGTGGTATTCACTATTTTTAAAAAATCCAAGTATAAGTGGACCTGAGAAAACCATAGCTATATACTCAAAAGTTACTGGCATTGTGTGACTACTTTCAAACAGAAGCCTGTCATGCTTCACAGAAAGTTAAAACACAAGATTTTAAAAGAATGCTTTCTCTCCAGGATATTCCTGCAATAAGTAGGAGGAAGACTAGTATACATTTAATTTTTGAACATAATCTTCTGGTGGTAGTCAACGTGGGAATTCCCAAGGCATACACAATCCATTGATAATATCCCCTTATAACATTATCTTGTTATTGTTTACCAGAATCATAATGGGGAATACCTTTTAAATGACATTTCTTTTCCATTTTAGAATAAATCTGTTATTCTATAGGATAGCCATTTATTTTAAATAGTATCGCCAAGTAAACCAGTCCTAGATAAAGAGAATTAAAGTTTTGATGATCATCTGATACATACATATTTGTAATTTAATAATGCTACATTTGCTAAATAAAATCAAAATATTTAAATGTCATTATACCTTATTTCCAAGTAAAGGAATGATAATGCATATCTTTGGCAGGAATGCAATCAAATGTGTGTTAATCAGTCATGTCTGACTCTTTGTGACCCCATGGACTGCAGCCCACCAGGCTCCTCTGTCCATGGAATTCTCCAGGCAAGAATATTGGAGTGGGTAGCCATTCCCTTCTCCAGGGATCTTCATGACCCAGGGATTGAACCTGGGTCTTTACTGTCTTAGCTACCACTTACATACTCATGTTGGACTGCAAAAGGCAAAAAGCTTGGAGGAGATTTCACAGTACCTATCAAATTCAAACTTGTATTTACTACTCAACATAGAAATTCCTCTTCATAAATTAACCTATAGAAATACTCTCCCAAATACACAAAGATGTATGTAATATGAATTTCAATGTAGCATAATTTATTACAGAAAAAGAAATGTCTAACAATGGGAATTGTTCAAATAAGTTTATAATGTAAGGTATATTCCTAAAGTTCATTGTTATGCAATCATTAAATAAATACGTATATTAATGAACACTAACAAGAAAAGTTATGAGGATAAACTGGAAAACTGTTAAGCAGGAAAAAGAAAAATACAGAATAGACAGACCAATTCTATTTTTGTGACTGGAGATATGAATGTGTGTGTGTGTGTGGTGGGGGGAGGGTATGTTTCTGGAAGGATACCCATCATACTGTTTCCAGGAGGCTGGGAAGAGTATTCATTTTCACACTTCTATTTTTGTTTGGTTTGCATTTTTAATCAAGGGCAAGAGAATTCCTAACTGGAAATGGGAAATTTAGTCAGCCAATAAACGAAACAACATCTCTAAGGGTAAAATCTCTACCTCATATATGGACATTTTAAAAGCAAATAACTTACCCCAATGTAACAAAGCCACACAGAATTTTTGACAAATCATCTTCAGAGAAGTACACCTACAAAACAGTAAATCTAAAACCAGTACACACACAAATTAAAAAAAAATAACATATACACAAGCCACCTATGGGAAAATATAAAAGGAAAAGGATTAAAATTAAGAATTATTTAAACTGTAATCCGATAATAATACTCTGGATCAGTATCAGCATTTAACAGTATTTACATTTACAGAATGTAAAACTGTAAGTTTTAGGTTCATTCCTATGCACATGCTATTTTACAGAGTTAAAACATAAGCAATACATTCATTTATGGCTTAATCAAAAAAATGGCAATGTTCCTTCATTACATGACAAATCAGGACAGGTATCATAGATGAGACTGAATTTTTAACTAAACAAAAAAAGCTTACAATGCCAAATAAATATGTACAGCTGACCTAACATCATAAATATCACACTCTTCATTTTTGTGTGTGTGTATGTGTGCTCAATTCTTAAATTCCTTTCATTCCCTAAAGTCTTTATCTTTATTATGATACCACAAAGTTGAATGATTATAGCATAGGTAATGAACTGCATATTTATTTCCAATGAAGAGAAATTTTTGCAACATGGTTTTGGAAACCCCTGTCGCAGAGTCAGGCATGACTGAAGTGACTTAGCTCACACACAATATTCACATTAGCAACTTATCGGTAATTCAAGGAGAGTTTGATGGCTTCATATATGCAGATGATAGGGATGACTTCAGAGACAAACTTTCCCATGAATTCTATCCAATTTGAAATATACCACGAATAAGATTATTCTTACTACTATGTCATGAAATCGAATGAGAGTATAATTTAAATATATTTACCTTAGATTTATAAGGAAACATTAAAGGCTTTTGGTGTTCCAGTCTTTTTTATTATCTCATATTTGGGATTCAGTTCACTATATGAAAATTAATCTGAGGTAAAAAGCCCTGAATTAGGTATCAGAAGTCTTGGATGCCAATCGAGGCCCTTTTGATTAATCAGGTGTAAGACCTGGGACACCACTATTCTTGATCTTGATCTCAGCTTCCTTATCAGACTGAAGGACCATCCCTACAATCCCTTTCAGAGCTGCTTATGATTCTGAGAGGCTTTAGTTTTTTTGTTTTTGTTTTTTTTCTTTTTTGGGCTTCCCTTGTGGCTCAGCTGGTAAAGAATCCACCTGCAATGTGGGAGACACGGGTTCGATCCCTGCGTTGGGAAGAGCCCCTGGAGAAGGGAAAGGCTACCCACTCCAGTATTCTGGCCTGGAGAATTCCATGGACTGTACAGTCCATGGGCTGGCAAGGAGTCGGACACGACCGAGCGACCTGCACCTTCACAATCTGTAGAGTTAATTATCATTCATTCTCTACCCTTAGAATCTGTAATACTGTACTTGAATAGTGAAATAATCCCTGGGAGCTTTCTGAACATTTTTAGTACAAAATCTTTGCTTAAAAAGGGGGAAATAAGTCTCCTTTAAGAATACATTACTTTTATTTGGAAAATACAACAGCAGTAATTGTTTTATTCACTTGTAACAATTTCACGATCCTAAAACTTACATACCAATGCATCTTTCTGTCTGGAAATCCCACTGCCAGGGAGCTTGCTTACATGTTTTGCAAGGAAGAGAACAGAAGGAAGTAGATATTTATTATGTTAAGCCCTGTGCTGCTGCTGCTGCTAAGTCGCTTCAGTCGTGTCCGACTCTATGCGACCCCATAGACGGTGGCCCACCAGGCTCCCCCGTCCCTGGGATTCTCCAGGCAAGAACACTGGAGTGGGTTGCCATTTCCTTCACCAATGCATGAAAGGGAAAAGTGAAAGTGAGGCTTTAGTTTAAAACAGAAATCACAGCTTGATCACAAAGAATATTATAAAGTATTAAGTGAGAAACACGTCTTATAAGTTGTATCTGAGAACTGGTAGCATGTGACAAGCAAACAGAAAAACACGCTTGTTTAGTTCACAACTTAAATGACTCTTAGGAAAAAGATGGGTGAGTATTACCATTTTGTAGTCTGGTAAATTTGTTTGTCAGACTCTGAGTTTTTCACCAGAATTTTGGTTCTTTACACACTTGATCCCACAATGTATCTTAAGGATTTCTAGAAACCAATTCAGTGTGGCATCTTCATTATCTAACGGTATTAAATGTGTGCAAAGTCCTCCCAGCTTTTTTTTATGCTACCTCTTTCTGATACAACATTGTCTCATAGAATAAACCTAAAGGCAATTTCATAATCAGGGTATGTCACAAATACACATATCACTAGACTAAGTGTTTTGACTGAGCTGACTAGTGACTAAGTAATTCAGTCCAATAATCAATTTGACTCACTTTAATTCAACTGATTCACTGAGTTAAGTGACCAAATAGATCATATTGTTCTTCCTTACATAAAATAACCATTCTTTTATTTAAACACATTTGCATAATTAATTCCTCCCCAAGGTAGAGAGTGGGGAATAAGATCAAGTGATTCATAACCAACCAATAGCATTTCCAGAAAAACAGACTAAAGAGAAAATAATCAGTGAAATAATATAAGAAAATTTCCCAGAACTGATGAGACTCAAGTCTTTAAACTGGAAAAAAAAAAAAAATCTAGCAACTTCCAAGGAAAAGGAATGGAAAACAAAAATCCATTCCTAAACATACCATTTAAAAATTGCAGAAGAGAAAGGAAGAGTTTCCAGAGAAGAAAAAAATAACCAAAGCAATGAGAACCTAATTAAAACAAATGTTTCATCTCAAAACACAGAATTACAGAAAGCTATCTAGAATGACGATGGAAAATTATTTGCAGTTTAAAATTCTATTAGCCAATCAAGAAAGTATCTGAACAAAACAAATAAATTTAAACAACACAATGACTTAGAAAATTTACATCCTGTGAATCTCTTTCTCGGAAGTAACTTTATGATGTATTCTAACAAAATGAGGAGTAAACCAGGAAAGGACTGGGGATTTGGGATCCTGAAAAGCTTGTCTACAAGCCAATTGATGGCTCTGCAGTCTTGAGAATGACCTGTCCAGATAGCAGATGGAGTACAGGTGACCCCTGAAAGGAAAAGGCCAGGATAAAGGAAGGCAACTCAAAACATACTACGATTCTGAAGCTGCAAAAATTTGAAAATAAAACAAGAAATCAGAATTACACAAGGGAAAAAAGAAAGTCATAGTCTAAATTTGAAGCCACCAGTCCAAATAAGAATATGAGTTCAAAATAGACTTCAAAACAAAGAATGGAATGGATTCCAAAAAATAAAGAGAATGAGTAAAACACTGAAAATTAAGAATTAATAAATAAGACTCATAAATCTTCTAGAAGAAAAAAATAAGTTAGCTGGAAAAAAGCTTTATAAAAAGTCCTGATCTAAATATGAACTCTAATAAAATATGGCACAATTTTAAGCAAACGCTGGAATTAATCCATTTGAAAGAAGGAAGATCCCTTTAACCTTGATTCTAGGAATATTCTCCATTGGGTGGCTTAGAAGTCATACTGAGCAAAATATGATTCTAGGACTCTTCTTGGTTCTGTGATGAGTAATACAAAGTTCTAAAAGCATTAATGCTGCTATTTATTGATTTTTCCATTTTTTGGCCTAATCAATAGACAAAAATGAAAGACTTAATTACAAATATTAAACATAAATATCATCAGTATTCTCACTGTACAGTTGTCAAAATTATAGTAGTATAAAAAAATTGGGTGGTATAATTATAAAAGGAGAGATGGTGAGAAGGCAAAGGGTGGAAATAGCCCAACCTCTTGAAGTAATGAGTCAAGAGAAACTATCTATAGTGAATGAAACAAAAAAAGGTTGTGGAATTTAAATGTAACCAATAAAAGATATCAGAAAATTAATATAATTATAATGGAGGAGAAAGAGAGAAAGGTGAAATTATTAAGATAAATTCCTTCCTACCATGGTATCTATTTAAAGGTTATAAATGAAAAGAAAAAAGTCAGTATAAGCATATTATTTAGCCTTACAGAGTTAGCCAAAGGAAAAGCTAAAACCAAAAATGGTTCAAGTCAGTTGTTCTCAAAACCAGGGATAACAAAGTGAAGGGAGTGGGGTAAGGGACTGCTGTGCTTTATTACAGTAAGTTTCTGTAACTGTGTGCATGGATTATTTTCATGCAAACTTATTATTTT
Source organism: Bos indicus x Bos taurus (assembly GCF_003369695.1). Classification (NCBI taxonomy): domain Eukaryota; kingdom Metazoa; phylum Chordata; class Mammalia; order Artiodactyla; family Bovidae; genus Bos; species Bos indicus x Bos taurus. Next base: position 79,952,439 of record NC_040078.1, read on the forward strand.
GTCCTTTTAATTAAATTAAAAGGTGCTATTGGATTTCAAAGAAGACAGCTACTAACAAAGACCTAGGAACTAATTAGAGGTTCACAGAAGTGCAATATTAGTTGAATTCCAAGAAATACAAAGGGAGAGAGTAGTGTCATATTTCTTCTAAGATTCACAATATTTTAACACCTCTGACAGCAGGATCTTTGCTAAAATCAATGTCATCTTATAACCACTTATGGCTTGGTAGCAGCTGTGATCTAGTTGTCACTGACTGCATATATACAAACTGGAGCACTTTCCTAATGACCGACTAGACAATTTTTAGCCATCAATATTTCAGTCAACAGACTATTTAAAAACCTTTTGAGGAAGGAAGGAAGATGAGCCTTGAGTATTGTCTGAAAACCTTTTGTGGACATCTTTTACTAAGATCAATATAGAGTCAGCATAAAATTTGTAAATAGACAAACAGAAAATCTCAGAAACCATGGTGAATCACTCTTTTATGAAGTTCAACATCACAAATAGTCTTGATAATCCAGGGAATGGTACCATTTAAGAAAACAGTGACATCAACAACACTGAGTTGAAAAGTGACTCAGAAAAACCAGATTCTGAATATGAAAAAGAATTCCTTAATGGATTTCTTTGACTTTTATTTTCCTTATGAAAGTGGTATGATATAAACAAAAATCTTTATCTAAATCATTCTAAGAGTCCTTTCAGTAGGTATAAAACTAAAATTCTAAATGATAAGAAAGCATTGTAAAAATAAATAGGCAGAGTTTTTCCTTTCTTAGCTGTACAAAAATGATGGTGTATCTTAAAAATCCACGATGTCTTAGATTTAAAGAATTACAACCAGAAAGAGTGCTAATTAGTAGAAACTGAAGATTACCCTTAATTTGGATAAATCATAACAGATTCCAGAGAGGAGTGAGGATTTAACTGCCCTTTGAAGAATGAGGAGGAATATGATGCATATCATAAGTATCATTTTACAAAAAGGTTTTCCTATAGAACCTTTGAAATGTTAAAACAAAGGTCAGCCAAAGGTATGGGTAAAAGACCATAGGAACTCTTGTGTAAGAGCTGATTTGCAGGTTCAGAATAGTATTCGTCAAAAGACCAAGAAACCATTTTCCCAGATGACTACTTTTTATAGAAGGAACATTTTTACATAGTTTGTCCTGTGTGAAAAGCTGTTCTTCCCCAAAGCAGACTTCTAACCAACAGTGTTACTGTAAAATACCCAGGTCACTAGAGAAATACTCAACTACCTCCTGGGTAGTCACAATCCTAACAGGTAACATATCAACAATATAACCGGGCTTCCCCGGTGGTGCTCGTGGTAAAGAACCCGTCCGTCAACGCAGGAGACTTAAGAGATGTGGGTTTGCTCCCTGGGTCGAGAAGATACCCTGGAGGAGGACACAGCAGCCCACTCCTAACAGCAACTATAATTATCAGGTGCTTATTATGTATGTGCCAGTATGTTTTCTCTATGTGTTTATGCATAAACACATACACTCACATGTGTATGTGCTATTTTTTCTCTTTCATCTCCTTCATGCTGAAACCAGTCTGGTTCAAAAATATTGTTGGTGCATACAGAAATCCAATTGTTTGATTATCTTCTAGGTTGAGACACCCAAATAACAGCTGCTAGTTAAAGTGAAATGAGAAAATATAATTCTGAGAAAAACTAAGTTGTCCTATGCCTTCACTAAACGGCTATTTGGTAACAGCTGTTCTTACACATGAGTTCACATTTTTAAAGCCTATTATAATACTATTATAGATGCTCCTGAGAATCTGTACTTGGCTCACATCTTTAGCTATTATCTAGCATAAACAGATAGAGCACTTATACATTTCCATAAACTTTATAGAAATTATTAGCCCAAGAGTAGAGTCAGTCAGTTACTCTCTCTCTCTTCTCTTCATTCCCTCCCCTCCTCCTTTTCTCTATATCTGTCTCACTCACTATTATACACACACACACACACACACATATATATACACAGATTTTTAAGTCTGTGCTATTTCTGGATTTTCTAATTGGCAAAGACTAAAATTAATATCAATGCCACAATGCCACTTTAGAGTGTCTCCAGCTGGGTCATTTTTATTTACTAGTCCATATAACCCTAGTTTGAATTAAAGAGGTCCATAGGTACCAGATACCATACTTGATCTTAGCCAAAAGACCAAGAAGCAATCCAGTAGTCATGTATGGATGTTAAGAGTTGGACTATAAAGAAAGCTGAACGCCCAAGAATGGATGCTTTTGAACTGTGGTATTGGAGGAGACTCTTGAGAGTCCCTTGGACTGCAAGGAGATCAAACCAGTCAATCCTAAAGGAAATCGGTCCTGAAAATTCATTGAAAGGACTGATGCTGAAGCTGAAAGTCCAATACTTTGGCCACCTGATGTGAAGAACTGACTCTTTGGAAAAGACCTTGATGCTGGGAAAGATTGAAGGCAGGAGGAGATGGGGATGACAGAGTATGAGATGGTTGGATGGCATCACCAACTCAATGGACATGAGTTTGGCAAGCTCTGGGAGTTGGTGATGGACATGGAAGCCTGATGTGCTGCAGTCCATGGGGTTGAAAGAAGTCGGACACGACTGAGCAACTGAATTGATAGGTACCAGAAGGGGTTTCCCTGGTGGCTCAGTGGTAAAGAATCTGCCTGCAATGCAGGAGATGTGGGTTTGATCCCTGGGTCAGGAAGATCCCCTGGAGAAGGAAACAGCAACCCATTCCAGTATTCTTGCCTGGAAAATCCCATGGACAGAGGAGGCTGGTGGGCTACCACCAGCCTCCTACAGTTTGTGACCCCTACCGTTCATGGGGTCACAAAAGGATCAGACATGACTTAGAGACTAAAACCATCACCACCATAGGTACTAGGAATTTTCACTCAAATAGTTCTCAAATGTGTGACTCTCTCCTTAAAGACCATCCATGGTCCACAGACAATGGTTCCCATAACTCTATTCTCTCCTCAGCAAGTCTCCATGCTATGCTAACAGAGTTACAGCTTTAACCCAGTCAACTAGACCTCCCGAAGACACCAAAGCCAGGCAAATACTGTCCCACACTGACAGTGGTCTGTATTCACTTCAGAAGACATTTTATTGGTATCATAAAATTGTATAAGTGGGGTGAATCTAGCCTAGCAGTTCTATGAAATAACAAGTGACTTGCTGACTTTCATTCAGTGAGAATCAATATCCACAAAAATTTCACATAGCCTACCTTAGACATTGAGTGTTTGCATTCTGGAAAAGATTTTAAACTTATGAGTTCATAGCACTTAAATTTGACATTGATGTTTTACTACAGATTCAGCATTTCTGTGTCTGATATTTCTTACAAACACAAAATCTCACTTTAAAATATTACAATGGCATTAATCACATGTTTAAGCTCAGAAATATGGATTTAAGAGTTACAGGAGTGGATATTTTTGGTTTTCATTTTAAAGCCAACAGGAAGCATGAGGATAATCATAAGTCAGAACAACCTTAAAAAGGTTGTTAAACACATAAATATGTATTTTAAAACATCTCCTTAATAATACCCTATAGAAACAGAAATATAAGTGAAGAGAATCACTCCAAATTAATGAAAGTTTCCATTCAGCAGGAATATATAATAATTTTAAATGCATACATATAGTATAACTTCAAAATAACATATGCTTATTACAATGTAGCTTCAAAGTACATTGATATATGGTGAAAACTCAGAGTACCACAAGGAAAACAACAGATATCCACACACATGGTAGAAATTTTTAATACTTTCTCCTTAAAGAATGAATGGATGGGGAATGAAATGGCAATCCACTCCAGTATTCTTACCTGGGAAATCTTATGTACAGAGGAGTCTGGCGGGCTATAGTCCATGGGGTCCCAAAAGACTCAGACAAGACTTAGCAACTAAACAATAAAATGATTGTGTGCTACAGTTACATTTTTAAGTGTGTGCATTTGAACTGATAAAACAAATTTATATCAATTTATGTATAGAAACAAAAAAAAAATAGAACAGCAAACATAAATACATGAGGATATATGACTGAAATAGTATTAACAAATGACACTGGAACAAAAACATTAACAAATTTGACATACATTGAACTCAGCTCCTCCAAAGTGTAGATGGCACATTATTTTTAATCACCAGTGAGGTGTTTACAAAATCTGACCACATACAAAGACATAAGGCAAGTTACAAACAAATCCAAAGACTAAAATCATACAGATACGGACCACATTCTCTGTCCACAGTGTTTTTAAGGCAGGAAAAAAAATAACAAAAATATAACTACACAAATGTCATATATTAGGACAATAAAAATTGTTTTTGGTAATCTACAGGGCAAAAAAAGATAGAATCAAAATCAAAATACATTTTAAACTTATGATAATGAAAAAAGCATCTCAAAACTTAATTTCACACAGATAAAGCAGTATTGAGAGGAAAATTCAAAGTCAGAAAGAAACATCATTCTTAATGTTAAATGATTTATTCTGTGAGCACTTCAAAATAACATTATACCTGAGGTGCTAGGCAAGGCAGAAAGAGAAGTGGGAAAAGATTGAGGATTATAAAGAAAGAAACAAAATTGCCATTATTCACGAATGACAATAAAAATGGACAATCCCAAAGTATCTATATGTAAGTTGTTAAACTTAGTTACAAAATTTAGCAAGATTGCTGGTGAAAAACATAAAACCAAGTATTTTAAATACTTCCCAACTTTTTATATGAGGCCAGTATTACTCTGACACCAAAACTAGACAAAGACATCACAATAAAAGAAACTACAGACCAATATCTCTCATGAATATAGATGCAAAAAATACTAGCAAACCAAACCCTCCAATGTATAAAAAGGATTATACACTGTAATCAAATATGATTTACCTCAGGAATGCAAGTTTCATTTAAAATATGAAAATCAATGTTTGATCAATCATAATAATAGAATAAAAGACATGACAAGTCAATAGCAAAAGCATTTGACAAATTCCAATGCTATTTCATGACAAAAAGATTCAACAGGACATAGAACTTCTCCAACTTGATAAAGCTGCATATGAATAACCCATAGTTTACATCATTATTGTTGCTGTTGCTTAGTCACTAAGTCATGTTCAACTCTTTGCGACCCATGGGCTGTAGCCTACCAGGCTCTTCTGTCCACGGAATTTCCCAGGCAAGAATACTGGAGTAGATTGCCATTTCTTTCTCTAAGGGATATTCCTGACCCAGGGATAGAACCCACTTCTGCTTGTCAGGCAGATTCTTTACCACTCAACCACCAAGGAAGCCCCGGCTAACATCATACTTAACGGTAAAAGACGGGCTGCTTCCCTGCTGAGTGAGCAGGATCAGATAACATTATTCACCTGCACTTTCTATTCAATTAGAGGTTTCAGCTAGGGCAATTGAGCAAGAAAAAGAAATAGAAAACATCTAAACTATAAAGAGAAGTAAAAGTATCTTTATTCTCAAATGACATGATCTTGTACATAGAAAATACTAAGGAATTCACACACACAAAAATATTTCTGTTGTTCAGTCATTAAGTCATGTCTGACTATTTGCAACCCCAGGAATTACAGCATTCTAGGCTTCTTGTCCTTCACTATCTCCCAGAGTTTGTTCAAACTCATGTCCATTGAGTAATCAAACCAACTCATCCTTGGTCGCCCCTTCACCCCCTGCCCTCAATCTATCCCAGCCTCGGGGTCTTTTCCAATGAGTTGGCTCTTGGCATCAGGTGGCCAATGTCCTGCAACTTCAGCACCAGTCCTTCCAATGAATATTCAGGGTTGATTCCCTTTAGGATTGACTGGTTTGATCTATTTGCTGTCCGAGGAACTCTCAAGAGTCTTCTCCAGCACCATAATTCAAAAGCATCAGTTCTTCAGCGCTCAGTCTTCTTTATGGTTCAACTCTCACATCCATACATGACTACTGGAAAAACCATAGCTTTGACTAGATGTATCTTTGTTGAAAAGTAATGTCTGTGCTTATAATATACTGTCTAGATTTGTCATACCTTTTCTTCCAAAGAGCAAATGTCTTTTAATTTCATAGCTGCAGTCACCATTTGAAGTGATCTGGAGCTCAAGAAAATAAAATCTGTCACTGCTTCTCCTTTTTTGCCATCTATTTGCCATGAAGTGATGGGACCAGATGCCACAATCCTAGTATTTTGAATGGAGAGTTTTAAACCAGCTTTTTCACTCTCCTCTTTCACCCTCATCAAGAGGATCTTTAGTTCCTCTTCACTTTCTGCCATTAGAATGGTATCATCTGCATATCTGAGACTGTCGATATTTCTCCTTGCAATCCTAATTTCAGTTTGTGATTCATCCAGCTCAGCATTTCACATGATGTACTCTGCATATAAGTTAAATAAGCAAGGTGACAATATGCAGCCTTGACATAAACCTTTCCCAATTTTGAACCAGTCCATTTTTCCATGTCCAGTTCTGTTTCTTCTTGACCTGCATACAGATTTCTCAGGAGGCAGATCAGGTGGTCTGGTATTCCCATCCCTTTCAGAATTTTCCAGTTTGTTGTGATCCACACAGTCAAAGGCTATAAGGTAGTTCATGAAGTAGATGTAGATGTTTTTCTGGAATTCCCTTGCTTTTTCTATAATCCAACAGATGTTGGCAATTTGATCTCTGGTTCCTTTGTCTTTTCTAAATCGAGCTTGTATATCTGTAAGTTCTTGGTTCATGTACTGCTGAAGCTTAGCTTGAAAGATTTTGAGCATTACTTTGCTAGCATGTGCACTTGTGCAACAGTTTGAACATTCTTTGGCATTGCCCTTCTTTGGGACTAGAATGAAAACTGACTTTTTCCAGTTCTGTAGTCTCTGCTGAGTTTTCCAATTGTTAATATACTGAGTGTAGCATTTTAAGAGCATCATCTTTTAGAATTAAATAGCTCATTTAGAATTCCATCACTTCCACTAGCTTTGTTCACAGTAATGCTTCCTAACGCCCACTTGACTTCAGACTCCAGGATGTCTGGTTCCAGGTGAGCGACTACACCATCATGTTGTTCAGATCATTAAGACCTTTTTGGTATAGTTCTTCTGTGTATTCTTGCCACCTTTTCTTAACCTCTTCTGCTTCTGTTAGATCCTTGCTATTTCTGTATATGTTCAGCAAGGTTGCAGAATACAAAATCAATACACAAAAATCACTTCTATTTATGTGCATTAGCAATGAACAATCTGAGACAAAATTAAAAGACAATTTCATTTCCTATAGCATTAGAAAGAATTAACTACTTAAGAACATTTTCAACAAAAGAAATGCAATTATTTATACAATGAATACTATAAAACATCACTGAAAGAAATTAAAGAATACCTAAATACATGGAAAAACACCCCATGTTCATAGACTGAAAAAACTTTTATTAAGATGTAATACTTCTGAATTTGATTCAGTATAATCCCTTCAAATTTATAGTGATATTTTGTATAGACATTGACAAGCTGATTCTAAAATCCGTATGTATTCACAAGGGAATAGGTAAAACAATATTGAAAAAGAAAAACAAAGTTGGAGGATTCACTTCTGATTTCAAAATTTGCTTCAAAGCTACAGTAATCAAGACAATCAAACTAAGACCATGGCATCCAGTTCCATCACTTCATGGCAAATAGATGGGGAAACCATGGAAACAGTGACAGACTTTATATTCCTGGGCTCCAAAATCACTGCAGATGGTGACTGCAGCCATGAAATTAAAAGACGCTTGCTCCTTGGAAGAAAAGCTATGACAAACCTAGACATAAGACATTATTTTGCTGACGAAGATCTGTCTAGTCAAAGCTATGGTTTTTCCAGTAGTCATGTACAGATGTGAGAGTTGGACTATAAGGAAAGCTGAGCACCGAAGAATTGGTGCTCTTGAACTGTGGTGTTGGAGAAGAGCCTTGAGAGTCCCTTGGACTGCAAGGAGATCCAACCAGTCCATCCTAAAGGAAATCAGTCCTGAATATTCATTGGAAGGACTGATTCTGAGGCTGAAACTCCAATTATTTGGCCACCTGATGTGAAGAACTGACTCACTGGAAAAGACTCTGATACTGGGAAAGATTGAAGGCAGAAGGAGAAGGGGATGACAGAGGATGAGATGGTTGGATGGGATCACTGACTCAATGGACATGAGTTTTAACAAGCTCCAGGAGTTGATGATGAACAGGGAAGCCTGGCATGTTGCAGTCCATGGGGTCACAAAGAGTTGGACACAACTGAGTGACTAAACTGAACTCAACTGAATCAAGACAATGTAGTACCTCATAAAAGGACAGAAATAGAGCAATGGAATAAAGCTGAGAGTCCAGAAATAAACCTTTTAAATGGTTTTTAACAAGACATCTAGACATGAGGAAAAAATGGTCTTTTCTATAAATGGTGCTGTGACAAGTAGATATCCAGATGCAAAGGAAATTGGTCCTTTCCTTCACTCTATATATTCAAAGTAATCAAAAACCAAAATATAAAAGCTAAAACTATAATATTCTTATAAGTAAAACATAGAAGTAAAACTCTTCAACCCTGAATTAGGTAATGGCTTTTTAGATATGATACCAAAATTAAGTATAAAAATAGATTAACTAGACTTAATTAAAATTTTAAACTTCGGGGTTTCAAAGGATACCTTCAAATAAGTGAAAAAGCCACAGGATGGAAGAAACTATTTGAAATTCTGTATCTTAAAAGAGATCATACACTACATAAAGAACTCTCATAACAACCACAAAAATAGACAAGCAATCCAATTAATAAACAAACAAAGAACATTTCTCAAAAAAGATATATAAATATCTTTTCATGGCCAACAAGCACATGAAAAAAAATGCTCAAGATCATCAGTCATCAGAAAATGCAAGTCAAAACCATGAGTATCACTTCACATTCACTATGATATCTTAAAGCTTTGGGTGGTAACAAGTGTTGACAAGGAGATGGAGAAATTAAAACCCCTATTAATACATTGCTGGTGGGAATATAAAATGTTGAAAACTTCTTTGGAAAACAGGCAGATTTTCAAATGTTAAACATAATGTTGCCATATGACTGAGCAATTCTACTCCTAGCTATATACCCAAGAGATGAAAACATATGTTCACATAAAAACTTGTATGCAAATATTAGTAACAGCTCTATTCATAATAGTCAAAAAGTGGAAACTACCCAAATATTCATCAACTGATGAGTGAATGAACAAAATGTGGTGTATCTATATAATAAAATATTATTTGGCCATAAAAAGAATCAAGTATTTCCATGGAATCATGTTTTCAATGTAAACCCCAAGAAAATGTTTTTTTATGATTAAAAAAAAGAATGAAGCACTGATCCATGATACAGCATGGATATATCTTAAAAATAGCATGCTAAGTGAAAGAATCTGTTCACCAAAGCCCCTATGATTTTATTAATATAAAATGTCCAGAATAAGCAACCCATAGACACAGAAAGTAAATCAATAATTTCCAGGGATCAGAGAAGGGAACATAGGGAGTGACTGCTAAGGGGTATGGGGTTGCTTTTGGGAGTGATAATAATGCTTTAAAGTTAAATAATGGTGACGGTTACATAACTGTGTTCATGTACTGAAAACCAGTGATTTGTACACTATAAAAGGAAAATTTTATGATATATGAATTATAGTCCAATAAAGCTATTGTTTTTAGAGGTCAAGTTTATTTCTCTATGGCAGTAGCAAAAAGACAATGAATTTTTTGAAAAGATATCATTTAAGATAACTTCAAAAATATGCAGTTTCTGTAAATAAATAGAACAAAATGTTCAAGGACTCCTAAGAGAAAAAGTATACTATTATAATGGTTATAATATTGTCATGTCAGAGAAGATCTAAATATATTGAGAGACAGTCCTGTATTCTAAAACTGAATATTTACAAAGTATCAATTTCCTTTTAATTGTTTATAGACAAAATAATCTCAGTGGAATCTCCATTAAATTCCTAACAAACTTTTTAGAACTAGATAAGCCGATTTGAAAAACATATATGGAAAGATAAAGGGTCAACGAATGCTATAGCACTCCTGAAAAAACTGGACCAAGAGGGAGGATTTACTTACCAGATAGCAAGACAATTTAAACCTGCAGTAATTAGAGAAAGAGACATAAAGAACAAATACAACGCTCAGAAACAAACCCACACATATGTCAACACTTGGTATTTGAAAATACCAATAATAAGTATTTCTTGTTTTGAGCCACTAAATTTGAGGGTATCTTATTAAAACAAAAACAGATAACCAATATTCACCTTTATTTTTCCTTTTAGCACAGAAGATTAACCTTCCCTGTCTCCTTGAAGTTAGGATTTCTTTTGCATCTAAAACATGAGTGCAAATCATTCATGTCACTTCCAGATGGAGGCATTTAAAGTTAGTTCACAATTCTCCACAATTTTCTCCATACTACATCAACTGGGAAAGTCCTGTGTTCCAGACTGTACAGAATGATAGCAGTTTTCCTGAATTTAGACTTCTAAGTTTCTGAAAATAGTTGTGCTGGAGAGATGTCCTAAACCAGAGGAAACTTTACTTGAATGACAAATAAATCTTTAGCACATTAAGTCAATGAGATTTGGGGATAATTTGTTACCAAAGCATAACCTAGCCTATTTTTACAGATACTAGGCTCCATCTCACTAGTAATTAAAGAAACAAAAGGCAATGAGATAATACATACCCACCAAATGGGCAAAAATTAAAGTTTCTGATAACACTAAATGTTGGCAGAGATGTAGAGGAATGAAAGTAGGAATATAAATGGGTAGAAACATGCTGGAAAAGCATGGCATTGTCTAACAAAGCTGACATCTGCAAGCCCTGTGATCTAGTAATTTGACTAGGAGTTTTATACTCTAAAGACACAGAGGACAAGATGGTTGGATGACATCACCAACTCAATGGACATGAGTTTGAGCAAACTCCAGGAGATAGTGAAGGGCAGGGAAGCCTGGCACGCTGCAGTCCATGAGGTCACGAAGAGTCACTGAGCAACTGAACAACAAAAAGAAACTCCTACATCTAAGGACCATGACATTTGTAGAAGAAGAATCATAGGTGGTTTATTTATGACAGTAAAAGAAAGGAAAGGAGGGAAGGAGAGAGGGAGAAGAGAGGAGGAGGAAGGAGGAGAGAGGAGGAAGGGAGGAAGGACAAAGGGAGGGAGGAAGGGAGAAAAAAAGAAAAAGGAGAGAAGGAAAGAAAAAAGGGAGAGAGGGAAGGAGAGGGTAGAAATGATCCAAATATCCTTAATCACAATGAGTAAAAAATAAAAGTATTATTTTCATAAAACAAAATATATCCAATAATAAAAATGAACAGTCACTGTCAGCAACAGCATTCAATCAACAACAAAAAAGTTACTAAGCTCCCCTTACATGCTTGGCTCTGTTTCAGGTACTAGGGATATAACAGTGAATAAAACAGGAAAAAAAAAAAATCCACCCTCATGGAGTCTGCATTCTAATAAAAATAAGACAGGAAAAAAAAACGATTAATAATAAGCCAGTAAGTATTTTTAAATGTGGTAAGAACATGAGGAAAAGCTAAGGAAGGGGAGAGTGTTTTGCAAGGTAAGATGTGCAATTTAAAATATGATGACCAGAGTAGACATCATTGAAAAGGAGACAACTGAACAAAAATTTGAAAGAAGTGAAAATAATAGATTAAGTCATGTGGATATCTGGGAGAAGAGCATCCCAGTCAGAGCAAAGATGGTCTCTGATATACTCAAAGAATAGCAAGGAGACCAGGGTGGCTGGAACTGAGTGAATAAGAGAAACAGCAAAGAAAATGAGATCAGATAGATAAAAGGGAGAGGAAAAAATAGGTAGCACTTTGTAGGTAATTCTAAGGAACATTTGAGATTGGAGATTCTGGAGGAAAAAAGTGACAGGATCTGCCACATGTTGTAAGCAGAGCTCTGATTACAATTTGAGACTGGATTATGGAGGGCAGAGGATGAAAGCAGGGAGACCAGTTAGGAGGTCCTTACAATAATCCATGTGGGACATGACGGCAGCTCAGGTTTGGATGATAGCCATGGAGGTGATAAGAGTAACTATATTCAGGAATTATTTCGAAGATAGATCAAAGAGGACCTCCCGACATATTACATCTAAGATATGAGGGAATGGGAGATATCAAAGATGACTCCCAGGTTTTGGCCTGAGCAGCATGAAGGATGAAGATAGGGAAGGCTGCAGAGAGGGCTTGGGTGAGATGAAGATCCCATTTGGAGCATGTTGAACTGGAGATCTCTGCTAGACATCCAAGTGGAAATGTTGAGCAGGCAGGTCTTTATAGACATAGAAGTCTAACGTTCAGGGAGATAACTCAAAGTTTCACCTACCATTTTGGAGTCATCAGTGCACAAATATAGAGATTGCATGAAATCATCAAAGAGTATAGACAGAAAAGAACTCCCAAGAACTAGAGCTGAAGACAATCTAAGGTTAAAACCTCTGAGAGCAGAAGAGAGACCAGCAACGGGGACAGAAAGTAATGGCTAGTGAAGAAGCAGGAAAAATCAAGAATACATGGTATCCTGGAGGCCAACAAGGAAATATCAGAGAGCAAAGGGTGATAACTGAGAGTGCTATCAACAGGGGACGTAAGATCAAAGGTGACAACTGACCACTGAGTTTGGGAAAGGTGATGTCACCAGTGACAGTGGGCAGAGTACTGAAAATAAGTGACAGAAGTAGGTTTAAGAGAGAAATGAAAAGGAATCAAATGATAGGGAATATAGACATCTCTTTTTAGAAGTTAATGCTTTAAAAGGGAGAGGAAATGGCTTAGTCTCATCAACATAATGTTAAGCGAGAGAATCTATGAAAGGATGCCTCCTGTGTGCATATAATTTTTTAAATAAAAGGAAAACTGTGATTAGGAAGGAACAAGAAAAAGGTTTCTGGGTATTGGCATGTTCTCTTATTTGTATGGTGAATAATGAGTATTTGCCTTGAATTATCTGTTACAATTACAAAACAGTTACAATTACAAACCAGTCAATCCTAAAGGAAATTAGTCCTGAATAGTCGTTGGAAGGACTGATGTTCCACCTGATGCGAAGAACTGACTCACTGGAAAAGACCCTCATGCTGGGGAAAATTGAAGGCAAGAAGAGAAGGGGACGACAGAGGATGAGATGGCAGGATGGCATCACCAACTCAATGGACATGAGTTTGAGCAGGCTCAAGGAGTTGGTGATGGACAGGGAAGCCTGGCGTGCTGCAGTTCATGGGGTCACAAAGAGTCGGACACAACTGAGCAACTGAACTCATTGGCTACAGTGATTTGCTATATTATTTGTAAACCAGTACCAACATTTGTTTTATGTACTCTTCTCCCTGCATATGTCATAGTTCAAAATATTTACAGATTAATAAGATCATGTGTGTGAAAAGACAACAATATACTATGGAGTTACAGAAGTTTTCAAAAATACTTGAGAAGGGTAAATTATAACCAGACCAAATTTGAATTGAAACACCAAAAGGTTATATGTACTAGGTCTGTCCAGGAGGTGAACACTTGTAATTTAATTAAAACTGGAATTTGTAAATCACATAAAAATCTTGAATTAGAGCAGACTATAAGCCCTTTTCTTCATTTTTAACTCCACAGGACATATTTTTTAGTATGCATTTGGCTCTCAGTATGAAAAATGCGGTACAGTATCTGCCAAGGCAATTCTTTCCTTTCTCTGGATATTTTTTAAGTTCTATTTCTAAGACCCCCCTTGGGATACTGCCCTTCACAAACACAAACCTTTTAGTTACATAACAGTGATCTAACTGAAGACACGGCTGTTTTCTCTCGGTAATTTCATTACAAAAGAGAAGTAGAGCTTCTGCCAACGAGAATGGCCCTCCCAAACCATGAATGAGTTGGACTGTAAGCAGATCCATCCACTGTTTTCAGTTGTTTTCCAAGAGACTAGAAGCCAGGATATTTGAGTTCGACGACTCTCTGTTCATTCAACAACCAATTTCCTTAACTCTTTGGGTATCTCTTTCAAAGGCGATGATCGTTTACTTCACCAGAGACTATGATGGAAGACAAATGCCTGAATAATTGATGGCACTTCCAGTCCAAAGGTGAAAAGGCAAGGAAAATAAATTTAAATGTGTTTATTAAAGAGTAGGTACATACTAAATCACTTCAGTCAAACCTGACTCTTTGTGAGTCTATGAACTATGGCCCACCAGGCTCCTCTGTCCACAGGATTTTCCAGGCAAGAATACCAGAGTAGGTTGCTGTGCCCTCCTTCAGGGGATCTTCCTGACCCAGGGAACTACCCATCATCTCATGTCTCTTGCATAGGCGAGCAGGTTCTTTACTGCTAGAGCCACCTGGGAAGCCCTCATAAAAGACTGCTTCAAATTTATTCCACTCTCCCAGACAGAATAAAGAGCATGTGCAGGGTGTGAGCACATTATTTTATTTTAGATCAACACCACCAAAAAGAGCCACAGACATTTATAAACCTATCCTAACTACTGATGACTAAGTCTCAAATAATTTTGAATTAACAAGTAACAACAAAAGCTATCCTAACATTCTGTCTGCTAAAACAAGTCAACAGTTGGTTGTTGTCTGCTTTTTATCAAAAGGAAATAAAAATATCAGTGACACTTTATAGAACACACTTCCTGTACAACTTTGAGTGTGTGTGTCAATTCCTAATTTCAAGCTTATCTGTTTAGTTAACCTCTGCTATTTTTCTGGGATTCATTCCAAGACAACTAAAAGGCATTACTAAAATTGGCATCTATACTATTGAGCTTAATTTCTGACAGGCTCTAAAGTGTTCTGAAACCAATTTTTAATATTCTGCACACAATATCATGCTAAAAAGTAACAAACACTTCAAGAACAGTAATTGACCGGAAAGGTGCAATTTTTGTTTTCCTCCAAAACAATTTTTATTTCCTCCAAATATACCACACTGAAAGTGAATAGGTACTATACTAAAGCCACATGTTTTTGTTGTAGTGTTGCAAATATTAACTTCGAGTTGAATGTGATCCTTTAAGCTAGACTGAAAGATGACCTAATTATTTACATATAAACTATATATTTCTAAGCTAAAAAAGTGTTTTTCTCTTCAAATTTTGGTTGCAAAGCCTTAAACGCATAAACCATAAGTGCATATTACAAAAAATGCCAACATCAATACAGATTTTTTTTAATTTCATGAAATTGTAAAGCTAGTAATGTTTGTAAATGTTAAAAAGTCAAAGAATTATAAATGTTTAAGCTGGGAAACATCTTAGATATTATCAAGAGGCCCTCAGAATTGTAATCCAACCCTCTAACTTGACAGATGAGGAAACAGAGACCCAAAGAGGTTAAATGAACCACAGCTGTCACGGTAAATACAAATTATATCAAAAGCCAGATTTTCTGACTCCCAGTGCAGAGCTCTGAAAGAGCATTTGTCTCAACATACTTTAATATTTGAGGAAATGAAGGTTAACAGAGGACACTCAGGCAGCCCCTCAATATAAAGAATCCCCTCTGGCTTAAAAGAGCCAGTCTCCTCTAGTCCTTGCAAACCCAAGTTCTAGAAATAGCACCCCAAATAACGACTTTCTCAAATGGCCTCATCCTACCTGGGGTTTCCAAAGTGATTCCTACCTGGGGTTTCCAAAGCGATTCCTCAGCTGGGTCTCTTTTTCTCACACCTACAATCTCCCTTAAATAAGTGCTTTGGTTGGGATTGGGTTTTGTTGTTGTTTTGCTCTATTAATATGCTTGGGGAGAGCTTAGATGGTGGAAACATAAGCTCTGGGCTAAACCACCCCTACAGCACATTTGTTTTTCTTTTGTCATCCAAACCAACAAATCTTTCCTCCTCCGGGCCCCAGGGCTTACTGGTTTCCGTCGCAGTCCCTTCAGTTTCCAAAGTAGCGAGGAGACCTGGAAAAGAAGTTGGCCGGATGGCAAGTCCTTTCGGGGGCGCCGGGCAGGTTCGCGCCCAGGCTGGGCCGACCGCCCTCGGCCGCGCGCCCCGATGCTCCTCGCCCAGGGTTACCCCGGAGCGCCTGCCCCGGGGGAACCAGAGTCCCCGCCGACCCTCCAGTGACGCCGCCGGACCCGCCCCGGCCTCTCGGACCCCAGGTGGCTCGCGGGCTCCAGCCACCCGCGCGCGCGCCCGAGCGCCTGGCTCCTCGCCTGGCCAGGTGCAGGAAGAGGGAGCGGTGGGGGCGGCGGAGAGAGAGTTGGATCCCACCTCGAGGCCCAGGTCCCACCCAGGCGGAGGCGAAGATGACGGCGGCGCGGGGGCTCGGACACCTGCGTCGCTCGCGCTCGGACGGCCGTGGGCTCTGCGGTGGGGCGGCTCCAAACTCGTCGCGGAAGGTGCCGGGAAGCTCTCCGGAGAGAGGAGGCAGCGCAGTGTGGAAGGAGGGGCCGAAGGGGAGCGGAGGGAGAGACGGGAGTCGGAAGAGAGAGTCGGGGCAGACCCGGGTGGCCGCCTGCGCGCCCAGCGCCCTCCGCCACCGCTTCCCGAGCCAGAGGAGCGGCCCCCGAGCCGCCAGGGCGGCCGCGTAGGTGACGGGGGTGGCAGCGCGGATGCGGCTGCCCCTGGTGGCGGGCACGAGGAGGAAAAGCGAGGGGTTTGGAAAGAAGGACCCTCTGCCCGCAGGGAAGCCTAGAGTCCAGGCAAACCCACGAGAAAGGTGGCACAGCTACTTTACCCAACAGTCAGCTGCAGTGCCCACACTGAACCGCGGGTCTCAGACCCTGGGCTGGGCATTGGGATTCCCTCCGTCCCTCCTACTTCCAGACTTCCAAGCCTTTGTGCATCAGGTGTGCAATATGCTACAATGAAGATCTCCATAACTGAAGGGTGTGGGAAAGAAAAGCGAAATGGAAAGATCAGAAGCGGTGAGGTAGTGAGTTTCCTGTCACCAAGAATGATTCAACCAAGCACTTTGGCCATGCTTGTCAGGAAGGCATGATTGTTTCTTTTCAACCTTGAAATTCAATGGCGTATGAGGTAGTAAGTTTAAGAAAATCCGTCCTTGACCAGTCTGATTCCAACCCCAAAGTAATAAGCACTTTTTTGTTCTCCACTCAAAGTGTTCACTCACTGATTTGTTTATTTATTAATACATTTTTTTGTTGAGACTCTACAGAGTGACGCACAACATGCTAAGTGCAGTTATTGTGTTCCTTGAACTTGAAGCTATGACAAGCAAATATTCATCTAATTACCAATTGTGATGAGTATATGAAGGAAACCAACAGAGTGTGGAAGAAAGAATAAAAGGGAGTAGACTACTCTAGATTGGGTGAATGGCTCATTTTCAAAGGTCTCTAGAAATGAACTTGCCTAACACCCGCACAGGGTAAGGCATCAGAGACACAGAGACAACTTGGCCCAGACACCGGTAGAGCCAGGAGCAATGCCTCCCTGCTCCCGGACCCAGCCTCTTACTTGGCCAATGCCTGGAGCTTTGTAAATGGAACTTTCCCCAGAGGGAAATATCCTCCCAGGACCAGTGTCACTTTAATGGAGACAAACATTTTCATTGGATGAAAACAGAATTAGAGTAGAGATACTGACTTCCCCAAATTGTTACAAAATAAAACAATACAATAGGATCCTAAATTATTTGATATGAACTAGCATTTTAGTTTTCTAGGATTACCTTAACAAATGATCACAGACTAAATGCTTAATACACCAGAAATGTATTCGTTCACTGTTCTGGAGGCCAGAAGTCCAAAGTCAAGGTGTTACCAGGTCCATACTCCTCCCAAAGCCTTAGGAGAGAATCCTTTCTTTGCTCATTCAGCTTCTGGTGGCTCCAGAACTCTATTGGCTTACAGCTGAATCTCTCCAGTCTCTATCTTCACATGGCCTTCTCCTCTGTATCTGTGTCTTCTTTTCTGTCTCCTATAAAGACATTTGTCTTTGGATATGAAAACCATCCAGATGATCAGGATGATCTCAACTCATCTTCACTTGGGACTTCCCTGGCAATTCAGTGATTAAGAAGCCACCTTCCAATGCAGGGGATGTGAGTTCGATCCCTGGTCCAGGAACTAAGATCCCACATGTCTCAAAGCAACAAAGCCCTCTTGCAGCAACTAGAAGACCCAGCATAGTCATGCATACACACACACACACACACACACACACACACACACATACGTGTTTACCTATTTGCTCAGCAAAGACCCTTTTCCAAATAAGATCATATTCACAGGTACTGGAGTTTAGGATGTGGACATATGTTAGGGAGAAGCCACCACTCAACACACTAAAACTAGTTAACTAATAGGTACCAAAATTGTCTACCGTGGTATCACAGTGTCATTCCAGGACCACCATTTAAAATTGTATCAATACTAAGTATAATGAATTATTTTAAGTGAAATGCTAAAAATAAGTGTCATTAAACCTGGGTTCATGAGGAATAACTGTTGTAAGGAAAAGAAGTTCAAAGGCCCAAGCCTTTATTTCATGTTTGAGTCACAGGCAATATTTGAAGGCCAAGCATAGATTCCCCATTGTTAAATTAATATATAAATACATCCCACATCCATATGTATGGATTTCTGATACTGTGATCCAATACTGAATGTCTACAAGGCAGCAAGCTCTGAGTAATGAGCTCCTATGGAGCTTACAGTCTAGGTTAGGGGACACATTTGAATCTCATTTCCTCTGGCACCATGTCTGATGCATATCTGAAGCTTGATAAAGAGTTGTTGAATAAATAGATGAGTAAAAATAAATCACTACCCATCAACTAAGCAATTATCACCACAGTGAAAAACATCTCCATAATAAGAAGATAGGATTTACTATTGCAAAACAGATTAACACCCTGACTCATTTAGTATTTTCCTAAGTGAAGGAAAAAAATCCCTAAAAAGAAATATTTGATTTAAAAAAGAACATAATGAGCTCACCTATCTCATCTTAAAAAAAAAAAATCATTATGTGACTATTTACACAGATACAAATCCTGCTGGGAACCATCATAACTGAAGTCATAGTTAAAATGAATAAAATATTTTGTCCAAGTATCTTGGTTGATAGTTTCAACTATTAATTTCATTATACTGATGAATCACTTCTTTTTTCTTTTTTGATAATATACATGTTTCAATGCCATTCTCCCGAATCATCACACCCTCGCCCTCTCCCACAGAGTCCAAAAGACTGTTCTATATATCTGTGTCTCTTTTGCTGTCACTTCTTGAAACTCTTTAACAGTGATTTCAATGATGCCACTCTCTGCTGATTCACCTCTTCCCTCTTTAGGTTTCCTTCTTATTCTTCCATTCTTACAATTATAAACCATCAATCAATGTATTAATATCTGCCAAACTGAGTCTCATTCATTGATTTATGTGGGTCACAAGCCCACATCTGAACCAGTCATGGTGGCCAATGACTTGGAATATGATGACCAGACAGGTGTGAGTCACCTGTGCACTCCTGGAAAACAGGAAATGGGAAAAGAATTGATTTCACCCTAACCAAATAACTTAGAGTGTTCGTGCTATTCCATACTGAATGTTCTTCCTCCATTCTACAGCACCTTTCCCTCAACCATTACCTACTGTCATCATCTGCTGGTTGAAATCTTAACCATACACCAAGATCAACTGACCAATACACCAACTTAATGGACCCATCTTGAGTCAGTTAACTGACCCCCAAATTGGAACTCATCTATTTCTGGCCCATGATCATTTGGAAATTTATTTTGTCTCTTTTATAATGAAGCACTCTCTGATTTATCTAGTGGTTAGTTGTATATGTATCTATATAAAATGCCCTGAGAGCCAAAGTTGTGTCTTACAAATTTTTGATTCTGTTTTTAATCAGCCATGTGTATATCACGTTATCTTGGATGTAGAAATTACTCAATTAATATGCATTAGCTGCTACTGCTAAGTCACTTTAGTCATGTCCGACTCTGTGCGACCCCATAGACAGTAGCCCACCAGGCTCCGCTATCCCTGGGACTCTCCAGGCAAGAACACCGGAGTGGGTTGCCATTTCCTTCTCCAATGCATGAAAGTGAAAAGTGAAAGTGAAGTCGCTCAGTCGTGTCCAACTCTTAGCGACCCCATGGACTGCAGCCTACCAGGCTCCTCCGTCCATGGGATTTTCCAAGCAAGAGTACTGGAGTGGGTCGCCATTGCCTTCTCCAATATGCATTAGACTGAAGAATAAAAAGCAAATCTTGTAATTTTCCATTTGCATAATTAAAAGAACAAAAACAAAAAAAAATGCTTGTTTATGATAAGTACTTCACAAAGATTATGTACCTATTGCACTGTTTAAAATTCATATACCAAAGAGAATTTTATTCTAACTTTCCATGGCATACGTATTATAGGAGTTAAATACGTAACACAGTCTCAGTGGATTTTAAATGATAGAGGCACAGGAAAAAAAGATGAAAAATATACCAAAATGTTTCCAGTAGCTATCTCTAGATTATCTAATTTAGGAGATTGTTTTGTTGGCTATTTGTCCCTTTCTATGGATGTGAGAGTTGGACTGTGAAGACTGAGCGTGGAAGAATTGATGCTTTTGAACTGTAGTGTTGGAGAAGACTCTTGAGAGTCCTTTGGACTGCAAGGAGATCCAACCAGTCCATTCTGAAGGAGATCAGCCCTGGGATTTCTTTGGAAGGAATGATGCTAAAGCTGAGACTCCAGTACTTTGGCCACCTCATGCAAAGAGTTGACTCATTGGAAAAGACTCTGATGCTGGGAGGGATTGGGGACAGGAGGAGAAGGGGACGACAGAGGATGAGATGGCTGGATGGCATCACCGACTCAATGGATGTGAGTCTGAGTGAACTCCGGGAGTTGGTGATGGACAGGGAGGCCTGGCTTGCTGGGATTCATGGGGTCACAAAGAGTCGGACACGACTGAGCAACTGAACTGAATTGAACTGAACTGAAGTTATCTAAAATGATCATATGTTACTTTCATAGAGGAAAAAGTTATTAGAAAATATCTATGTAAGATCATCCATTCTTTGAAATCTATTCCTGGGAACTAGAGTCATTCAGATACTCCTTAAGGCCTGGGACAACCCAGGTCCAGTCAGGTGCTGTTCACTGGCCAGCAGGCCCTACCTGTAACTCATCTAAATGAGCTCCTAATCTATGGGAACATCTTTTTTTTTCTCCCTCTCTCTTTAGAATGCTGCCAACATAAATAAGGGAAAATTACATTACTCCTGACTACAGAAAAAGGTATATAATACCAATGGAAATCATAGCAGCTATTTAGTCTTATTATTTTTTTTTACACAATTTTGAAAGGGTACTTTCCACTTAGAGTTATTACACAGTACTGGCAATATTCTCCATGCTGTATAGTACATTCTTGAGCCTATCTAAACACCCAGTATTTTCACAGCAGCCATTTTTGTTTGTTTGTTTTCTGGCCATGCCATGTGGCATGAAGGATCTTAGTGCAGTGGAAGCATGGTATCCTAATCCCTGGACCAGCAAGGAATTCCCTCTCAGTGGCTTTTGAACTGTGACCAAGAATCGAATTCTAGTTGAAAGGTAAATCGGTCAGATTATTTGCTTACAATTTACTACCAAGAATAAAACTTCTTTCATTCCAATCTTAAAATTTATAGCAGAACCTGGACTAAAATATGACTTTTCCTCAAGGAATTTATCTTTTATTACATTAGTTCAGTATTTCATGCTATATCTTCATATTTATTAGCTATTTACCTCTCTACCAAAAGTGGGCATCAAGGTATAAGAAAAATTACAAAGTTCTTCAAATTTCATGCTTAATCCAAAGTAATTATTATTTCTTTGACGTGAAAGACTACAAGTAAATTAAGAGAATAAATGTCGGGAAATTACTGCCCGACAGTTGCCTGAAAATGCTGCTGTGAATGAACTAGAATCATTTCAGAATCATGCCGCTGAATGAAATTTTCATAGAAATGCTTTTCAGATTTAAGTTCCTATGGATCGTAAGAGAAAGTGGTCAATATCTCTGATAATCCTGATGATTGGTACAAGCATGTGCACTCAGTCGCTCGGTCGAATCCGACTCTTAGCTACCCTGTGAACTGCAGCACACCAGGCTCCTCTGTCCATGGGATTTTTTTCAGGCAAGAATACTGGAGTGGGTTGCCACTTCCTCCTTCCTGACCCACGATCAAACGCACGTTCCCCTGTGTTCATTGGCAGCCAGATGGTTTAACACTGAGCCACCTGGGAAGCCTGGTGATTGGTTCCCATGTGCTATGGTTTTCACATAGCACAAAGCACTTTGTTCTCTGGATGAGGGTAACGGGATTTGAGAGCAAAAAGCACCAGGGAATGTTCGCTGGCCTATAAACCAAGTCTCATAGTTAAACTGATGCAAAATTTACAAATTTTAAATGAAAAGACTAAGTGTTGTGGGAGGTTTTGTCTTTTTTTTTTTTTTTTCCAGAGGCCTGGTTCTAACACTAAACTATTAGGCTGTAAATGATGAAGTATCCTGTTCATTATTTTACTTTCCTTGATCATACCAATGTGGCATTAAGGAAACCTTTATTAGCATCGTCCTACCAGATTAATAGGGCTTTCCGGGTAGCTCAGTGGTAAACAAGTCAATGCAGGTGACACAGAGGACATGGGTTCAATCCCTGGGTTGGGAAGATACCCCTGGAGGAGGAAATGGCAACCTACTCCAGTATTCTTACCTGGAAAACCCCATGGACAGAGAAGCCTAGCAGGTTGCAGACCACAGGGTTACAAAGAGTCGGACACATCTGAGCACAGAGCACGCACAGATGCCAAACTGGTACCCAATACAGATTATAGAGGATATGCACTATTTCATCAGCCACCTCCCCTTCTCCTCTTCTTCTTGTCAAAGAGTCTCCTTTTGGTAGAGGAACTGCCTGACTCCAGGCACGTGGATCCTGTTGGGGCTGCCAGTTACAGCAAACTGGCTTCCAAGGCTACAGAAGCATGTCGTCCAAGCTGGATCTATGGTAGAATCTTACACTCCTGGCTCTATAATTGGTCACTGAGGTAGGACCATGACTAGAGGAAGGCCAGTCAAAGTTGTCCTCCTGAGGCTTTGCCAATAAAAGCTGGGATGGGTCTCTGGGGTGGGAGTCAAAGGGAAGATGAAGTGCTTTGTCCCCTCAGATATGACTCTGTGTGGTTGTGAGCTGCATTTGCCAGCAGCCAGACTCTCTACCATAGGAATAAGTACAGTCTGCAGTAGAAGACAGAATTTGAACTTTAAGCCATATAAGCAGGTATTGAGAAAGTATGTCAATTTTTTTTATGCCAATGAGCTTAATTTTTTCAGTGAAATCCTGTTTTACCAATTGATAGAAAGAGTTGGACGCAACTGAGAGACTTCACTTTCACTTTTCACTTTCATGCATTGGAGGAGGAAATGGCAACCCACTCCAGTGTTCTTGCCTGGAGAATCCCAGGGACGGGGGAGCCTGGTGGGCTGCCGTCTATGGGGTCGCACAGAGTCAGACACGACTGAAGCAACTTAGCAGCAGCAGCAGCAAACCTCAGTGAATGCCAGGTCCTATTTCTTTTTCTTAACTTCTAAGCAGGGGATAGTGGAGGGAAAGGGAAAGCAGGGCCCAGGGTGAACAAAGGTACTGATTCTTGTCATCTGTTGAATTTAGCATCTGACTCCCTCTTGTCTGTTTTTCAGGTGCTGATCTGCATGGGTTCATGCCAAAAGTCACTTCAGGATTAATGACTCTCCTTATTTGCCCCAGAAGCCTTTCTGAAGTATGCTGAAGTGTTCACCAACACCTCTCTGGGCTATACTACCGTGGTGAGGCTTTCCAGGGCACAGAACCATGTGTGTGCTACTCTCAGGAATTATCCTACTGCTCCTATACCTTAAGGGAGTCAAGTTGGAACTTTACAAAGCTGCTGTAGGTTTGACTTCCTTCATCACACAGCCATTCCTATGTACTGTCCCATGCTGCCTCAAGTTGCCAACAGCTCTAGGGCCTTCTCTCCATCCTGATCTCTACCTAGGTGTTAAAGGGTGGTGGCTATTCCTACTGTGTGATTCTCTCAACTCTTGGAGTTCCCCTAGATTCATTGGGAGTGTCTGTCACCACTCCGCCATAGGATTCAGTCCTCTGATACAAACTTCACAGGATACTTCAAAATTTTTGTTTCAATTATAGATTGGCTGTACTTGATAGGACGAAAAATACTCAATTAAAATACCAATAAACACAAATGGTCACTGTGTGCTGCTTAGTGATGGAATCATCTGTGGGTGCAGGGCCTCTTTCTCCGTGGTACACCAGCCTAGCTTTCCTTGCTTTCCTCTTGGCATTCTTCTTCTCCCCCTAACTAGGGAATCAAGATTGCCAGGAGAAATGTCAATAACCTCAGATATGCAGATGACACCACCCTTATGGCAGAAAGGGAAGGAGAACTAAAGAGACTCCTGATGAAAGTGAAAGAGGAGAGTGAAAAAGTTGGCTTAAAGCTCAACATTCAGAAAACTAAGACCGTGGCATCCGGTCCCATCACTTCATGGCAAATAGATGGGGAAACAGTGGCTGACTTTATATTTGGGGGCTCCAAAATCACTGTAGATGGTGTTTGCAGCCATGAAATAAAAAGACACTTATTCCGTGGAAGGAAAATTATGACCAATCTAGACAGCATCTTAAAAAGCAGAGACGTTACTTTGCCAACAAAAAGGTCTGTCTCATCAAGGCTATGGTTTTTCCAGTAGTTATGTATGGATGTGAGAGTTTGACTATAAAGAAAGCTGAGCACCAAAGAATTGATGCTTTTGAACTGTGGTGTTGGAGAAGACTCTTGAGAGTCTCTTGGACTGCAAGGAGATCCAACCAGTCTATCCCAAAGGAGATCAGTCCTGGGTGTTCATTGGGAGGACTGATGCTGAAGGTGAAACTCCAATACTTTGGCCACTTGATGCAAAGAACTGACTCATTTGAAAAGACCCTGATGCTGGGAAAGACTGAGGGCAGGAGGAGAAGGGGACAATAGAAGATGAGATGGTTGGATGGCATCACTCAATGGACATGAGTTTGGGTAGACTCCGGCAGTTGGTGATATTCAGGGAGGCCTGGCATGCTGCAGTTCATGGGGTCGCAAAGAGTCAGACACAACTGGGCAACTGAGCTGAACTGAACTTGGGAAAGTTTTCTTAGTGCTCAGAACTTGAATTGGCTCCTGGTATCTGTTTCTGAGACTCAAACACAGTCTGCTATAACATCTCCTTCTATGGCAATGGACATAACAATGTCCGTGAATGGAAGAGGGTTAAGGGGTAAATACTGGGGAGAAAACATAGCAGGTAATATATCAAACGATTCCTCGACAGAGGCCACATGAGGGAAAAGTGAGTCTTGATGGTACCTAACTCCTGGTCCTAGGCTCTGGGTGCCTGCATGAGTGCCTGCTCTCATTTTCCTGAACCCCCACTGATCAATTTTCTAAGTCTGGAGCTACTGTGGGATCTTTCCTTAAGTCCCTCTTTTTACTTGAGCTAATTCAGTTGTAATTAGCTAACCCAACATAATAGCCAACAGGAGGGATTTTTATTTCATGGAATCAGGTAAAATTGAATGGTCAAGTAACAGGAAGAGCAGACATGTTGCCAGTCTTCAAGAACCCTAAAACCATCAGTAACTTCTCAGTCTCTTCTCTCTGCTTCCCAGCATGGGTGGGCTTCGTTCCCTCTTACCAGCTGAACCTCTCCACAAGGTAGAAAACATAGTTACTGACATAACCAGGCTTTTCATCAATAAGTCTTTACCACCAGATAAAGGATAAAATATACCAAGGTTTAAAGTTTCTATATTAATTTGTTTCAGTAGTAGAAATGTAAAGAGAAAGAAAATCCTTGAGTTTACCAATTCTTGTTTCATGCTATGTAAACAATAGATTGGCTCTGGATTTTAGCTGTGTGAGAAAAAAAAATTCCTCTCTATGACAAAGCTATTTGACCTTTCTAAAACTCCATTTTAAAAGTATATAAAGGAAAGAATGAATTTTAAAAGATTATTTTGTGTCTTTCTTGTGTTAAATGCAAAAGAAAGTAATGAGTATAAAAACAAAACCTATGGCTAATTCATGCTGATGTTTGACAGAAAACAACAAAATTCTGTAAAGCAATTATCCTTCAATTAAAAAATAAATTAATAAAAATAAAATAAAAATTCTATTAAAAGAAAAAAAGAATGATTTTAAGAGATGAAAACAAACAAACCAAAAACCCCAAACACGTCAGTGCCTTCGCAGTCGAAATTAAATGTGATAAAACACAGCAGAGAAGGATATCTCATTCCCAACACAGAATAATTTTAAAGTCAAGGAGACTGAACTGTGATAAATATATACCCTATTTCCTCTACCAAGAACAGGGCACTTCAGAGATTTTGTTTCAGTTATAAATTGACTGTTCTTGACATTATGAAACACCAGTAAACACAAATGTCTAATGACAGTTATGTGTTGCTTAGCAATGGAGTCATCTATAAACGAGCCTCTGTAATTATTTATAATAAAAAAAGAATTTGAATAGTTTGAATCAGATGTTTCTGGATCTATGAATTTAGAAGTTCTAAGTCACTCTCACCAAAACTCCACAAATGATGGAAGAGTCTTTTCAACTTCTTGCTAAAACTTCCAGATGCACCCATATCTTTTCCTCTAGCCCTTCCTCAATCAGATCTCCAATGACATGCAATACTGACAGATGCAGAAAATAACCACTTCAGTTTTTATAGTTCCTTCTGTTTTCCCCTGATACTATTTCCCTCTTAACCAGGAGTGAGACCATCAGTAGTTATACAAACAACTGAACCCCAGTAACTTGAGTGCCTGCCATGACAACTTTCACATTGGCGTCTTTCGCTAGATTTGTAAGATTCTTGTGGTAAAATGAGTTACAGCTGAATTCCCTGAATGTTTCAAAGTCAAATACTCATCTAGATCAATGGTTCCCACACTCTAGATTTCAAAAGTGAAATTTCAAAAATGTGTGGTGAACCAGCATATGTTTGCCAACTTTTTCTTTGCCAAGTAAAGCTTTAGGGAAAATAATGTATTCTCCTAGCCACATCCCTTTACAAAATAGAGGACAGTTTAAGGCCAATGTAGTAGGCAGACCATTATCTCAACTTTTTTTTTTTAAGGGAGTGGTCATCATTTCCAAGTACCAAGAGTAGACAACGATATACTGATTGTTTCCATCATAATTCTGACAGGGCACAGATGGCACTTTCTAAGGGTGAAAGTAAAAATATTTCAGTGAAGAGACTATTTATAGAGGTGCAGGCAAATTTTTGAAAATCCAACAATAAAAATTGTGAGTTACCCAGAGACTAGCCACAGCAGGAAGCCATTACTTCCTTGGGGCTTGAAGGGCTTTAAGGAAAGGGAACAGTGTCTCCAGAGTTAAGTGAGAGCTGGAGATGACAGGAACTGGACTGACGACAAATGCAGCCACTGCTAGAACTATGATGAGGAAGGGAAAGAATGGGGCATACAGTACCCTATCCATCTCCTCCATCCTGCATAAACCTAGATGTAAGTCAGAGGGCATGGGACCCTGCATATTGCAATCCAGAGAGTCAGCCTCAGGGAGCACAGAATAGGTCAAAAAGGGGTGGAAAAATGGATCCACTAGAACATCATGATATACTCTGGTGAGAGGGATTGAGACCAGATAGAGGAAAGAGTACACACGTGAATTTTTTTTAATTTCAATTTCAGTAAAATTACAAGAGAAATTTTATTTTAAGATATAATATTGTTTGTAATTATATGCTTGATATATTTGTCAATTAGTGGCTCCGTGGTCAATGGTGTAGCATCAAGTGGTGCTCAAATGGGCACCTTGTTCCAGTACTTTATTTTTATCACATTCGTTATTAAAAACTCAACCTCACAAAGCTATAAACTAGAAGGAACACTTTTATTTAGTTTGGACCATTTTAAATGAATTGAGGAATGCCAAAATATAGCCTCCATGCCTCAGAAACGTCTGCCCTAGAGGTTCCCAAACTATGCTACATATCGTTATCACTTGGGATCTTAAAAAAATAAAATAACGATGCCTTGCTCGCACCCCAGATATTCTGATTTAGCACTGTAGGGTGAAACTTGGAATAGGAATTTTAAAATAAATGTTTGCTTTTGGCTTTAGGTTTAAAGAAAAGTTATAAAGATAGTAGAGTTCCAATATACCTCATACCCACTCTTGCCTATTGACATCTTACATTCGTATGATGCATTTGTCATGGTGAATGAATGTTGATACACAATATTTTTAACTAACGTCCATACTTCATTCAGATTTCATTAGTGTTTAATTCATGTTCTTTTTTGTTCCAGGATTCAATCCAGGGTTTGACGTTACAATTACAATTAGTCACCATGTCTCTATTAGCTCCTCTTGGCTGAGACAATGTCTCAAAGTTTTCTTGTTTTTGATGTCTTTGACAGTAATGAGGAGTATTTGTCAGATATTTTGTATAATATCTCTCAATTCAGATCTGTCTAATATTCTCATGCTTAGACCATAGTTATAGGTTATGTGGGGAGGGAGATCACAAGTAAAAGGCTATTCTCATCACATCATACCAAGAGTATCTACTATCAACGTGACTTACCACCATCCTGAGCACCTGGTTGGTCAGATTTCTCCACTATAGAGTTTCCCTTTCGGTCCTTTCCATGCTGCATTCTTAGGGAGAAAGTCAACATGCACAACCCACACTTAAAATTAGAGAACTTTAGAATGGATACATGTATATGCATGGCTGTGTCCCTTTGCTGTCCACCTGAAACTATCAGAACATTGTTAATCAGCTATGCTCCAATGCAAAGTAATAAGTTTTTTTTTTTTAAAAACTAGACATTTGTTCCACCACCTTAAGAACAGAGGATCTATGCAAAGTATTTGGAATTCTGCATGGGAGATTTTTCTATTCTCTCATAATTATTTACTTAATCACTTATTTATATTGGCACAGGCTCATGGATATTTATTCATATTCTAGATTATAATACCAATGCTACTTTATTTATTTTGTTGCTCAAATTGTTCCATTGGCCATTAGGAATTCTTCCATTGGCTCTTGTCCCCCTTGGTAAGTCCCATTACTATGGGTATTCTTTTTTTAGCACTTCTATACTTCATAGCACTGTAAGATGCTCCCAATTCATCTTGTAAATTTCCTTATACTCAGCCATTTCTCCAAGGATTCCTGGTTCTTTTTACTGGAAAATTAGTCTTAGAATCAATTATATAGGTGATAGATGTGACTTTGCTTCTAGGCCATTTCAGCTGACAA
Source organism: Bos indicus x Bos taurus (assembly GCF_003369695.1). Lineage (NCBI taxonomy): Eukaryota > Metazoa > Chordata > Mammalia > Artiodactyla > Bovidae > Bos > Bos indicus x Bos taurus. Next base: position 79,981,872 of record NC_040078.1, read on the forward strand.
AAAAAATAAAATAAACGTGTGTGTGTCTCTGTGTGTGTCCCCATATGTATATGTAAACATCTCTGTGTTAAGGTGAGCATGAGTTAGTTCATACTTAAGTCTCCAAATCTAATCCATATCCATAGAGATGATTCCTGCCTCCTAGACTTCCTTGCCTATAAATTCTCACTCCAACAGTAAGAAACCTGGCTCCTACTACTGACATCCAGTTACTTAATTTTTTAATTCCATTTTACAACTACAGTAGTTTCAGAATTGTCAACCCATTCACCCAGGGAAGACTTCATCAACTAGAGTACAGTGTTTATGCACAACTGCTTTTTTAAAACTCTTTTCCAAAGTTATTTAGGTTAGCCAACTTTTCCCCTAACCCTTACCCTGAGGTTTTATTCATACATTTATAACATATATTATTTTTCCATGATCTGTATTCCACCTGAGATTCTTCAAACTTGTAAATTTTTTTAAATCCACATACATTGAGGCTCACTCTTTGTGCTGTAGAATTCTATGTGTTTTGACAAACGCATAGTGTCAGGAAACACAATTACAGTATCACACAGAATGATTTTGCCACCGTTATTCTCTGTACTTAATGGCAGCCCACTCCAGTGCTCTTGCCTGGAAAATCCCATGGATAGAGGAGCCTGATGGGCTGCAGTCCATGGGGTCGCAGAGTCGGACACAACTGAGCGACTTCACTTTCACTTTTCACTTTCATGCATTGGAGAAGGAAATGGCAACCCACTCCAGTGTTCTTGCCAGGAGAATCCCAGGGATGGGGGAGCCTGGTGGGCCGCAGTCCATGGGGTCGCTAAGAGTCAGACACGACTGAGCGACTTCACTGTCACTTTTCACTTTCATGCATTGGAGAAGGCAATGGCAACCCACTCCAGTGTTCTTGCCTGGAGAATCCCAGGGACAGGGGAGCCTGGTGGGCTGCCGTCTATGGGGTCGCACAGAGTCAGACACCACTGAAGTGACAGGAGGATTCTCTGTACTTTACCTATTCAAATTTCCTTCCTCCCAAAATTCCAGTAATGACTGATCTGTTTATTGTTTATATAGTTCTGCCCTTCCAGAATGTAAATAAAGTCATGGAGTATATAGCCCTTTCAGATCGGCTTCTTTCACTTAGAAATATGCAGTTAATTTTCATCCATATCTTGTATGACTTGATAGCTCATTCTTTTTTACTGCCAAATAGTACTTCATTGTATGTTCCTGCATAGTTTGTTTATCCATTTACCTATTGGAGGACATCTTGGTTATTTCAAGGATTTGTTGATTATGAGTAAAACTGCTATAAAATTTCACATGCAGGTTTTTGTGAGGGAATGAATTTTCTTTCTTTACTGTGGACCATTTTTAAAGTCTTTATTGAATTTGTTACTATACTGCTTCTGTTTTAAGTTTTGATTATTTGGGCTCAAGGAACGTGAGATTCTAGCTCTCCGACTAGGGATCAAACCCACGCCCTCCTCACTGGAAGGTGAAGTCTTAACCACTGGACTGCCAGGGAAGTCCGTGGACTTGAATTTTCAAATTAACTAGGCAAATCCCTAGAAATCAATTTCTGGATCATATGGTAACATTATGTTTAGGTGTGTAAGAAACACCACAATACATCCTATAGCTTATGTTTCAAATTTTGAATTCTTCAGACAACTTAGCTACATTTTTCAGTTTTGCACAACCCCTTCCAGAAAGAGAAGAACATTGTGAAAACACAGCCATTCTCTTTGGGAAATGTACTGTATTCTTGGATTGCAATTCATTTGCCATCTATTCCCTGCCTTACCCCCACCCCCTCCATTTATCCTATCTCCTAAAATACAATGTTTCATTATCACAAACATTTAATAGCTTTCATTTTCCCACTGGTACCAGAGGACATCAGGTGTGTTTTGACATAGCAAAGGAAAAGTACCTTTTTGAACTATCTATGAAGTGCAGCTACTCAATGCACATTGGTTTCCCTTTTAAATTATAGAATCACTTAGTGTTTCTCTGTCACACACTCACAGGTGACCGTTTAACCGTGAGACCTATGTGAATGAATCAGGCAATTTTCTAATGATGTTGAATTGGGAAGAAAACGGTACATTGATTCCTGACTGCAAGTTTATTGTATCAAAATAAAGATATGAATTTTTTAAGAAGGTACTCTTTTGTGCCTGACAACATAGGAAACAAGCTATTGTTTGATGAGCTTTTAGAGAAATCCTTGATTTATTTATTTTTAATAGTAATATAATAAAATCAAATGTATACCTGCACATCTTGGGTATTTAAGGAAATGATCAATGTTATTGCAAGTAACTGGCTGCCATTTTTAAGAATCTAAATTAAACCCCAAATTAGAGAACCACAGGATTAGGAAACAAAAGCACAGGGACCAAACAATTGCCTTTCCTCCTTCTGTTTATATAATAAATGCATTTAATGTTGCCATGGCAAAGGAGCCAGTCTGTTTCCCATTCCTCTGTTTTTTCCCTTTATTATACCCAACACAAGAAAATGTCATATTTCACCTTCTTTTTTGGATCATTATGTTTACCCGTCTGCTCTACACTTACTACTCTCCCCAGTTTTTTTGATGGTTAATACTTAGCGAAGAAGTAATTTCAGATGAAGGAAGTGATTTCAGTAGAGTTAGAGGAATCTGGAAGCAAAGACTGATGGCAAGGAGATAAGGGGAAATACTCAACCATTTATTTAGCCAGGAGACCAACTCAAACCTTGAAAAGCCCCTCAGATTCCAAAGGGAAAACTTTAAAAACGCCCTTTAAAGCAAATTCCACCTTGTTGATGTTGCTTTCCAGGTGGCGCAGTGGTAAAGAATCTGCCTGCCAATGTAGGAGATGCAAGAGATGCAGGTTCAATTCCTTGGTCAGGAAGAGCTCCTGGAGCAGGAAATGGCAACACACGCCAGTATTCTTGCCTAGAAAATTCCAGGGACAAAGGAGTCTGGTGGGCTACCGTCCAGGGGGTCTCAAAGAGTCAGACATGACTCGTGTGTGCACATACGCACCACCTTGATACGGTAAATCAACTTTGTCAAGGTCTGTTAGGACTTTCTAAACATAGTTATTTTCTTTTGTCATTATTAGGCTGAGCTCATCAAAGCATTAAAGGAATCAGTAATACCACTACTTTAAAATAATCACACCATACATGGAGTATTCTGCCCAATGCATGATGCCACATCTTGTCACAAAGAATAACACACTCTCTGTGACAGGTAACGTGTTTTCAAAAGAGTAATGTGTTTTCAAAAGATGGCAACCAAAGCCTACAATCACATTCATTCCCTCATTCATTCATTAATTTTGTATATTAAAAATATTTATTAATAGCATATTATGTGCTGTGCACTGATCTAACTTAAAAATTTTAAATATATATATTAAGACATTATCCCTTCTCTCAAAAAGTTTCCATTCCATTCCTGTCATACAAAACATAGTTAAATAAACAGGGTGTTTTTAGTTTAGAAAAGAGAAGACTGAGCTTGAAGAACTATCCCTGAAAAGATAACAAATTTAGGAAAATGCCACAATCTGTAGGAAACCTACTGATGAGAGAAGTGGTTTCATCCTGTTTATATGCCCTGAAGCTTAAGTGTGTAAATAATCAGCTCAAATGTCCTTTCTTGTTCATTGCATTCTTTCAGTCAAGGGCAAAGGGAAGAGGTAGCCTGCCATTCCTTTCATAAATGCTGCAGTTACAGACTAATATTAATTCTCATTCAAACAATCCTGCAGGACAAAGGTACTTTGAGATAGCTCAGGACAGGAAGAAGGGTCCCAGGTTTCACAATCTGAGAAGAGTCCAGTCAAAGAACAATTTGGATTCTGCCTTCAAATATTTGAACAGATGTCACGTGGAATAAAAAAGACTGAATTTATATAAAATTGCAAGAAACAAAATTGAGACTAATGAGTGGTTACCATAAAGAATAAACTTTCAGATGGATACTGTAAACAAAAACTTTAGGGCAATAGTTTTCAAATTTTAATGTGCGGATGAATCACCAAGGGATTCTGTTAAATGTAGATTCTGATTCAGGTGTGGTGTGGGACCCAAGATTCTTCATTTCTAACTAGATTCCAAGTTGTGCTGATGCTCCTGGTCCTAAGACCACATCTCATGTATCACTGCTCTAGAGTTCTCTGACAGTGGAGCTCATTAAAACAGACTGGGTTGCCAGACACTGCAACTATTTAAGGAGAAGTTGAATAACTATTTGTCAGGAATACAACAGAAGAGATTGCTGTACCACATGTGAGAGTGGGCTAGGTATTTCCTTTTGAATCTAAATGGTTTGATTCAGGTTTTTTATAGAGGGAGAGGGTGGGAAGATTTGGGAGAATGGCATTGAAACATGTAAAATATCATGTATGAAACGAGTTGCCAGTCCAGGTTCGATGCACGATACTGGATGCTTGGGGCTAGTGCACTGGGATGACCCAGAGGGATGGTATGGGGAAGGAGGAGGGAGGAGGGTTCAGGATGGGGAACACATGTATACCTGTGGTGGATTCATTTTGATATTTGGCAAAACTAATACAATTATGTAAAGTTTAAAAATACAATAAAATTTTTTAAAAAAAGAAAATTTTAATCTAAAAAAAGAGAACTAATTTTACATGCAATTATTTCTTCTAAATATTAAAACTGCACATAGATAATGAAGAAATTAAAATAATTCTTTTCCTCCCACTTCAATAGATGTGAAAACAGAAGATCTTAGACATTAAATGACTTGCCTAAAATTCATTCTTTCATATAATGAATTTATTGACCACTTAGTGAATAGTGAAGTCGCTCAGTTGTGTCCGACTCTTTGCGACCACATGGACTGTAGCCTACCAGGCTTCTCTGTCCATGGGATTTTCCAGGCAATAGTCCTGGAGTGGATTGCCATTTCCTTCTCCAGGGGATCTTCCCAACCCAGGGATCAAACCTGGGTTTCCCACATTGTAGACAGACACTTCACCGTCTGAGCCACCAGATATGTGGGCTGCTCTGGGGTGGAGGCATAGTCTTGGGTGAGTTGGCTTTCTCTCTACAACGTCTCTCTACAAAGTCTTACGGTTGGATTCAGCTGTGGGATATCAACACTCCTGGAACCTGGAGAGATGAGAGTCTTGTTTATCAAGGTGTAATCTGAGCAAAATCACTGCAGATGGTGACTGCAGCCATGAAATTAAAAGACACTTACTCCTTGGGAGGAAAGTTATGTCCAACCTAGATAGCATATTGAAAAGCAGAGATATTACCTTGCCAACAAAGGTCCATCTAGTCAAGGCTATGGTTTTTCCTGTGGTCATGTATGGATGTGAGAGTTGGACTGTGAAGAAAGCTGAGCGCTGAAGAATTGATGCTTTTGAACTGCGGTGTTGGAGAAGACTCTTGAGGGTCCCTTGGACTGCAAGGAGATCCAACCAGTCCATTCTGAAGGAGATCAGTGCTGGGTGTTCATTGGAAGGACTGATGCTGAAGCTGAAACTCCAGTACTTTGGCCACCTCATGTGAAGAGTTGACTCATTGGAAAAGACTCTGATGCTGGGAGGGATTGGGGGCAGGAGGAAAAGGGGACAACAGAGGATGAGATGGCTGGATGGCATCACCGACTCGATGGATGTGAGTCTGAGTGAACTCCGGGAGTTGGTAATGGACAGGGAGGCCTGGCGTGCTGCAATTCATGGGGCTGCAAAGAGTCGGACACGACTGAGTGACTGAACTGAACTGAACTGAATCTGAGCGATGTACCACGGTGTCTACTACAATCCACATCATGTGCTGCTTGAATCTATTTGCTTCGTGTAATAAATTTACCTCACCTGGGAAGAGCTCTTCCAGGATTCTGGTTAGTCTTTTCTTTAGGAAAAACTTTCAAGAAGAAAGGTGGTGGGACAAACTATAGCTCTAACCATTGCAGCTGGTCTCTGGACCACAGCTGATTCTTAACATTACCCTCCTCTACTTATTCTCAATTCCTTTACTCAACTAGCATCTCTGCTAATCTATGTAGCTAAACTTATGGGTGACTCAGACTTGTGTTCTTGATATGTATGAGCCCCTGGTTACCATGCCCTCCTTCTCAGGCCATGGATACTTTAGTTGACATTTACTGTGAACGTAGGCAGGAGAGCATCAGGAGACAACTCAGTGGCTTATCTGGGTGCTAAATTTATTTTTCCTATGTCAATATCAAAAGTCCCACCATTTCCAGGCATTAATCATCCCTACCAGGACAGTGTCTTGTTTTTGTTGCTTGTCTCCTGGTAGGAGGAACCTAAAGTAGCCAGAGCTAACTGAAGCATAACATTTAGCGAGATTTGCTGAAAAATTGTTCCATACATGATATACAGGAACTCTAGCCCCGTAAAAGCATAAATTTACCAAATCGATTACTGGGAGCAACAGGAAACTGGAAAATCCCTGCTTCTATCTCTTGCTTCTCATGTCTTCTACCATTTGGGGACACAGCACTATATAACAATCATTAGTACAGTGGTGTGGTGGTTAGTGGTGATTTAGTCATCAAGTCGTGTCCAATTCTTGTGACCCCATGGACTGTAGCCCACCAGATTCTTCTGTCCATGGAATTTCCCAGGCAAGAATAGTGGAGTGGGTTGCCATTTCCTTCTCCAGGGGATCTTCCTGATCCAGGAATCAAACCCACATCTCCTGAACTGCAGGCAGATTCTTTACCAACTGAGCCACCAGGGAAGCCATTAGTGCAGGGGGTATATCAGTGACCACTGGAGGCTATCCAGGGTATATCCCAGAGGATAGCACTCCATCCTTGCAAAGTATCATCTCTAAGCTGTCACCACAGCTGCCCCTTGAAAGGCCACTGCATCACTTCATCAGGCCAGCAGCTTCTGAATGGCACAGAATGTGAAAGAACTAAGGGCCCCATGGTTACATGCCCACCTCCACATCTTCTTTACTGTAAAGTGCGTCTATTAATCCAATGTAGTGTTTTATCAGCTGCTGTGTCAGTGTATGAAAAACTCTCTGAGCCCTCATAGAGTGCCTCACTATAGGCAGGAAAAGCAGACCAATACCTGCCTATAGTCTGTCAGCCAGTACCACTATATGTCAACTACAGTAAATATGTAGTTGTTATCCTTCTAAAGTGAAAGAACTACGATATAATGAACTGACCTTCAAGTCTGTGGTTGGTCTCACAGAGGCATGGCTGCACAGCACACTCTTTATGAAAAGCAGTGGTTAGGGAAGCCCTAAATTGAGTGTGGAGACAAAAATGAAAATACTAGAGGAATTTGAAGTTTCTGGTACATGTTGCTATGGAAAATATGAAAAACAGCCCAAATCTTAGCCAGATCAATATAAATTCTCACACTGAAGGTCTACTTATTATAGTTGCTATTGCCCAGTATAACATGCCCAGGGTTCAAGAAAAAAATTACATGACAAATAGCAAGATAAACACAGTCTAAAGAGAGAAAACAATTATCAGAGCCAGACTCAGATATGACACAAATTTTAAAATTATTAGAGAAGAATTTAAAACAACTATGAATAATATATTAAGGGCAATAAAGGAAAAAGAAAAGCAGAAGTCACTAATATAAGTAGGGAGTGGAAACTATAAGAATTTTTTTAAAGGCTAGAAACCAAAAACACTGTAATAAAAATGAAGAATGCCTTCAAAGGGCACATCAACAGACTTAGCCAAGCAAAGAATGAGCTTGAATACAGGTCAATAAAACTCCCTAAACTGAAATTCAAAGAGATAAAAGAATGAAAAACTAGAATATTTGAGATCTTCTGTGGGACAATTTAAAAAGGGTAATAATTGTGAAGCTGTAACAGGGGGTAGAGAAGAAAGAAATACTGGAACAGAAGACATTACTAAAGGGTAAAAATTTTCCAAAAGTAATGAAAGTCATCAGACCAAAACACAGGAAACTCAGGGAGAACATCAAAAAGAAAAGTTTTCTTAAAAAAAAAAAAAAATAGGCAGATCATATTCAAACTACAGACAAGTGAACAAGACAAAGACAAATTTTTTTAAAAAGCCAAAAGAAAAAAAACAATCTACCTAGACAGGGAAACAAAAGTTAAGAATGACAAAGGACTTCTCACCAGAAGTCATGCAACCAAGAATGAAATTAAATATTTCAGTGTTGAAAATAAAAAACCAAAAGCCTAGAATTCTATATCCAGTGAAATTATACTTCAAAAGTGAAAGAGAAATAAAGACTTCAAACTAACAAAACTGAATGAATTCATCTCCAGTAGAACAGGAGATGCAAAATAATGTTGTAACAAGTTCTTTAAGGGAAAAGGAAAATTATATAGGTACCCCCATTCAGTAGAATACTATTCAGCAGTAAAAAGGAATGAGCTATAAAGTCACAAAAAGAACATAGATTAATGTTAAATGTATATTGTTCAGTAAAAGGCAGTCTGAAAAATTTATATACTGTATTCTAATTGTATGACATCTGGAAAAACCAAAAGTATAAAGATGGTTAAAAAGATCAGTGGTTCCTAGGATTCAGAGGCAAAGGCGGAAAAAATGAATAGGTGAAGCACAAGGATTTTTTTTGGACATTAAAATTATCCTTTACAATATTGTACTTGTGAATATCATTTGCATTATGCATTTGTCAAAATCCAAAGAAATTTAAGCATAATAAATGAACCTTTATGTATGCAAATCTTAGAAAATCATTTAGGGAATCTCAAAAAGGAATTCAGAACAAAAATAATCTAACTACATTACAAACATATGAAACAATCTCACTGAAGGGAGTTAAGGAGAATGGTGCAGCCTTAAAGCATCTTTGCCAATGATACAAAAGGAGGCTTGTATACAAAAGGCTTAATACAAAAGGCAAAAGAAGTTGAGATGAACACTGTGCTCTACCTGATAAAGCTGTATCCTGGGGGAACAGTTGAGCAATTCTGAAACTACTCTACATGCTTGCACTATGCATTAGTTGCTCAGCTGTGTCCAACTCTTTGTGACCCCATGGACTGTAGCCCACCAGGCTCCTCCATACATTGGATTTTCCAGGCAAGAATACTGGAGTGGGTTGCCATTTCCTTCTCCAGGGGATCTTCCTGACGCAGGGATCAAACCTGGGTCTCCTGCATTGCAGGCAGACTCTTTACTATCTGAGCCACCAGAGAAATCCACTCTACATGCGTACTGAAACTAAACAATTAAGTAAATGTACAGCAGATGGTGAGAGCCAGGCTTCTCGATGTCTGAGTGGGAAGTAACAGACAATAAAGGGGAGAAGACTAGGATGATCCATGTGTTAATGGATTAGAGCTGGAGACATTAGTACGAACTCATCTTTAGCTTAATACACATATAGGTGGATACAAACAGGAATATTTATAGATATAAGTATACTGGACTGATGCTGAAGCTGAAGTTCCAATACTTTGGCCATCTGATATGAAGAGCCGACTCATTGGAAAATACTGATGCTGCAAAAGACTGAAGGCAAGAGGAGAAGGGGGAGACAGAGGATGAGATGGTCAGATGGCATCACTGACTCAGGGGACGTGAGTTTGAGCTAACTCTTGGAGATAGTGAAAGACAGGGAAGCCTGGCATGCTTCAGTTTATGGGATCACAGAGTTGGTCATGACAGCGGCTGAACAACAACAATAATACACAATGTTGGCACACACACATATATTTCCTTGCTCTGTCAGCTGAAACAGCCTAGAAGCCATGACAACCCAGTAGCAATGAACACACCTAGCACCTAGATCTTGGTTTCTGATGCATGCGTGAATGCCCAGTCGATCAGTCATGTCCCACTCTTTGTGACCTGATGGAGCTCACCAGGCTCCTCTGTCCATGATATTTCCCAGGCAAGAATCCTGGAGTGGGTCGACATTTCTTCCTCCAAGGGATCTTCCAAACCCAAGGATTGAACCTGCTTTTCCTGCATTGGCAGGGGGATTCTTTACCACTGCACCACCTATTCATCCTTGGAGAAATGAATAGTTCCAGAGCTGGAGTGGGAAATGTATAAGATAGACCAGAATATTTTATAGTGCCAGAAAGTAAAGAAGTTCTAAAACAAATAAACCACAAATCCCACAATGATAGGAGCAAGTCAAAGAGAACCAGGAGCCCAGAAGTCAATGGAAAAAAGCTCCCAGTGGCCAAAAATGGAAAACCTGAAGCAACAAAATAAGCAAAGTAGTAATGGATTATACATCAGAACACAAAATAAACATCCATGAGTCCATACTGATAAAAATAAATGATTGAACAAATAAATTAATGAGGGAGAAGAGACAAATCTACCCTGCAAAAGGACTCTAATAATGTATGTAGAAATGGGACATAATTCCCCACTTCTTAAGTGTAGGCTGCACATAGTAACTTCCTTCCAAAGAGTACAATATGGAAAGGGGGAAAAAGAGTAATTTTACTATTGAGAAACCTAATAAACACTGTCTCAACCAAATGATCAGGGTCAACATCCACACTGATTAGTCATGTGGAGGAAAATCACGCTTCACCTTTGTGATCTTCCCCCAAAAAACACACACCTCCAGTGTAATCATGAGAAAAACATCACACAATCTCAACTGAGGGACATTCTACAAAATACTTATCCAGTACTTCTTATAACTGGCAAGATGGTCAAAAATAGTCTTAGAAACTATCACAGCTATGAAGTCTAAGGACATGTGACAATTAAATGTAATGTGGTATCCTGACGGTATTCTGTAACAGAAAAGGGGCATTAGAAAAATATTAAGAAAATTTGAATACAGCAAAGAGTTGGACACGACTGAGCGACTGATCTGATCTGATCTGATCTGATGAACTTAATTATAATCACGTATCAATATCAGTGCATCAATCGTGACAAAGGAGCCATACGAATGTAAGATCTTAGTAATAAAGGAAATGGGGTACAAGGTACATGGAAACTCTCTGTACTATCTTTGTAATTTTTATTTACACCTAAAACTGTTCTAAAACAAAAGGTTTTTTAAAAAACTAAATTTCTTCAGGGAAGATAATTACCTTTTTAGTAAAAACAAACAAAAGCTATTTGCCATTATAATTATGGAATGATAATCCCAAGGCATGATAGATAGAAATTTGGACAAGATAAACAGAGGACAAAATTTGGAGGGATTGTGATATGCCAAGAACCAACTTGCAGAAGCAGAGTAAGGGCCCAGAGATGAGCAATAAAGAAAGTGGAAAGAAATCAGTGATATGCAGGAGACTGGAAACTGAAGTCAGTCCCCCAAATATTTCCAGTGGTGAAAAATGGTTAAGTGAGTTTAAAGACAAGGTACATAATATCTGATTTTTTTAAATTTTGTACCATTATTATGTAAAGTAACCTCCACCTCTGTGTTATCTCTTTCTCCATTCAAATATCTCTCCTGGACAGCTGTCTTACATAAGTGGTATTTTTGAGAAATTAAGGAAAATGAAATGCTTTGAGGCACATGTTGGATAGAAGATAGAAAACAACCACAAGAAGCAAAATGCAAATAAGAAAAAGAATTCCAGAAGCAGGAAATCAGAAATTAGAGCTATCTGTAAGAGACATAAGCCCTCTGAGTGCCTTCAGAGATATGGATGGGGACCAGGGAGATAATTGCTGCTGCTGCTGCTAAGTCGCTTCAGTCGTGTCCAACTCTGTGCGACCCCATACACGGCAGCCCACCAGGCTCCCCCATCCCTGGGATTCTCCAGGCAAGAACACTGGAGTGGGTTGCCATTTCCTTCTCCAATGCATGAAAGTGAAAAGTGAAAGTGAAGTCATTCAGTCGTGTCCGACTCTAGCAACCATATGGACTACAGCCTACCAGGCTCCTCCGTCCATGGGATTTTCCAGGCCCAAAGTACTAGAAGGGGGTGCCATTGCCTTCTCCAGGGAGATAACAGGTTTCCCTAAATCTGGAGAGAACCTGAGTGACGTGTACAGTATAATTCTGTGAGGCTATTATGGAAAGAAACACATTCCTAATACAGTGTAAATTCAGAGACTTTTTTTTAGAAAACAGGAATCATGAAAGAATTTGTCACTTGGCAAATTTATGAGTGAAAAATATTAAGCTCCAGTTCACATCAACCACTTCAAACAAAAGGAAGTTGCAATTTATGTGTTACCATCTTAGTTACAATAATAATATGCCAGCACAGAAACTTCCTTTCAATTATGTTTCTGGCTTCCTGCCTCCTTAAAATAAATAAAACAGCTCTCCCACCTCCCAGAACAAAAACAGCAGTGCCCTGTAACAGTTAAGGCAAAAAGCAAAACCTCCTAAGCAGATGCAATACTGCTTAGTCCAACTTCAAACTGTTGATGTTCATCTCCCTGGCTTACATAAGAGGAAATGTTTTCAAGATGCACTCTATTTCGTTATGGCAGAATCCAGATCTGTTAGCAGGGTTTGTCAGAGTTTCCTTGGAGAGCACATTAGATGAGAACATGGGGGAAACTTGGGTCAATTCAACTTCATGAAGCAATTGTTCATTGATTATAATAGACAGTTTGATAGAAAGTCAGTAACACAACCTTGTTTTCATGAACTTTCGGTCTAATAGGCAAGGTAAAGCAAGCAAATAAATAGCCATACAAAAATATA